>NC_141685.1:1867100051-1867540927 GCF_964263255.1 Lissotriton vulgaris | reverse complement strand
TATTTGTCCCACCTCACAAGCATCTTCTTATCAATTGTACAACATTACCCAATTTTTTACATTCCACATTATCTAACGTGACTGTCACATTTGTTTGTGGGGGGTGGATGTGAGGGGGGATAGTGCACACGGAGCTCCTGCTGAGGGATGTCGGAGCAGTGTTGGGTGTCCGACCTGCATGATCATTGCCTCCATTGCATCTGTTCTCACGGACTTTCGAGCCAGCGGGCTGGCTCGTAGATAAAGAGCTGCGAGCCGACTGGCTGGCTCATAGAGGGAGAACCATGGCCCGTCAGGTCACAGAGGAGAGATGCGGGCCAGCTCACAGAGGACCACCTGCGGGCTGACTGGTATAGGGAAAGTTGCAGGCCATCGGCTTCCAAAGGGATAGCTGCAGAACAGTAATATGGGAAGAGTGAGTGTGAAGAGTGTATCTCGCAGAGAGAGACCTGCGGTATATTTCCAGTCTTGACTTCACAGATATAACTGCGGGCCTGAGAACTCGCACTGAAGAGCTGTGACCCGACAAATGGTTAGCAGAGGGAGACTTACGTGCCCGAGAAGGTTGCTGGAGGTATGCTGTTGATGGGGCAAGAGGGTGCGTTACCTGCTGATGTGGGGAGATGCAGTGTGAAAGGGGTATCTCACAAAGACAGAGCTCCGCTATATCAAATTGCTCCTGGGACCTTTTGTTTATATTTTCACTTAATGCGAGGCACAAGATGGCTGCTAACACTTCCTGATTTGAAGTGTTAGCAGCCAATCAGAGGACACTTCCTGGTTTGAAGTATTAGCACATTGGTGTACGAGATAACCTCGCCATTAAATTGAATGCAGCAAACCTTGGGTGTATTGGATATTCTTTTAAGGTTGAAGAATTGACGAATGGATATGTATATATATATATATATATATATATATATATATATATATATATATATATATATATATGTGCATGAGTGGATGTATATGCAAGCGCATGGTGCATGGGTGTTTGGGTGAGTAAGTGAGTGTGAGATAAGATGTATGGGAAAGTATATGGGGCCTCATTTATGAGGCGGTGCATCACTTTTACGCCGCCGGTGCCTCACTTTTTGGGACGCACCAGTGGCATAAAAAATGTGCTTGTTGCGCCATATTTACAAAGTGACGCATCTAGGTAGATGCGTCACTTTGTAAACCCCTGCACCAAATTATACCTGCGCCAGGTAAAATGTATGCAAGTGGGGCATATTGACGCAAGGAAGGGTCATAGAAGTGATGCAGTGAAATCTATGAGATTTCACTGCGTCACTTTTAGGACGCCGTTGCGTCAAAATCTTGCGCCTGCCTCACAGCAGGCGTAAGACTGACGCAGGTCCTTTCACATGGGGCTTGCCCCATGTGAGAGGACGCATTGCTGGATTTGCATCACTTCTTCATCTGTGACTGGCAATATTGGTAAGTGAGTAGGTGCATGAGTGGCTGTCTAGGTGAGTTAGTGGTTCTGTTAGTGTTAGTGAATCTATGAGATTGATGTGTTACTGGCTATATAGATGAGTGACAATATGTGTTTGTTTGTGTATGTTCTGTGAATGAGTTTGTTACTGATTCTGTTGGAGTCCGTGTATGACATGTTTCATAGGGTGTTAAGTGGGTGTGTCAGTGTTTCTCTGGATGATGTCATCAGGGATGTCATTTCAAATGTCAACAATGATGTCATCAGTGATGTCATTTGTGATGTCAGGAGTGATGTCACTGACCATGCCATAAGTGATGTAATATGTTAGGTCAGAAGAAATACATTACGTGCTTGAGTCATAGATAGCTCAGGAAACTATAATTGCTGAATTTCTCTGGTTTTGTATGAGTGAATCTAAGCATAACTATGATGTCCCTGTATCCTTTGATTTTTTTCAGTGAATTTCTCAGGTTTTTTAAATGCTAATTCTTAACTATAACATCACTGTAACCCTTTGTTTTTTTTCAGTGAATTACTTATGTTTTTTCAAATCTATACCATAACTATAACGTCCCTGTATTTTCTTTCTACATTTAGATATTGAACATCTGCATGGTGCTCAACTTATTGTTGTATTTGTCATCTATTTATCTAAAAAGTAAGTACATTAATTCAAGATATTATTGATTTTCACAATGAAGTTACGATCTCTGAGGACACACAGCGACTGTGTGTTTTTGACAAAGTGTAAAACACATATTTACACATACTTTACATGAAGTTCAGTCTAGCTGTTTAGTAAGATATTAATTTAACTTTCCTTTCAGTGGAATCTGTGACTGCGTGTATCATTGTATCATTAAGTCTCTCATTCACTGTATAAGTATTTCAGTGGACCTTGGAGATGGTCAATCAGTCTATCAATAGTTCAGTAATAAATTGTGTGACTGTCTCAGTGCGTCTATGAGTTGATGCATCAGTGTCTCAATGGGTCTGTGATTCGTTGCATGAGTCTCTCAGTCAATCTGTGAGTAGGTGCATGAGTGCCTGTGTGCATTTGTAAGTATATAACTGTCTGCTTGGATCTGTGAGTAGATACATGAGTGCCTAAGTGCATGTCTCAATGGGTGAGTGGGTGCATGAGTGTCTGAGTGGGTCTGTGATTGAGAGTCTGCGTGTCTGAGTGGTTTTCTGAGTGGGTGCATGGGTCTCTGAGTACAGATGTGAGTGGGTGCATGAGTTTCTTAATCTATGAGTGACTGGATGAATACATGTCTGGGTGGGTCTGTGAGTGGGTGTGTGAGTGACTGAATGGGTATGTGAGCCTCTGAGTATGTCTTTGATTGGGTGTTTGAGTGTCTCAGTGGATCTGTAAGTGGTTGTATGAGTGTTTCAATGGGTCTGTGAGTGAAAACAGAAGTCTCTGAGTGGGTGAGTAAATGGGTGCATGCATTAGTGTCAGAGTGGGTCAGTGACAAGGAGAACAAGTGTCTGGGTGGGTCTGTGAGTGGATGAGCGAGTGAGTGGGTGTGTGTATATCTGAGTGAGTCTGTGACTGAGTGTGTGAGTCTCTGAGTATATGAGTGACTGGGGTGTATAACTCTGACAGGATCTGTGACTGCATGTGTGAGTGAGTGTATGGGTATGTGAGTGGGTGAATGAGTATCTGAGTGGATCTGTGAGTGGGTGTATGAGTGTTTCACTGGGTCTGCAGTGGGTGTGTGACTGTCTCTGTGGGTCTATAAGTACATACATCAGTGTGTGAGTAGGTCTGTAACTGGGTGCATAAATCTCTGATGGGCCTGTACATGGGTGCGTGACTCCCTGAGTGTCAGTAAGTGGGTGTATGAATATCAGTGTGGTTCCCTGAGTGGGTGAGTGAGTGCTCACATGGGTCTGTGAGTGGGTGCAAGAGTCTCTAATTGGAAATGACACTATGTGCATAACTCTATGAGTGGGTCTCTAATTAGGTCTGTACATAAGTCTGTTACTCCTTACTTAACTGTCCGTGGGCAGCGAATAAAAGAGGAAGATAGCTGGTTGTCATGGCCCTTTGTTGTTACTATGGAATGTTCTTTTATGTTGTATTTTGTTACACTTTAAAGGGATGCATGTCCTGGGAAGCAATAAAAGTTATTGCATAATGTCAGCCTCTGTTGTCTTTAATGAAATCAAGATTCTCTCTGTATGATAATTGGAGAACCATCATTTAACAACGAACACTGCAAAACCGCTGCAAAATATTCACAACCAGAGAAATCACTATATTGTTTGGATTTAATTTCATAACAACTACTGAACAGGCTTGCACCAAATAACAAAAAGCAAAATCTGCATAAGAACATCTACCTTTCTGCCAAATTTGGTGTAATTCTGTTGAGCGGTTCGGGCTATAGGTTTGTCAACGCTTTCCTATGGAAATTGACATTACAAATGCACCCTTATTTTGCACCCCATTTTCTCTGTCCCCACTGCACAGATCACCAACATACTTTCCATGACACACAGAACCTACTTTGACACTTTATTTTTTAATTTCATGAAGATTGGGCAAACGGCACTAACGTTATAGGCAAGTCATTCTTTTCCTATTGAAACAAGGTCCTAACTGTAACTACCTATTGGCGAACACCAGTAGGTAATATATATATGGATTTATATCTACATGTATATATATATTACACCAAATTTGTCAGGAAGGTTGATTTGAGTTTGCAGGTCACGCTTTCAGTTATTTAGTTTAATCCACTCAGTAACTGTTGAGAAATTTAAGGGAAAGCAAATAGGAATATATGGGCTGTGCCTAAGTACAGATCTCATGGTGACATTGTAAGATCTGATTGGCTATCAGCACTTCAACCAGAAAGTGCTAGCAGCCATCTTGGGGTCGATATACATGATAGCACCCAATTGAAGTGCATTGTAGTGAATTGCAGGTTTTGAGGGTCACAAAATTAGAAAGGATTTGTTGATGGTACCATACTAATTTTAGGAATTGTGGTAAGGTGATTGTACCCTGTGTAAAAAAGCTTTCTGATGGGATTTCATCAATCATGTTTGAGAGAAAAATGATTTTCGTGATTTTCCCATAGAGGTTATGGAAGGTGCTCCAGAAGCTAAAATTAGAGTATATTTTCTGAAAATTCACCCTATGTTTCTGAACCATATGAGAATGAAGTCTGACATTCTCAATAAAACATGCACTTCCAACAGCAGCAGCCTGTCATTTAATTCCTGTGTGTTCCACTGCAGACTCCCAGAGTGTTCTACTAATCTAAAGCTCTAACAGTCTTACTTATGACAAAGGTATGGCACACCTAAGACATCTTGATTGAATCAAACTGGTAAAATTTAAAACATTTAATTTAGAACTGAACAAAGCAATGGGTTTCATTTTGTCATAGAAATTATAGTTATTGCTGTAGAAGTAAAAATTAGAACACATTTTAAGTGAGCTCTCAAATGTCTTCCTCTTCTATTCCATTAAACCATTCTGACATGTAGACTAAAACATGTACTTTCAACACAAGCAGCAGACTGCCAGTTAACTCCCTTGTGCTTGTCAGTTTACTTCAGTGTTCAAATGAGCAACTAGAATGCTAACTTTCTGACCAACATCTTGATGAAATCAAAGTAGAAAACTGTAAGAATTTTCTCCTACGGACTCTGCAGTACATGAAGAGATTAGGGAGCTTCTAAACAAATAAGTCTCCCAAGATGACCATCAGGGAGGAAAGAGACCAAATTTAACACAATTATCACCCAAATGTAGTCCAAGTATAGCCCAATGTCAGACGTGTGCAAAACACTTAAACACATTGGGCTTTTTTATAAAAGTGCTGTAAAGCATTAACACACACTAACCATTCAGCAAAGGATTGAAAAAATAACAAAATGAAAGATATGTTTTTATTTGCTAGCTTCCATACTATCAGAGGGTGCAAAGTTGAAAATGCTGCCATTAATGGTTGTTATGTGTGAGTGGTGTGCCATTCTTATGCTTAGGCTTAGTTTTTACATTTCCTGACAGTATTGTATCTATTTAATTTGGAGAAAAATATGTGAGAATGGTATAAGACAGTATCAAATATATTTTGAGAAAATATGGGACCTATATGTGGTAATGTATGACTGATTGAGAGAGTGACTTTGTATGTTTCATATCATAAGATGCTTTATGAGTGTATGAGAATGTGACAGTTTGTCTGCTTTGCAGACAATGGGGCCGATTATGATATTGTTTGGAAACTGTCCAAAACAAATCAGTTGCGGACCAGTGGCCAAATGAATTTGGTCCTGTGAGTCCAGACTACTAATTATGATGCCTCCCAACATCGTTCGGTTAGACTCGCATTGACTTCAATGGGAGCCTTCGTCCCGAACGCGAACACAGGCTCCCATTGAGAAAAGGGGTGGTTTGGGGAAACCTTGCATCTTATGGCGGGCACCCCATGGTGCCTGCCACATAGTGCATGGTTCGGAAGAGAGGTCCATTGGGTACTCCCATGGGCCACATTCAGATACCTCCGGATGAAGGGGGGTCCACAAGTGGCCCCAAAGACTGATTCAGAAAACAGTTTAATCTCGGGCAGACAGAATCAGAACAGCTGTACAAATCAATCATCATAAATGCTCATCCGGAAACTGTGTCCAAAGAGCTGTACAAAACAGTTATGAAAGACTCGGGCTGTTGAATGCCTTTCGGAATTGATTTGGACTGCTCAAACATTTTTCGGGCATTGTAATGGTGATTGGGAAATCTGTACCATTCGGTAGGAAACAAGGGTTCCTGATCAGATTTGCCAATAGGAAATCCCATCTCGAACCCTTCCTACCAAGATCGTAATCGGCCCCTATGTGTGTGAGAAGTTGATTCACAATCTGTTGCTTTGAATTATGTTGTGCATTTGCTGCTTACCACATGGTTTAATTGGTAACAAAAAAGTTAGATTCAGAGTTAAACTTTAAGTTAGCAAGGCATTAGAAGATGTGGAAATAGTTACATATGTATGAATGATGTGCTGCTCTCAAATAGGGGTTTTCTTTGAATTCTGGGTGTGGTAGTTCTGTTAGAGTGTTTTGTCTCATGGCTACAGATGCATATATACAGCCAGGCACTAACCCAGAAACTACTTGTGCGTGCAGCAGGTCAAACATGGTTGTAATCATATCTATATTGCTCTCTTTTCCATAACACCAGCACTGAAGTTTTTGTAAATAGCCACTTACATAGATGTTTAGAGAGTCATAGAGATACTACAGTAGACAGCAACATATCAGCATATTTACTTAAACGTCTCATGGCACTGCTACAGGTGTACTCCTACACTTTCTCAGATATTTTGGCAAGGACTGACACAACCTTCTCATTCATAGAGAGAAATACTCTTTCAACATGAATGATGCTTAATAGTACTGATCCTGTGTTTGCACGTTCACTTGTAGCTTGATTTACCATGAAAAAGCTGTTTGTCAAGTCTTAAATCCAAGTTTCAGTATGCATACATCACATGTGAGAGATGCTGTAGGTGTTAATATAAAGCACACTGATTTGTGTGTTAAAGATGAGAGATGTTCTTTGCAGTTCACTAAGTAACCTCTCTACCTGCATGCCCCTATGCCAAGTACTTCATAGAGGATTCCACCCCTAAAGCAACTAACATACATGTTTAGAAAAACATAAAGCCTCTGTTTCAGCTATTGAGACAGCTACAGAAGCATGTATAGGTTCAGCCACTCAAAAGAAACTATTAATACAAGCAGCAGACTCAAAGTTATTAGTTGCCGTAAAACCTACATAGTTCCGTATTGCTTGCACAGGCACTGACGCATTTTTGCAGCCAGCTACATACATATTTAGACAGCCATAGAGGTATTATATCAGGCAGTTACATATAAGCACATTTTCTTAAAAATCTCCTTGGGCTGATAGAGGTGTACTTCTACGCTCTCTCAGATATGTAGGCAGGTACTGACACAATCTTCTCAACCGTGCAGAGAAATAGTATTTCAAAACGGGTGTTGGCTACTAGTGCAGACCCTGTCTGTGCCCTGTCACTGCAAGCTTTACATGGCATGTTATAGGTGTTTCTGGAGAGTCAAACCCACATTTTAGTGCACATAACACACTTTTAGGATATGCTGCACGTATGCCATAAAGGATGCTGTTTTGTGAATAAGAGATTGACAAATGTCCTTTTGAGTTAAATAAGTTACTTGATCACTTGTGGATCCCTATAAAAATAATACATGGAGTATGTACCCCTAAACACTGATATACATGTTAACAAAAGCATAGACCCGCTCTGCAACCTAATCAGACAGCATTAAAAGCACATATATATTCAGTCACTTGCTGGAAAATACTTATGCCTGCAGCAGATTCAAAGGTAGTTGTAGTCACACATTCACAGCTCTCTATTACCTTACAAAGGCAATGAAGCATTTGTGCAGCCACTTACATACACATTTAGGCACCCACAGAGCTTCTAAAACACATAGTCACATACCAGCACATTTACTTAAACATCTTATGGGACTTATACAGGTGAACTGCTACACTCACTTAAATATGTAAGAAAGTACTAACACCAACTTCTGAACCATGCACGGAAATTGTTCATGAATCATGGGTGATGGCTAGAAGTGCAGACCCTGTCTGTGAGTTCTTACTCCAATCTTCACTTGAAATTTTATACGTCTTTCTCAAGTATCAGACCCATATTTTAGTGCACATACTACACTTCTAAGATATGCTTTAGCTAAATAATAAAGGATGTTGTTTTGTGCTTAAGAGATTGAGAGATGTCCTTTGAGTTGAATACGTTACTTGTGCACTTACAGGCCCCTGTGCCAAATACTACATAGAGTATGCCATCCCTAAAACAATTGACATGTATGTTCACAAAAGCATAGACCCTGTTTCTCAGTCAAATAGACAGTTACAGAAGCACTTATACATTCAGTCACTTACCAGACATTATTTGTGCATGCAGCAGACTCAAAGGTAATTGCAGTGACACCAACATAGCTCTCTATTTCTTAACACAGGCACTGGATCATTTGTCCAGACACTTCCATACACATTTAGGCAGGCATATGGGTATTATAGCAGGCAGTTACATACCAACACATTTACTTAAACATCTCATGGCACTGACAGATCCGTATTCCTACATTCTCTAGGGTATATAGGCAAGTACTGACACAACCTTGTAAACTATGTACAGAAATAGTCCTTCAAACATGGGTGATGGCTACTAGTGCAGACCCTGTCTGTGCTTGCTCACTACAAGCTTCACTTGGCATGTAATGGGTCTTTCAAAAGTGTCACATGTACTCAAAAATGTATAGATCCAGTCACTGACCCACTTAGACACTCATGGACCCACTTAGACATCTACTCAAACAGTCAGAGACTCACTCAGACAGTGATGCATCCACTCACACATCCAGTAAGACACTTATTCAGGTAGTTCCAGACCCACCCATACATACACACATAGTCACACACCCATTGGGACACTCACAGCCTAAGTCACACACCCACTGGGGCAATAATGCACTCACTCACTGATCCATTTTCAAAGGTGACAGCTTAAAAGGAGGAAATACAATTTTAAAAACCTCGGAAATTCACTGAAAAAAACAAAGGTTACAGGGACGTTATAGTTATGCTGATATTTCACTTGTACAAAGCCAGAGAAATGTAGCTGTTATAGTTAGCTGAGCTAACTATATGTTACGCCCCCACAATGCCCTTCTTATGACCTCACATAGTGCATAACTCATTACATGGTCAGTGACATCACTCATGACATCACTCATGACATCTCAAATGACATCACTGATTACATCTTAAATTAGATCACTCATGTCGTCACTGGTGACATCATACAGTGATTGCAAGTGTTTTTAAATGTTTCTGAGTATTAAATATATATACTAAGGTAAGTGTCTATGGGAGTGTCTATATGGGTGAATGAGTGGGTGTGTAAGTGGTGTATAGAACAGTGAGTGGGCATGTAATAGACTGTATACATGAGTGGGTGTATGAGTTTTTATATGGGTGAGCGAGTGGGTGTGTCAGTGTGTGTAAGAGTAAGTGAGTAAGTGTGTGATTATGGGTGTAATGGTGAAAGAGAGGATGAATGAGTGGCTGTATGTGTAAGTGTGAGTGTACAGGTGTGTCCATGGCTGTAAGTGATTAATGAGAGAGTGCATGAGCGGTTGCAGGTACATGATTAGCTGCAGGGGTGCATGCATGGTTGTGTTAGTTGGTGTATGGGTAAGTGGGTAGGTGTGTGAGTGGCTGTATGGGTGAAATGATGGGTATGTGTGACAGCAAGGGTGAATAGGCGAGTGCCAAAGAGGTTGTATGGGAGAGTATGTGCTTGTCAATAAACAAAAGAAGAGAGGTTAATGTCTCTTATAAGCCACTTGGATGGAGCCACCAGATTCAAGATATTCACACCCTATTTGGGTTTGAAGGAAAGCCCTCACACACCGACCTAGTCAGTGTCATGCTTCATCATCGGGCCCCACCGAAGAGACCTAGTGCCTCTTCGGTGTGCTGCGACGCCAGAAGACTGCGGAGCTGGTATTGTGTAAAGGGTGTGTTGTGAGGATAAATAAACTTAAACTTAAAAGTGTCTAAAGGGTATCTAAAAAAGTTTATTAATGATCCCTAGGACACAAATACAAGAGTTCTATGTGTCTGAATTGTAAAGCCAAGGTAATGGTTGGTTTAATTCAGAATTAATATATCATTAGTATGTCAACATGTTTCAGCCTTAGCATTGGTTTTATTTTACCTAGGCATTCGTCAGGACAATGATAAACCCCGGCGGTATGGACTCTCTAATCGTCCACCCTGACCTGGGGACGTGAAAGTGAAAAAACAAAAAAGTGTTTAAAGTGCATAAAAATAGGAAGAGCAAATGCTCATTCCAAAAATCACTCCTAGTTTTGGAGTGTCTCGGCACCTGTGGAACAAAAAAGTACGAACAGACATATAAGACAAACAAACAATTATTTGTAGGGCTATGCCAAAGTACTTTTCGGTTCATGGTGTTCCAAATAAGTGGCAGCAAACGTGTTCCCAGAATAACTACTAGAGTTAAGCACCATCCACATACCCTCTAGGGATGATACAACTAGTTCTGGGAAGTGTAGTGAAAATAGTGATTTAAAATAAGCCATGAGTGGCTTAAGGGGGTTAAAATCACATGGTATAAGTGTTTCAAAGGATCAATAGACAAAGAGTCAGTGACCCCCACACGCAAGTATGATATAAAAACAAGTCTCACTTTAAAGATTGGCGCTATCTACACCATGGGTCTCAGGAGGGGGGTTGGAGTGTCCCTGGCACATCCTAAAGATAAGAAAACATAGGCTAGAAACATACGGAATCGCGATTGACTTAGCTTGATAGTATGGAATTGGTCCGATCGTCAATGCAGCATTACTCACGCCCTCAGCACTCGCAGCCCGCTTGTACACCTAGTACTACCTCTACCGGACCCCGACGATGGAGAGCGGGGCCGGTGGATTTGTTTTTAAAGGGCTGTGAAACGCTGTTGGCGCTCTTCCGGGTGGGCGTGGCTATTCCCGATCGAGGCCAGAGTGTTCTTTCCCGTGGGCGCGGTCGGTGAAAACGAGGCTTGGTTGCACTCGTTGCTATGGAAACCTCGTGTTATGTCTACAGAGAGAGGCTTGCTTTTAGCGGGCCAATCCTTGACAACGAGGCTTGGTTGCGCTCGTTGCTATGGAAACCTCGTGTTATGTCTCCAGAGAGAGGCTTGCTTTTAGCGGGCCAATCCTTGACTTCGGGCTTCGGTCTTCGGACTTTAAAGAGAAGCCAACAAAAATAAAAAATAATAATAAGGGATGTATGCAGCGGCAAGCCTTGATTCTGCTTGTTGCCATGCAAAGCATTGCATAGTGTTTTTTTTATAAACATCGGGGCTAGAGGCTATATTGGCCGATCATTAGTTTTGGGGATGTGAATAACAGCAATGTTACTGTTGCGCCAGTATAACACAATTGTATTGGCTTGTGTATTTAATTAAGATCTGCTTGTATCTGCACGTTTGATAAGAGCGCGGAGTAAAATAAGCGCAATGTTTTCTGCATGAATGTGAATATTATCAGAATCTGGGAATTAGGTTCTTGGTATTTACAACATTGATGTTTATTTGTAAATAGTGCGCTAATGATCGGACGTACATGATTGGTGACTTTGGCAAACATTAGAATCAAAGGGTTTTCAGTTAAGTACAGTGTTCCATGGGATATCATCATTGAGCCCAATGATGTTGGTACCTAGACGGTACACCCACCGCTGTTCTTTCTCAAAGAGTCTGGTAGGGATGTTTGTGGTACCAGTAATTTTTTCAATTATTGTCCATTTCATATCATTCGGGGTATGGTTATGTTCAAAAAAATGTCGGCTCAGTTTGGTTGTTAATTTTTTGCATCGGATATTACTCCGGTGCTCACCAATGCGCTGTTTCACTTTTCTTGTTGTCATGCCGATGTAACGTAAGGAACAGGGACAAGTTATCAGGTATATCACATTGTTTGAGTTGCAATTCGTATGGGCAACTTGTGTCCAGATTTTTCCTGGTTCCAAAGACAGTGATTTTGTAGCTTCTGTAAGATGGCATATACTACAGTCTGAGCAGGGATAATGTCCTGTGATGGGAGGAAGACCCCATGCTGTTGTGACTGAAGGTGTCTGAGGGTCAGTCTTATATTTCGGGCGGGTGTGAACCAGGGCATCTCTAAAGCTTCGGCCTTTTTTAAAAGAAAACATAGGTTTTTCCCAGTCTTTTTTTGCTGACTTTATGATACTCCAATGTTTATTTATGGTTTTTTTCATATAGTTTGATAGCCCATTGAATGTTGTCACACAAGTGAGTGGCACTGGTTCTTGGTTGTTGACTTTTTCTTCTAGTAGGACTTCTCTCGGCTGATTCCTGGCTCTCTTAAAGCCTTTGTTGAGGATAGCAGAAGGATATCCTCTGTCTTTCAGTTTTTCAGTTAAACTTGAGGCTTGTTCCTTGAAATCAGTAAGTGTACTGCAGTTCCGCCTTAGCCTCAGGTATTGACCATAAGGAAGGTTCTCTTTTAGGGGGCGTGGATGAAAGCTGCTGAATTCTAATAGATTATTCTTTGCTGTTGGTTTATGATGAGTTTTTGTGGTTAAACATGTGCCAGATATTGTGATCAGTACATCCAGAAAAACAATATCAGTTTTGCTTGTGGTATTTGTGAATCTCAAATTGTTGTCTAGAGTGTTAATCCACAACAGGAAAGCTTCCAGATTACTCTCACTGCCTGTCCATAATAGCAAGATATCATCAATGTAACGCTTCCATAGAAGCATTGATGAACAAAATTTCGCAGTTGAAGGAAGAATGTGCTGGGCTTCAAAATCCGCCACGTACAGCCCGGCCACACTAGGGGCAAAGGTACTGCCCATCGAGGTACCCGAGCGTTGAAGGAACAGCTTATCCTTAAAAGAGAAGAAATTTTCTTTGAGTGCTATTGTCGCACAATCAATAATGAATTTTTTTGGGGTTTGATATTCCCATTCGATTGAATCCAATGCCTTCCCCAGGACTTTGATGGTATCGTCCTGGGGGATGCTTGTATACAAGCTTTCAACATCCAAGGTCACTAATGTGACTGAGTTGACTTCGAATGTAATGTCTGTCAGGAGATGTAGTAAACTTTTGGTATCTTTCAGGTATGAAGGAGTTGCCTGTACCAGGGGCTTAAAAAACTGGTCACAGAACCTAGAGAGAGGTTCCAGAATTGATCCAATCCCGGATACAATTGGGCGACCTGGTGGTGGTAACCGGTTTTTATGCAGTTTAGGTAGTGTATAAAAATATGGGATGATGTTGTCATTGGTATTAAGAAACTCTGCTTCATTTTTGGAGATGTGTTCATTGTCTACAGCCTCTTTAACTAAGGTGGTGATCCTTTTCGTTAGATCAGAAGAGGGATCAGTCATTAATGGAGTATAGTTCCTGTTGTCATTTAGAAGATCCTCACAGGTTTTATCATAATCATTGGTGTTTAGTATGACAATGCCACCGCCTTTATCAGCTGGTTTTATGGTTATTGAATTGTCATTTTGTAGAGCTTCTAGTGCCTTATATTCCGCAGTCGTGAAATTTCCAAATATTTTGGGGTTCTGGCTAGCCTCCAAATCCTTGAAGACTGCCTGTTCAAAGGCCGTGATAGCTGCTGGTACCGTATGCGGAGGAGGGATGAATGTTGAGTTAGGTCTAAGCCCCGTATCTCCTTTCCTGATAGCGTCGTTGAGATCTGTTTTTCCTTCAAAGAAAGCCTTTAGTTTCAGTTTCCGAAAGAAACCGGCAAGTTCGCAATGAAGTCTAAATTTATCGGGTCTTGCTGTGGGGACGAAACCTAGGCCTTTTTCTAGAACCTGGTTCTCCATTGGTGACAGGATTCGTTTGGACAGGTTGGTCACTAGAATTACAGTCCGCTCGTTCCTGGTTGTTGGGCATTGCTGCGCGTGTGGTTCGACACTGAGTCGTCCTCTGTCCAGGATACTCTGTTGTTGTTGTTGCCTCTCCTCCTGCCTCTTCCTCTCCGGCCGCTCTCTAAAAAAGGCTGCCTATATTGATTTTGAAAATGGATTGGAGGCATAAATGCTGGGTTCCTGTATGGGTGAAATGATGGGTATGTGTGACAGCAAGGGTGAATAGGCGAGTGCCAAAGAGGTTGTATGGGAGAGTATGTGCTTGTGTCAGTGACTGAATAGGTGAGTTACTACATGCGCTAGTATATGTATGAGTAAGTGAGTGGGTATGTGAGTAACTGTATGGGTGAGTAAGTGGCTGTGGAGTGACTGTATGGGTGAGTGTTTAGGTGTGTGAGTAGCTGTATGGGTGACTGATTCAGTATGTGAGTGACGGTATGGGTGTATGAGTAGATGTGTAATTCTCTATATTTTTCAATCTTTCCTTACTCAGATAATGCTGCCATAGAAGTTCAGATAAATACAATTGACATAAGAAGACCTTTAAAAATGGTAACACCAATACAATAAAAAGGTAAAAGCTACTGGAAGGCCATTCTGCACAGTGCTTAGTCAATAGACATTGTGTTTTAGGATTACAGAAAACATTCTACTGCCAAATGCCTTATACTTCAGAATTCTAGTAGAAACAATAGCACCTCATTAGGGAGGGTCACTAGCTTTGAATATATAACATGAAGTACTTGTCTAGGTCTCATTGCTAGCGGCAGTGGTGGGCTGTGCAATACAGTATTCAAAGAGCCTACACTGACCTCTCTGATTCTTCATACACCCATTAAGAAGCAAGACAGAGCCAACATAATCAGGGGTGATGTATTTGATCTTGCAATTCTGGAAACAATCCTAAAATCCCAGATTCTATGCTCCGACAGAGCAGTAGTATCAACTTCTTCCTGTGATTGTAATAACGGTGGCAGAAGAACAATATGTGATTAATACATTCCTTGATCTAAGGGTAAAAATGGCCCAACAGGTCTGGGCTAGTATCACGTTGCCCCATTTTAGCAGCAAAGGGGAGCAACAGTAGGGTTCCAGATCAAAATTTAATGTACAAAGTTTTTGCCGAAAGGAGATCGACGAAATTCATATATTCCTCTAAAAGGTAATAATCTTTGAATTCTTGAAAAGCTAGTGTCAGAGTAGCCAAACTCCTGTTCCTGCTCAATTCTAAATCAATGTATCTCCAGTAAATTCCCTTGAGTGCTGCCTTGGGCACACCGGAAATTGCTCTTGGGTTACTCTACAAATGTTTGCATCCCAATTTTGCCAGGGAAGTCTTAGGGTGCACTAAGCAGAGAATCCTAAGCATTCAAGTCTGCCTGAGCAGCTCCTCCAAACCTGCCTAATACAGTGGAAGGTCTGCTAAAGCCCATAGCAGCCTCACATAGAGCAGAGGTCTGAGGGCTGCTTTAAGAGGGATCGACCTGTGACCTAAAACCATCTGCAATGGCAGAAGCGGGATACCAGTTGGAAGGTTTGCCAAAGATTGCAAAAATTGGTTCTTACCTACCTCCAATATGGTAGTCCTCCTATGTCTTAAACTGAAGAGCAAAATATTTTAATAGGGTCATACACCCAAGCTCCTCCCAGGGAACAGATCAATAAATATCATGGTATAGGTAGTTTCTCTTTCACCAGAATGGTCACCTAAAGTTGATTCAATTGGCTGGTAGTCCTGTCACAGGAAGACCTGAAGGTCAGATCTTGGTGCCCTTACACACCTGTTATCATGTCACGCTTCATCATTGGGCGCTCCTCATCAGGCCGGCGCTGCAATGCCTGACAGGCCTGGGGGCGTTTTGTCAGAGATCTTTTGATCCAAAGATGCCATTTAGATGCATGCAAGTGAGGAAGGTAACTAACAGTGTAACAAGTGGTGTGAGTGAGTGGTGGATAAAATAGGCTCTGGTATCCTACAAATTAATTTTTATAGAGGAAGGGTACCAGGTCTAGATAACAACAGTGGTGCTAACTTGTGGTCTTCAAGTACCAAGATAGCTTCTAGTGTGGAGTGGTCAACATATTTCGTACCTCGGGCAGCGCTTCATCAGGACCAAAAACAATAAAGTATGCCCCAATCTGAGGCTTCAGGTCTCCCTTCTAATAAGGGATAACCTACCAATGTTCACTGGCCTACCCCTACATGTAGGCCGACCTATGGTTACACCTCAAGAGAGGCAGAATAAAGCTCCTTAGAAAAGATGGAGGGTCCCGGTCAATTTGAGGGACTCTTGTTGGTGGTCGGGATTCTGTTGTCTGTTGGCTGTGTATGTGAGTTAGCAGTTGCATTAGTGGCTTCATGGGTGAGGTGATGTGTGAGTGACTCTATGGATCAGTGAGTAGGTTTGGGAGTGTTTATATGGGTCTTTGAATGGGCATGTCAGTGATTTTGTGAGAGTGGGTATACAAGATGTTGTATTTGGGTATAAGTGGGTGTGTGAGTGGTTCAGTGGATGATGCCATCAATGATCTCATCAGTGATGTCATTTGAGTTGCCATCAATGATGTCATCAGTGATGTGATTTGAGATGTGATCAATGATGGCACTGACCATGTCATGAGTGATGTAATATCTGAGGTCATAAGCACTGCATTTCATGGTCACAGGTTACAGTTTGCTCAGCTAACTATAACTGCTGAATTTCTTTGGTTTTGTATGAGTGAAATTTCAGCCTAACTATAATGCACTTATAACCTTTGTTTTTTTCAGTCGATTCCCAAGATTGTTTAAATTCTATTTCCTAACTATAACATTCCTGTAAACTTAGTCTTTTTCTGTGAATTTCTATGTTTTTTTAAATTTACATTTTATTAGTATAGCATTCTCATAACCTTTGTTATTTTACTAAATTGTTATAATTTTTAAATTATGTTTACTAACTATGATGGCTCTCTCCTGTTCACAGGAGGTCTGCTAGACCCAGAGTCAGTGTCCGATCCCCTAGATTAATAATATTTCAAACAGTATTGAAAAAAGAATGAATATGTAGATGCCAAATACGACAAAAAAGTACTATTTTTTTTAAAAAAATACAATCACAAAGTACTGTAAATAATAACAGTAAGGTTTCATCTGAGACAATGCTCTGATTATCTCTAATTCAGGAGGTTCCTAAAGACCACCCTCTTCTGATCCTGTTCAATAGCTTTTCCTGCAGCCCTGTCCATAGTGCAGAGTTACCCCTTCGGGGGTCGATTCAGGCGCTATATAAATAAATAAATAAATAAATAAATAAATAAAGGTGAAAGCAGTGACAATGAGGGATATGGTAGGAAACAATATAGTACATAGAGTTTAAAAATAGGTGTCAGCGGAGTGACAATCATATTAAAATGTAAACAATTATAGTACTTTTGTGGGAAAAAACTATTGCTCATTAATATTTTATGCACACATATTATAACTGTATTCTTTTTTTTTTAAATAAAATTTGGGATCCGTGGATTTTCTGCAGAACATGATGCTTCTCAGGTTCCATCTCTATGGTTTTTATTCCAATCACGGAGCAGAAATAAACTTGGGTATCCAATCCACGGAATCACCAAAATGCTGAATAATTATTTTATACAGAAAGAAGTAAGACAAGTGTGGGAAGAAGGAAGAGAACTGCAGAAAGAAGCAACAGAGATGCAGAAAGAGGTATGAGAAGTTTAATAAGATGCTAGAGAGATGCAGAAAGAGGCAAGAGACTTACAGAAAAAGGGAAGAGAGGTGCACAAACAGGCAAGAGGGGTACAGAAAAAAACAAGGCAAGTGCTGAAAGTAGCAACAGAGGGGCAGAAATAGGCAAGAGAAGTGCAGAACGAGGCACGTAAGATGCAGAAAGAGGCAAGAGAGGTGCAAAAAATGGGAATGGGTACAGAAAGGCAAAAGGGCTGTAGAGAGAAGCAAGAGAAGTACAGAAACAGACAAGAGAAGTGCAGAAAGAGATAATAGAAGTTGAGAAAGAGGCAAGAGAGGTACACAAAGAGGCAAGAGAGGTGCTGAAAGAGAGAACAGGGGGGCTGAATGAACAAAAGAAGTGCTGAAAGAAGCCATAGAGCAGCAGAAACAGGCAAGAGACGTGCAGAATGAGGTAAGAGAGGTGCATAAAGAGGCAAGAGAGGTGCAAAAAGAGTGAAGAGGGATCCAGAAAGAAGCAACAGAGCTGCAGAAATGGCCAAGAGAACTGCAGAAAGAGGCAAGAGAGGTGCAGAAAGAGGCAAGAAAGGTACAAAAGCAGGGAAGAGGTCTGCATAAAGAGGCACGAGGGATGCAGAAAGAAGCAACCGAGGTACACATGAAAGCAAGAGAAGTGCAGAAAGAAGTAAAAGATATGCCAAAAGAGGCAAGATAGGTGCTTAAAGAAACAACACAGGTGCAGAAAGAAGCACAGAGATGTGCAGAAAGAGGCAAGAGAGGGGCTGAAAGAGGTATGAGGGATGCAGGAAGAAGCAAGAGATGTACAGAAAGAAGCAAGAGAAGTACAGATGGAAGAACGAGAAGTGTAGAAAGAGGCAAGAGAGGTGGAGATAAAAGCAAGAGCTGTATGGAAAGAAGCAAGACAACTCCAGAAAGAGGAAGAGAGATGCAGAAAGAGAAAGAAAGGTACACTGAGAAGATTTCTCCACCTGTAAAAATACCAGCTTTTTAAGATAGCTTCTTCAGATGCATAACATGAGAGCACTCAGACCTTTCAATTTAACAGACTGGGCTTCCCATTTCAAGGAGACACCTAAATAAAAACCCCGTACTTCGAGTGTACATTTCCACACACTCATATCAAGTAGTGTAATCGCTAAACCCCCTGGCAACATGTCTTAAACCTTACTTTCGTTGAGCAGCTTCACTATTCACCAATGACTCTGAATGTTGTGCTGGAGAAATTTAAAACAGCAATCCTTCCCATATCACTGTAGTTTCACCATAATCCTGAAGGCATGCATGAGTGTATCTGTACCTTTTGATAGTGGATTGGTACATAAAAAGAAACATACAAATAGTTTAATACCTGAGTTTCAGACTGCATTTTCTCTAAATATGTGTTCAAGAAAGTGTATGTCTTTTGTTTCCTCTCATAAAACAATGCACATGGGTAGTGAATAGTTTATTTGAGAGGCTCTATAATGCCTAGATATGTAAGACGTGTCTACCTGTGCGACCAAATGACAAAACAGAACTAAGAAGGTTTCTCTACCTTTAGGAGAAGCTACCAGCTTTTTAAGCTAGCATCTTCAGATGCATAACACATGTGAGAATACATGCACAAGTAGACACATATCTCAGTTTCGAGAACATACAGAACTTCACCTGCACAGACTACCCTTCCCATTTCAAGCACACACCTACATTTATACGCCATCTTTCAGTGTACCTTTCCACAGATTCATACGAAATAGCCTAATCAGTAATCCGCCAACATGTCTTAAATGTCACTTTTATTTTGCACTGAGACATACACATGCTTCAACTGACATATTCTAAAACTATTGAAAATTGTTGAAGCATTCGCACCCACGTTAACCAATGGGTGTGAGCTACATTGCTGGAGGTAACATCTATGAGCCTGCCTATTTTTGGTTGTTTTTATGCAGACATCAGGCACATAAAATGTAAAGTGAAAATACTTGAAAACAAAATCACAACTTTTACACCTGGCACCTTTTAGGATGTTTCCTCTGCCTTTTTACTTTCTGGCCTCCTTGTTTTAATGGTATGTTAGACTTTTTTTGCTGGTTTGTAGCCTCTGCGTACTTTCTCTATGCTGTTCAGTGTGTTAAAGTGCAAGTGCGCCTACTGTAAACTATGTTTATGGATTGGTGTTTTCATGTTTGGCTTATTTGATTTACTAATAAGTCCCTAGTACAGTGCAGTGTGTGTGCACAGGGCCTGTACATCAAATGCTGCAAGTGGGCCTGCAGCACTGATTGTGCCACTTACACAAGCATCATTTCAAAGGCATCTCAGACCTGCCAATGCAGGGTCTGCATGCAGTTCTTACAGCCATGTTGAACTGGCAGGTGCCCCCTTTTGCCAGGCCCTAAATATCCCTTCTCTTACATATAAGGCACCACACAGGTAGGCCTAAGGTGCCCCTCAGAGCAGGCTGCAGTGTATGTGAAAGGGAAGACATGTCCTAGTGTGTGTAACATGTCCTGATAGTGAAATGCAGACAATTTTGTTTTTCACTATTGCAAAGCTATCTGTCCCATAGACTAAAATGGGAGTTGCTTTGTAACATTTTACAGGTATAATTTTCTATTGGGACAAGATAGGGAAATTGAGTTTAGGCTCTCTAAACTCAGAATTTAATAACACATCTTTTAGTGAAGATGGTTCTTAAATTATGTGTGCATTTCAGTGCTTAGCCTCTGCTGGGTTGTGTATTGATGTCTGGTATTAGAATGACAGGAGCTGGGCATGTGCATTCACTGTAAACAGTTGCTGGAGGAGTTTGAGGTGTGTCCTGCCTTTCCTGGATGACTCATATCTGAGCGGAATAGACCTGGGCTGGATTTAAAGTAGTGGGAGGAGTTTTCTTTGCACCTGAATAGGCCCTGTCTCCTGTGTACAATGCTGTATTCACCTCCTTCCAAGAAGCTGGTCCAGAGAGGGCAGAACTGGTTTGGACTGAGCTGAGAAACTTTTTACCACAAGAGTACAAAGAAAATGTGGTGTAAATATTGAGCAGAAGACCCTAGAACTTTAGAACTCTTTTGGATCAAGGAACAAACCAAGAAGAAAATCTGCAGAAGCATTGAGAAGGAACTATTACTTTGATGTGTGCTTTGCGTGTTGTCTACGGTGGCTGCTTCTGCCTTGGGCAGAGAAATGGCCTGACTACAATGTCTGCAACTTCTTTGTTTGAGTTTCTCCAAGGATTTGAGGTTGAGCTTGCCCCTGTTCAAGAAGTTTTGGGAACAGCAAAGACTTAAAGTTCATCTGCTAACAGGAGTGGGAACTGTGTGTTTTGTGCTGCAAAAGAATAAAAAGCAACCCGACGCTGTCACTGATTCTGTTACTGGCTCTGTGTCCTGAAGGCACTGCTGAGGGCACAGCTGCACTTTGCACTACAACCCTGGTCTCACCTATGACAAAACACGATTATGCCGCTCGGCCTGTGTTTGCACTGTAGCCTGTGGGAAGCGCACTGCCACGTTTCACATTGCTGCAGGTATCCCCACCACCGCCGCTCCACGCCAACATCGACACTGCCGCTTGCACCATAGTTTGAGGGCACCGCTCGTAAATTACACAATGAATCACCCCCTCCCACACCGCAACCTTGGCCTACCAACGCCAGTGCCATTGCCATGGTTCGTCAGTCAACAACAGCGATTCAGCAATTAGGCCGTCGCTGCTTGAACCGTGACCACCCAGCCCTGCAATGAGCACCACACCACTTTGCACCGCAACCCTGGTCTGACTGACGCCGCAGGATGACCGTCACCGAGCCGCTGCTTGCACTTCAACTTGAGAGCACCACGTGCTGCAATGCTGCACTTTGCACTGCAAACCGATGCCCTCTGACAACAGTGCACCTGACTTCAACTGCAAGGAGTTTGATATGAAACATGTGTGACTTCAAGGGCCCAACGACTCCTGCAATGAACTCCGGAACCGATGCCCACTGACGCCGGCTCTCCGGAGCTCACCATGAGGTCCCTGATGCCCTACATTTCTAAAGTTACTATTTTGAGGTCTTCCCAACTCCGTAGAAGGGCCGCGGAACTGCGGTCAGCCAAAACTGTTTACATTTGTTGTTCATGTTTTCACTGTATTACTGTTGGTTATGTGCAAATGCTTTAGACACTGCCTCCGAGATAAGCCTGACTGCTCGTGCCAAGCTACCAAGGAGGCGAGCAGGGGTTATTTAAAAAGTGTATCCTCCTTACCCTGGCTAGGAAGAAGGGTCTCTACTTGGACAGGGTAACAACCTGCCAACTAGAGACCCCCATTTCTAACACCAAATGTGTAGCAACATTTAAAATGGCTATTTTTCTAACTTAGAACACTGTAATTTTATTTATCGTATATTTGGTATGGATTAGCTTTTCATATGTCCAATGATGGCAATGTACTGTGTAAGTATACTGTTTGAGGTACAAATTAAACTTCCATTGACGGATCTCAAATTAAAAAATAAATAATAATAATTTTGTAGAAATTGTGAAAAAAGCTTGTATTTGTTCTGCAACTTCATGCCACGTGTACACTTCTGTGAGTGTTAGGTAATGTACTCTTGGCAATCACAATATAAGCTAATTACTTTCTCAATAGGCATTTGATAGCAGTGTTTGGTGTAAGCTTAACACACATGTAGGTTACAATTGTGTTGATATGTGTTGTCATGTGAATCAATGCATATAGTTTATCATTATGTTTTCTAGTTAAGAAGTGCTATAAGTGAATAGTCCTGTGTTTGATATGAAAGACATTGTCCCTATATTCTTATATTTTTACACAATGCCTTTCATAGACATCCTCAAAGCTCAAGACAACAACCTTATAATCTTGCATAGATGCCAACATGGGATGTTCTGTCCTTTCCCCGACCTTGCCTCCATGCACAAGGTACATATTATAGAAAAAGATACTGATTAAACTGACAACCAATAGATGATTTAAGTCATCACTTAAGTCATCACTTAAACCACTACTTCAGCCACAGAACCAAAATCCAACTTCCATAACAACAATTGTGAAACCATGATAGTTCTTCATTTTGCAGCCAATGGACAATACCAACACACCGTAGTTGATTACAATGGAATGTCACAAGCTACTTTTAGTGGTATGCTAGGGGAATTCATGGAAGTAATGTTGAGCCACCGTATCAGCTGCATTACCTAAGGACTGGAGAGAACATAAAAAATGTGAAGTCTGATTTTAACAGCTTTAGAGGCATTCCACATGCCATTGGTACCATTGATGGCACCCACTTTGTCCTGATGTCACAGCACAACAGAGAACACATTTACTACAACAGGAAAAACTTTAATGTCCTCAATTTAATTTATTTTATTTTTAGAATTTCCTATAGTGCAAACAAGGCCCTGAGTCGGGTATCAGAGCACTTTACAATGCAGTGCAAAGTAAGTATACAATACAGATCAGAGTGAGTATAAAAACATTTTGGCAAGGTTTAGCAGATAACATAAGCGATAATAGAGATGAATTGTTCCGTGCAGTGGGAAAAAATTCAAGTACAAGACAATCATAAATGCGAGGGTGTCATCATGCAAAGAATAGACAGTGAGGATTGTTAAGGAGTTAAGGGAGGAATTTACTCATCAGGAGTGATTTGGCTTCCCTTTTCAAAAATGGTGTTGAGGAGATTTTTCTGATTAATGGAGGTAATGAGTTCCATATTCTTGGTGCAACTCCGGAGAATTCTCTGTCAAAGATTTTTTTTCTTGCAGAAGAGTTAAGGTTTCAGGAGTAGATTGTCAGAGATCCTAGAGTGTCTGATTCCGCCAGACATAGTAAGGTTCTGGGATAGGTATTGGGGGTATTGTGGTGTAACACTTTATGGGTGATGCAGGCCATCTTTAGGCAAATTCTAGCTTCGTAGGGTAGTCAATTGAGCGGCTTCAGGTGTGGCGAGATATGCTCAAATTTCCTAGATCCTGTTAGGAGTCTTGCTGCTGCGTTGAGATAGGCTTTTAAAGGGGCTGTTGAGATTTTGGGTAGCCCCAAGAAGGTAGTACATCCGTACTCCAATCTCGATATGACTAAAGCCTGAACTGCAGTTTTGAGGTCAGGGTTCTCAATAAATGGTTTCATTTTACTGAGATAGCTGAGTTGAAAGCGGGCATTTTTAGCCAATAGATTGATGTGTGTTTGCATATTAAGGTTCTTATTCAGTGTGATTCCAAGCTATTTGGTGGAGTCTACCAGAATCGAAGTGCAATTTAGAGCAGTGATCAACTTGGTCATTACTGTATCACCGGAGGGTTTTTTGAAGGGGAGATTAAAAGAAATTCCGTTTTTTGTGAGTTTAGCTTGAGGAAATTGATCATTAGCCAGTGGATGTATGACATCACAACGCATGGTTTTACATTGCATGCTTTTACATCGCAAGTTTTACAACGCATGCCTTTACAATGCATAGTGTTGAGGGGTGCTGGATAGTGAATAGTTTAATTTACTATTCCAACTCCAGTCCCCGTGGATAGTAGGGAAGGTGTTGGATAGTAAATTAAATCTATTCCCTATCCTAGAGCGCCCCCCAGCGCAATGCGTTGTAATGGTTTGCGTTATAAAAGTTGCGATGTAAAAGCACTGCGTGGTAAAAGTTGTGTTGTAAAGGATGTTTCTCTCTGCCAGTAGACGGTCTTTTGAAGTGCTTGATTCATCATCTTGATCTCCTCAATGGAAGTGACCTTAATGTACAGTTGAGTGTCATCTGCGTACATGTGGAAGGAGATATTCGCCTGCTGTAGTAGTTCGGTTAGTGGTTCGACATAGGGGTTGAATAGCACAGGGGATAACATTGAGCCTTGTGGTACTCCTAGTAGGTTAGGGGAAGAGTGAGAGAGATTTTATTCACCATGAATGTGTGTGTTCTGTTTTCCAGAAAGGATTTGAACCATTGAAGGACTGTGACAGATAGTCCCATTCTTTTTTCCAGTCATTTTAGAATTTTGTTATGATTGACAGTCTCGAAAGCTGATAAGAGATCGAGCAGGACTAGTAGACATGTTTCATTATGGCCGGGAGCGAGTAGGGAGTCATTGACAATATAAAGAATTACTGTTTCTGTGCTATGACCGGATCTGAAACCCAATTGGCAGTCGTTCAGTAGTTTGAAATCTGTGATGTGATGGTTTAATTGTTGCTGAACACATTTTTCCAAGATCTTGGCTAGCTTGGGAATGTTGGTTATAGGTCAGAAGTTATTCGGGTCAAAGGGGTTTTTGGTTGTTTTTTTTAGGATAGGGGTGACCAATTTTTAGGCAATCCGGGATGTGACCTTGTGTGAGCGAATCATTGATGATTTTGGTCCATAGAGGGGAGATGATATGGGAGATGTGGGGTAGGCAGTTTTAGGGGTGAGGGTCATTGAAATGGTTATTGGCTTTGATGGTTGCTAAGGTTTTAGAAATAGCACTTACATCGTAAGGTTTGAAAGTACACCAGTGAGAGTTATTTTTAGGCAAAGGTAGAGGAAGTTTGATAGGGTTTTCGAATTGTGTGTTCATTAGGGTAGCGGAGTTGATTGCTGCCATCCTGAGCTCGTGTTGGAGGGAGTTGGTTTTAGCTGTAAAGAATGTAGAGAATTCTTCACTACTTAGCTGCGATTTCGAGATCATGTGTGTTTGATTGTTGGTTTAGCATTTCGAAGTTTCTTCGGTCTATTTTTGGCATTGTCTAGTTCAATCTGAAGAAGTCTTTTTTTGATTGTAGAATACTTTTGTTATAGGAGTTTCTAGATTTTCTTAGGAGTTTGAGTTGGAGGGAGGAGGGATGTTGTCCCTATTTCTATTCAGTTAGTCTCACTTTACATCTCTCTTCGTTCAGGGCTCGCTTCGTTGAACCATGTGTTTTTGTCTTTGACTGGTGTTCTTTTGAGTTTTGGTCATCGTAAAGTTGTAGTGATCAGTGAGGTCACTGACGTCTGACATGTTATTGGGAGGAGTGAGTACTTTCTCACAGTAGAAAGCTAGATTGTTGCAGTTGATGTTTATCATGTCTCTTATCCGGTGTCTGGGCATGATTTGCTGAGAGTACATTTTCTTTTTAGCGGAGAGAATTTAGAAGGTGATAATGTGATGGTCTGACCAGTCACAAGGGATGATCGTGATAGATTCAACCATTGTTTCTTTAGAGATGACCCAGTCAAGTGTAGCACCTTTGGAATGGGTGGGTTTTGAGACAGCTTGGATCAGGGAGTGGTATGCTAGGAAGATTTTGATAGCGTTGACATGCTGGTCTAAGGGGTCTTCCCAGTGGAGATTGAAGTCACCAAGGAATATGCCATTGGAGCAGGGAGTCAAGTTTGTTGTAATGATTTCCATAAGTTGGTCTGTGAGTACAGCATTCTTGCCTGGGGGATAGTAAAGTATATGTAGTTTGTATGGGTTGTTATAAAAAGATGTTATGTAGATCCCAAGGTATTCACACAAATCCAGGGGTTTGGAGTGAAATTTCCAGATAGCGATGCTGGATCAATGTATGCAGGCAATGCCTCTGTCCTTTTTGTGAGGTCTGTCTAGTCTAATGATGTTGTAATTCGGGGGGGACTAGAAGGTCTAGGAATGGGAAGGATGATTCCATGAGCTAAGTTTCCGTTAGGATGGTTATATCCACTTTCAGGTTCAAAATGAGGTCAGCAATGTCAGAGGCGTGTTTTAAGACTGAGAGGTAGTTTAATAGGAGGCAGGAGATCTGGTTTGATGCATTCTCTAATGAAGGGGTCAGCGGTTGGGGTTACTTTTCTAAAGTTATTAGGGTTTATCTTTCTGTGATTTGGTCGGGATCTTCTGTTTGGGTTGATGGGGACTGGGAGAATAGAGAATTCATCCTTATTGGTGAGGGGACAAGTGGTAGATTCGTAGAATAGTGATAAGGTTTGGATTTCCGAGTTCGTTAAGTGGCTGAGGTATTTGCCTGTACAGAAGTGCCGGGTAGAAAGAGGCAGAGGAATAGTGTTTATCTCGTTGTTGGTTGTGGGTAGAGAGTTTTAAAAGTGGTCAGATTTAGAGAGAGAGTTGTCTGCGAGTTGTAAGATGTTTCTTATTTCTAAGATAATGTTTTGTAGGTTCCGGAAAGTGATGTTAGTGTGTGTTCTTAGTGTGTCTAGTTCATATTGGTAAGGGGAGGAGGCAGGAGCAGCACGCCAAGAGGGTCGGGATAGGATTTCTGGGGGTTCAATGGCTGTGATTGCAGTGTGGGAGGTATGAGTGGCTGAGAGTGTGGTAGTCATATATGGATGGGATATGCACTGGTTAGGGCTTTTTTTTTCGATTCACTACGGCGGCCTTGTCGCTGTGAATTTCACCGGTGGTTGGATAAGGGTTGCTGTGGGGGGAGTGGGTTATGGGGAATGGGGATGGGGCTGGTGGTGGTATGCGGTAATGATGAGGGTCATAGATTTGGTTTGAGGGGAGGAGCGTGGTTGTCGCTTCTTGTGATGGTTCTAGGTAAGGGTATCTGTGGGTTGAGTTCTAGGGGAGGTGAATTATTGTTGCTTCTTTCGAGGATTCTAGGTAAAGGTGTTGGTCTCTGAGATTCCGGAGAGATAGAGATTAAGTGGTTTGGTCCAGGTGGACAATGGGTGGAGTGTCAGTGTGGGTTTTTACTGTGCAAAAGTATTTGTTGAATTGTTCTAGGTCCTTATTGGGTGCTTGGATAACAACAGTGCCATTTTTGCAGGAGGTTATGTTCAGGGTGGCTCTAAGGTTTTGTGAGGATACCATAGTAATCCTGGTTCCATAGGGAATATTTTACTTGTCATAGATGATTAGTAGCTTGGAAAAGGAGTAAGGTACAAGTGGTGTGCCTACCTGATTGATTCATATACCTGTAGCATATGTGAGTGGTTCTCTGGATCACCCATAATTTATTTGTAATATTGAATAGCAGCATGGAATAGCAAATGGCAAAACCTGGAAAGGGGGTAGACATGCAAGCACTGTGAAATTTCACACTAAGTGCTCTCATAAAGTCAGATGCATTTCCTGTAAAACATCTTGCTGTACTAGTGGGAAATTCAGAATCTGACGGCGGGTCACTGTGAAGATGAAGATAAAAGACCACCACCACCATAGTGGTTTGGTGGACCATTGGTAACATTCTAATTGCACCTCTATATATGTACATTTACTATATTGTTAACAATTTTTATAATAATGCATGATAATTCTCACTAAAAAGGTGGTAGACAATTATAAACAGCGCATGCAACATTGGCAACATGTTTTAAAATGATCTTGAAATAGATATTTAGGGAATGCAATTGCAACTTGGTCATCTATTTGTTTCACAATATGTTATAAAATTACATAATAAATACACACACAAACAAGCAAACACAAACAGATACACAAAATATTAGAGCAACGTTGCACATAAGCCAAAGGACTTGACATTAACTTGACATCAGAGTGTTCTTTTGGTTAAAAACTCATTAATTACTTACTGATACACATTGACAATGTCCCAAACCCCTTTGCTTTCATTAGGCCAAGCCCCAATTTTGAAATAAATGCTTGGAACATCAGCCTTACACACTTTGTATTGTTTAGAATTCTGATCAACAGTGCTCTATAAGAAAGATGATATATTAAATCACAACTCACATTTCTTTAATTGAGTGCTGTATGTCGAAAACCTAAAGGAAGGCATGTGTTGCACCTCTAGTCAGGCCATGTACTTGTAATTTGACAACTAGTGAATGGTCTGACGTGTGACATGGTACCTGAAACCAGGAGACACATGAAGCATTTTTATGAAGAGTTGAGGCAGCCTTAGTAATGCACATGTCAATCAGTCATGAGACAGTAACTTTAGAAAATAAATTGTCTCCTGTTACTGCTGTGTTGATGTGTGCATTTATCTTGGTACAACAGGGCAGCCATGGACTGAAGGTCCCCACTACTTGTTTAATGGCGATAATTCTTGGCATTTTGTGGGAGCTATAACATGTTGTTAGAAAGTCATCCTTTTCCCTGTTCACCCCCTATTTTTGCTGAATGATACTGGTGGTAACTGACTCTGACTGGGGGACATCATTCAGGCTTACCTGCCTTGCCGTGAGGGGAATGGCCGACGGCCAGTGACCATCAGCCGTGAGGGGAACGGCCAGCAAACAGCAAACAGCACTCCATTGCCGTGAGGGGAACGGCCACAGCGGAACTACACTCCACAGCAGCCCCGGCACCCCGGCGCTCCCGTGACGCTCCTGCTGCGCCCGCAAGCGCTTAACAGCGCGGACCACCTCCCGGGACGCGCGCGGGCAGAGGGCGGGCTGTCTGTGGCCGTCCGGGGATGCAGAGGGACGGGACGGGCCACCTCCCTGAGAGCTACATCACAATATGGGTAAGCGTAAACTGCAAACATCCATCTCTGGGGGAACAGGGAAATCAAAAATCCCACGCAAAGCTGCCACATCGGCAAGCATTATGACTCATATTACCACTGCCGTTGGTAAGCTTAACCAAGAGATTGCAGAAAAAGAACGGGAACTGGGCTTAGATCCTATAGTACTAGACAATCAATTATCCCCACTGCTAAATAGACAAACTCCCCCCCTGGAGCCTTTAATTGTTATTAATACTGCAAATGATATTTTGCCCCCAGCGCAAGCAAGTACTTCGGCCCAAGGTGCCCAAGAGGTTTGTTCCCCAACTATCCATCAATCTCCTGATGACTTTTTGCAGGAGGGTGCACGTCAGGATACCAAGCGCTCTAAAAGGTTGATCCAAAGACCTAAAATACAAGGGCCGTACTATCGTAAAAAACCCCGCAAAACATTAAGTGATTTTGAACAATCCATAAAGGATATGGTGGAGAAAGTGCTCACGGGTAAGTTGGAAGCTGTGCTTATACAGATATCCAGTGATATTGTAGAGACTTTAAAGGAATGCGTTGCAGAAATAATGGGGAAATGTGACAGGATTAATAATTTTTATCAACCAAAACGAGTGAATATCCCCCACCTGTTATACCCACAATACCTCGGCCTTCTACCCATCAAGCTCAAGAGACTCAATCCCCTATGGAGATAGGGAAGGTTGTGTCTGTGGGTCCTACTTTACCACTTGTATCACTACCCGATCTCAATGTGTGTGTAGGTAAGGGTAATGATAAATGTTTAATTCTCCCGGCGCAAAGTATATGCAAAACAAGTACTCCCCCTGATAAGGTTACCTCACATGTTGTGTTAAATCATACTGGGGCAAGGAGGCAGCGTGTTAGACCGCCGGTTAATCTCCCCCCGGAGGCTACACCGTTTGTTGCTGTTTTAGTGAATGTTCCCGTATTGAAACCGGGAGAGGTGGAGTCCCAGGAGTCACTTTTAGATAACATCAAGATATGGTGTGATGAAAATTGTTCAGGCCCAAGTAATATATACGATGGTATTCAGATTGGGAGACGGGTTGACTGGGTGGGGTTTACAGACAAAAAGTTAGCTGGTGATTGTCTGATTGTTAATTTTAATAAACCTCATGAGGCAACACGTTTATTCTGGGATGCTACATAGATTAAGGAAGGTAGAATCAGAGCGGCGGTACCATTAGGTTTTTTCTACCCACGGCCAGACACACACAAATTGCTTTTTGATAGGGGTGGTCATCACGTTACATATACTCGCCCTTCCCACCCAAGCTCCTGGGCCACTCAAACATCAGGTCTTCTACCAAAAACCACCAATAACTACAGAACAGAATCCGGGGCTGGGTTGGAGTTAACAAACAGATTCGCAGCCCTTTCACAATTGGACGAAAATGATTGACTGACCTGTCCTGGTGGCATTACAAACTTGTCACAATGTACTACATTTACTAAAGAGGGTAGAGGTAAAATAGTAAAAATTATGAGTTAGAACATTGCAGGCTTTCGATCAACAGGGGTGACATAAGATGGCTTGAACTCCTAAAGGACTATGATGTTGTGGGTTTACAGGAGACATGGGATAGGGACTTTTTAGCTGCCCAAGCAACAAGCTCAGGTCGAGATACAGGGGGGCTGATGTTCTTAATATCAGTTAGAGTGGGAGGCTCGGTGAAGATTCTAAATGCTTCATCCCAGAATTACCTAGTTTTGGAAGTCACTATGCCCAATAATTATAAATTTGTTTACATCAAATTTTACAACGCCATGCAAGGCACTCTTAATAATGAAAATATCAATTCACTGGCAAAGTTTTTAATTAAATATAAGGAGGGTCAAACCACTTTTGTATATTTCACCCTGTTGGGAGATTTTAATATACATTTATGTCAACTTAAATGCCAATATAGAGACTATGATAATATAGATAACCTTCCCTATTCACATTTTGAACACTCTGCAAAGGGGGCCGCTCTGGAAGAACTACTCTCGGAAAATAACCTATCTGAACCACAGTTCTTTGATATTAACGAGAGGGTGGCAACATATAGTGCAAGGGACAGCAATACCATCATAGATTATATTTTTATCTCCCAAGGCTTGTTGCAGAATGTTATTTCTTATAATGCTATACAAACTATTTTTAGTGATCACAACCCAGTGGTGTTGGAATTAGATAATAATAATTTGTTTTTATTCAATAAAGCTGTAAATGTAGAAATCATGATAGACCTAGCAGGGAACAGGACCAGGGGAGACGGGTAAAATGGAATAAAATCATCCCAGAGGACTTTTTCCAATCACTTAATTTAAAGGTGGTGAAGGAAGGAACGCAACACTTGTAGGGAACCACTGAAGTTTTGGGGGAATATTATTTCCTCATTTGAAACAATCTGCTGACAAGTGGCTGAGGATCTAAAGAGTAAGCCCAAACATAAGGTGCAAAAGGTGCAGGGGTGGTTTGATAACGATTGCTCTATATCCCATAGAGAAATACTTATAGCACTAAAAAAGTCACCCCAAGATAGACAGGAAGTCACCAGCTTAAGGAAAAAGTATAACACAACAGTTCGAAGGCGTTAGAATGAAATTAAAAAACAAGCATGGGGCCAACTTTACGAGAAAACCACCTTGAGGGACAGTGCCAAATTTTGGTCAATAATTAATACATCCTTATTTAATGGCAAAGATAATGCACCATTGGAGGTAAATATCCCGGAACAGGAGTGGCTAGATCACTTTGAGAAAATTTATGGTAGTAACCTTGTATTAGACCATTTTGAACCAGTCCTGGACGAGATCCGGGAGAGCCCGCTCAGATTTTCTATCAAGGAGGTACAGAAGGCCATCGAGGACACGGCCGGCCATAAGGCCCCAGGCCCAGATGGGGTACCGGCTGACATGTATAAATCAAATCTCAGCGTATGGTCAGTAGTCCTCACCAATGTATTTAATATAGCGTGTTTAGATAAAGCCAGAGTCCCAACAACTTGGTCACAGTCTATCATAATCCCCATTTTTAAGAAGGGCCAACGGGGGAATGCAAGATGTAATAGGCCCATATCATTGCTGGATTCTTCATTTAAAATCTTGGGTAAAGTGATCCTATCAAAGATTTCATCTTGGGCCATTAATAATGATATTCTGTGTAACGCCCAGTACGGTTTTAGATCAGGGAGAGGCACCGAGGATCAATGCCTAAATTTACATCTTATACTGAGCAAATATACAGCTGCGTCCAAGGGGTCAATTTACTTGCCATTTATGGACTTGTCCAAAGCTTTTGATCTTGTCAATAGGTCAAAGCTGTGGACAATGCTCCTGGAGCTGGGCCTGGACCGGGCATTGGTAAATTTTCTATCAGAACTCCATAGAGACCTGAGAGCGTCTATACGTATGACCCAAGAGGGGAACTGCACTGCACCCTTTAAATCTGGTAGAGGGGTGCGTCACGGATGCATCCTGGCCCCAATGCTTTTTTCTCTATATATAAACTCACCGGGGAAAACTTTGGCTGCGGCATCGATTGATGTGCCACGTATAGGTAGCTCTTTGACGCCCGTTTTACTATATGCTGACGACTCGGTACTGCTGTCAAGAACCCCGATAGGTTTACAACGCTTTCTTGATTCATTCGGGGCTTTTATGCAGGATTTGGACCTAGTGATAAACATAGAGAAATCACATGTAATGTCTGTGGGGAAATGTAAGAATAACATGAAAACCCTCTACTGTAATGGCTCAGCAATTTCGAGAGTTAAAGTTTTACCTACCTAGGAGTGGTGTTTGATGATAAAGGTTCCTGGGTACCACAAATCACAAACAAGCTAGCGGCTGTGAGAAGATCGTCGGCTGCTATCTTGGGTTTTGCAAAGCGACTGGGTGGGAAACCAGCCGAGGCTATATTGACCATCTATAGAGCCAAAACCCTAGTCATTGCAAGGTATGGGGCCTCGATATGTGGCTATAAAGACTCTGCCCTGATACAGAGAGAGGAAAATAGATTTTTTACGATCCCTTTTGGGACTCCCCCAATCTACACCGGCGTTTGCAGTGCACATGGAACTGGGACTGGGTTACATTGGAGATACCCTGCAAATGGCCCCAATTTTGTCATGGATCAGAACCTGGCTAAATCCAAATCTGTCTTTAAATCATGAAAACATTAGGGACTTTGTGGGGAGGGAAAAAGTGGCAGAGATACGGTGGTTGGCTACTATTACATCTATAGCAGAATATCTGGGTCGACCCGAATTGTACACTAACCCTGAAAGCCTGACAAGAGAAGATATTAAATGGGTTAAAACACACTATATAAAAAAGCGAGAAGCGGAAAGGGAAGCGTGTGAAATTATGAAGCCAACTGTAAGGTCACATTACATGCTGATTACGTCAATGTCTATTCAATCGTATTTGACGATTGTTACTAAACCATTCCATAGGTGGCTTCTTACAAAATTTCACTTTAATCAGGTGCATTTTCTACTGGGTAATTATGACAAGTGGTGTAAACCACATGAGAATGTCCCTTGTAAATGTGATGATTTTTCTGACCAGGATTTACTGCATTTTGTGTTTTTTTGCCCCTTCTTTAAGACTTCTAACAACAAGGAGGGACAGGTTAAGGACAATATTTACCGGGGTCCAATGTACGTGTCCTTCTAAACTAGATACCAATAGAATGTACAGAGTTCCCCAAAACAAGGGTAATAGATTAAGGGAGTACCTCTCTCAATAAGGGTTGTGTAGAAATGTGGCAGGGAATAAAGGTAATCCCTTAACGGAACCAAGGATGCCTCACACAACTAAAAGGCTGGACGACTGTTGCCATCCTACCTGATGATTGTATTGTATCATCATTGGCCTCCTGCTCCAGCGACAGGCCAATGACACTAACTCGACTTTCATGGTATGGGCACTTAAAAAGTGATAATCTACCTTATCTTTGCATATTAGGTACCCGAAGGTCTCCTGTAGGTGTCCCAGGGATGGGGGGCCACGTAATTATAAGCATTTTCCCCATTGTAGATACTTAGCTCTATAGGCTACAACTGCAATATTTAATGTAGATATAAGTATTGCTAGGAAAGGAGTAAATATCATTCAAGGACATAAACGATTAGATTTGATGAATGCTACAACTTGCCATTGTTGAATTTATAATAAATAGTACAGAATAGACATCATTAACTTTTTATTCTGTACCCCAAAATCCAGCCTTTTGGAGGTCTCTGATGATTGGTAAGGCTTAACAGGCTTAGCTAGGCTGCTTTGATTAGGTGACAAATAGTCTGACAGGAGCAGAAATTATCTGATGGAGAGAGCTCTGCAGTTAAGGAAGGTGGGTCCTGCAGATGGATCTATGTAAATCAAACTGAGCTCAACAAGAGAGCAGATCAGTAAGAAATACCAGGCCAGGCCAAACTTCCCCCAGCCCGGTGGTAGGTTTAGAACAGGTGTTTACAGAGGACAAGAGCAGGAGAGCTAATGGAAATGAGCCACACTGTTGATTGGTTCAGCTAGCTCTTACTCCTCTGGAGAAATGTCACCCATGTTAGATTTTGGGAGTGCTGTGCTTTGTCGGAGAAGAAGATGCCACACTTTGAAGGAAGCTTTTATGCTTCTGGGTGGCACCCAGCATCTCACTGGAAAGCGGTGCCCCATGCCTGTTGCCACAGAACACTGAATACAATCTAAAAGCTGCATAATCTCTCAGATCTGTTGCCTGAATCTACAAGGAAAAGAAGTACTGCCCTTTTTGAATCTGAGTTTGCTCCCAAAGTCCTGCACTCTGAATGACTGCACTGGCTGCACAATTTGGTAGCACATCCCTGGGGACTGTGCCTTGCTTAAAGAAGTATTACGGAGTAGACCCCCCACACCTACATATTAACAGAGCTCTCCTGTATCATCTCCATCAAGAGATTCCATACTGGAATGTGTCCACTGGATTTTTAAGGATTTGGCCAGGTGCAATATGGGTATTGTAGTCCGGATGATCCAGAGACCATTCAGGAGATTCCAGACCTTTGGAGATGTGTTCTGGACACTTTGAACCCACAAAGAGACCTTCAGGATGCACTTTCTGAAGTTTGAAGAATTTGGAGAACTTTTGGGAAAAAGCTCCATAAGGTGAGTGGCAAGGGAGAGTCAAGCCATGCCACCTTCAACCGTGACCCAGCCCGGATTTCAGGTTCATCCCGCTGAAATCTCTGGAGCTCCAGACTTCTAGGATTAGGCCACGGCCTCGGGTAAAGTCATGCCGGTAAACCCTCTCCACATCTCTCCTGCTATGGAGTGTCGAGGATCATTGGATGAAAAAGCTCTGGAAAGGGTTCTAAGTGCAAAAGTGAAATTTTGACCGGGGCCTCCTGCTTATTGTATCCAACCGGGGCTCCATCACTGTTTGACTGAAACTTTGACCAGATGTCCCAGGGTAGCTCTATATGCTTTTCAGCACTATAAAGGGTTTCATCTTTAATAATTCATATCTCCAGATACCTACATTGGATTTTTGTTGGTTTGGTGTTTATTTGTTCATAAAAATATTCCCTATTTTTATAAATTGATAGGGGATTTTTTTGTGTTTTGTGTCTTGCTCATTTGATGTATTGCTGTTTTTAAATGCTTTACCCACCTGACTCCTAAGTTAGGCTTGCCTGCTCGTTGTCAGCTACCAATTGTTGAGCAAGGAGCTAATTTACTGACACCTTTAATGAACCCTAAACCGTGTTATTGGCCTCATTACTAGTGGTAGGTGCATGCTTACCCCTACCAATAACCCACTTTCCAAAACATGTGGGTACCTACCCTCAGTATAATGTTTCTTCGGATGTAACAGTTGTAATTCCTTGAATCTTGTGGCTATTCATGACATGATGATACCCAACAATCGTATATTGATTGACCTTGGCATACTGGTGATCATTCTTGACATATTCGGACATCTACGTTATGGTTGTGCTAATGCTTGTTAAATGCCGGCCCGTGTATGACTGTCGCCATTCTTTGCATATTGTTGGCAGTCATAGTATGAGCTGGTGAAATGTTCATTTGCAAAGCAGACTCTATCTATACATGGCAGTAGTTTACAAGAGTTCTTGACAAAATTCCAAATACATGTCTGCATACCAAATGTATCTACTAAAAGTCAAACAAAGCTTGTATTGTCTCCTTTACATGAACATTATAACCTTTTCTTATGTATAGCATCAAGCATCATAGAGAGCCTTTCTCATTTATTTCAGGTTCTGAATCCACTACTTTAACATAGCAACAGTGGATACCAAAACTGGTTACCCACTGTTGGGATGCCATAAATGCCTTCCAGTCCAGGCTAACAGGCCTTCCTAGACGCCTCTCAGTGCAGCTTTGCTTGTCTGCTTTGACTGGAAGCAGAAACCACAGCTGCATGAGGGAAGGTTGATAGGTAAAGTGGTGGGGGTTGGTCAAGAATGGCAGGTATTTATTTTTTTTACCTTTGGGACAGGACTGCATAACAGAGACCATGTTATGTATGGCTCCCCTATGACTTCTTTGCCACTGCCTGGCAGTTGAAAGCAGGGGCAGGTGGCTTTGGGGGCCTTTCATAACACAAATCTAAAAGATGGGTAAAAAGTGAATCTCATGGATGTTTTTCCCCTCTGAGTCCTGAGTTACATTGTAGATGTCACTCAGAAGTTCTTGGTGAAAAAAGATCCCTGTAATTTACTGTTACCCATCAATAATTCTATATTTTATTGGGCAGAATAGAATGCTAAAATTGCAAGCTATTTTTCATTAGACTTTTTTTGTTGAGAACCTCCCAGACTGCTGTGGAAGAATCCTCACCCACTCATTTAGTTCACTCACTCACTCCGTGGTGGATACTTCTGTTGCGCCACAAACAAACATGACCAGTTGTCATTGCATATGATGTCGAATAACTAGGCATTCTTAACAGCTTGGGTAAAGGCAAGAGGTAGGAAGAAACGAGAATACTGACACACCTCTTGTGAAACACCACCACAGAACATGCTGGTGCATGTAAGGTGACTACATTTAAATGTATTTAAATACTTTGTCTTAAAGATTACTACATGGGCTACATGCTCGCCCCCCAGCAAGGTTAATTAACTCTCTTTTAAGGAAAGAGAGGGTGGTCCCGGCAGAGCAAGGGTCAGGTCTAAAGTAAAGCAATGTCTGGGAGGGTGCAAGGTGGTTGCTGGTACAATGGTTGTTTTTTTTAGGATTAATACTGGAATGCAAATCTGAGCGTTGTCAAAAACCTAAGCTCTGAAAAGGGCTGACATATACCACAGAATTTATGGAACACTCTGATAATCAGCAGCATCAAAAGCTTTTGGTCGATTTTTTCAACAGGCCTGTCAGTTGTGGACTGATCACTGGCTGCTCTTTTCATCCATAGCCCGACCTGCATAGAAGCAGGCCGTTCCCATGAACCTCAGCGGTAAACCTGGCCTAAAGTGCATGATCCCTAATTATAATGGGTGGTCGATTGTTCGCCCTTATTAGACAGCGAACAATATCTAATTTCAAAGGGGTCGTTGTGGTAAGTAGTTAGAGAAATGCCACCGACCTTCACACGCCACCTCACCGCGCTGGAATGTCTTTAGAGATATTTATGTAGTGAAGTACAATATTAGGTAACATAAATTACAAAAAATAATGTGATCCAAAAATAACACCCACCATTGTTTTAGTATTTTGTAATATTGCAAGACAGTTTTGAAAGTTTGTGGGGTCATGCTTAGATGTCTTTCCGCGTCCACTGATGTTTTAAAAACTGCATTCTGTAGTAAGAGACATTTAGAATTAGGGGAATTTAGCTAAGGTTTCTTTTTTTCACTATTTCAGACTTCAATTCTAGAGCAATGTTTTAATCCTATTAGTGCTAATTGAGTGAAGTCGGCAGTCTTTTTCAGTTAGGTAAAGTTCAAGTTGTAATTAGTATGAAGGAAAATCAGAATGTAGGAACAAAACGTTACTGTTTAGCTCTTAATATTTTGCTATTTCCAATTAACAATCACATCAGTTAATATCCTTCTACGAGTTCATGTAGCCAACAACTGCAAGCTTCCGCAAGAACTATTTATAACTAAGATGGTCAAAGAATACTTTGTGATTATGTGAGCAGCTTCTTTGGTAGTAGACATTCGCTTCTGGTCAATAATGTACGCATGTAACACATGTACACACGTAACATTTACAGTGTCATGGTCACACAGCTTAACCTATTAACACAGTCCGAGGAGCTCTGCACATGCAAACTCAGGAGCCCAAAAAAAGAAATTGAATTCCATGTGGCTTATTCACAGGGCCTACTAAAGCAACTCCAAGTCAGATGAGATGTAGTAATGAAAGAAATATTGCCCTCTCAGGTCTTTTTCGTACAATAATAACGTTTACATTTTTGTTACCAGCAAACTGTCCTATATATGGAAAATTTCAATTTGAATTATAAATACCATTACGTTTCTACCGATTTTAAAAACAATTAAGATGAAGTACTTTACCTCTGCTATGCCATCCTTGGTATTCACCATTTGACACAAGACCTACGCCTATGTGCGTTCTGTTCTCAGAATCTGTGCAACTTGCAAGCTAAAATGAAACAAGATTATAATCGTCCCAGAATGCAAATTCTAAATACCTTAATTAGGCAATGAAAATAATTCATTTGCAAGCCTTTATTACTGCCTGTTTACTTTTTCAGATGAGATCTTAATGAAGTATTTATTGAGCTGATAAGACATCTAAAGAGGGCGATGCTCATAATGTCCACTTCTGATATGCAGGGTTAGCATTTCCATTAATCGGCTGTTGGCTGTGAGCTTTTTTATTTTTGTTATGCCCGTTTCCTACCCTTGGATAGCTTCGACCCTAGCCCACTCTGCTGCCCACTCTGCTGCTATTGTTATTTCAACTTGTGCTAGGGCGCTTTGTTGTTTTAACTCGCTTTAAATTGATGGGTGAGTAGTCACGTATGTTTTCATTTGATCTATTTTGCCATTAGCTGTTTGCTTGGTTGGAGACCCGTTTTCCCCTGGATTTACCTTTTTTCTTATTCAGAGAGCCTTACTTTTCCGACTCTCTTACAGTGGGCTAGGCCCACCGTGATCTGCTGCTACTGTCTTGCCCTCTTAAAGCAGTGGTGCTGGAACAGGTTTTCCGATTTAAGGTGCTGCCATCCATGTTTCATCTCTGCAGTCAGAGGGATTAAGAAAAATCCAAAGATGAAGTATATCAAAATAATGCAGCAGGAGAGTGGTGAAGGTGTACAGTATGTAGTTGGTGGTGCATTTTGCAGCACACTTGCAAGAAATTGGGTTGTTGGTTGACTCAGGTGTATTTCTTGATCAAGCAGTAAACATATCCTTTGTCAGGGTAAAACACAAGCAAACCCCAAATTAATCTATGCTCACTGACCTTGGTAGTTTGGCACAGGGCTGTCATGCTTAACTTTAAGTCAATGTGTAAAGTATTTGTGCAACACTTCAAACTGCAAGGTAGTACAAACACACCACAAAAGGAGCCCCCAACAGAATTCAAAACAAATAGAGTAGTTTCCGATGACTGAATCAAGGCCAAAATGACAAAAATCAATTTTGTAGAGCTGGAGATATTGAATTGTAAAGTTTAAAGTAGAAATAGCACCAACAAGTACAAAAGGCTATTGGGGATATATGGTGGCGCCAGACTGGACAAAGTCACAAGTTCAGACTGACTGTGATGGAGCATGGGTCTGCTACAGGGATGCAATTAGGCCCGCTGAAGAGACTACCTTAAATCCTAGTTACAGAGCGTTACGTTAATCTGTGTCACAGATGCATCATGCAACTTAAGCAATGCATTGGCCCCATGATGTAGAAAAGCTGCGGTGCGAGGTCCTCTTGCATGGTCTTTGAGGATCCAGTCGGCCGGGCTTGTGATGTGAATGTAGAGTTATTGTCATCATCATAAAGGCTGCCATCAATGGAGATGCGAAGACCTCGAACCTGGGTGAGCGCTGTGCATTGCTGGATCCTAAGGTGATGCGCCAGGGGTTTATCCTGGCAGCAGGGGCCGCTCATGCAACAGAAGTGATGCATCCTTTCTGATCCACACAACTGCACCGATGAGCCGATTAGAGAAGAAGAGTGGGTTTGGCTGAAGCAATCACCTTAGGCCCACTTTGAAGGGTCCAGGACTGGTTTGGCACCACTTGGCAAGGCAGACTCACAGATGGCAGACTTCGGATGCAGAAGCAGGATACTGGGAAATCGTTTATGTCCCTGAGACATCAGTTCAGAAGCCAGCAAATTGGCTCATGGAGTCACTCTGGGTTCTGAGGGTCAAGTGATGGAGGTCCAGGGCTTCTCACCCAGATCTAAAGGGCAGCAGGTCAGCACAGCAGGAAAGCAATTCTTCCAGAGCAGCAGTCCAGCAGAGTGGCAGTCCTTCAGCAGCACAGCAGTCCTTCTTCAAAGCAGAGTATCCACAGGCCCAGAAGTGTATTGACATTGTATGATCTGAGGCCCAGTTCTTATGGTCAGTGATACATTTGAAGTGGGGGAGGCTATAAAGAAGGATCTTTGAAGGGCACAGAGGTCCTCCCTTCCTACCCTGATCCCAGACTTACTACAGGGGTTATGCAGCCCTTTGTGGTATGTTACTGTTACATCGCAACTTTTACATCGTAATGCTGTTACAACGCAGCTTTTACAACGCTGGTTCCATTACATCGGATGCTATTACAACGCAGGACATTACATAGCAGATGCTATTACAACGCATACCATTACATCGTAAGTATTGGTAAGTATATAATTTTTTTTATTTTATTTAATATTATTTAATTAATTTTATTAATATTAATTATAAATAAATATATTTATTTATGTTTTTTAATATTATAAATTAAATATATTAATTTAAGTAATTTTTAAAATAAGTATGAGTATAGGAGTATATGTTTTGGGGTTCTGAGGTATATGTTTTGGGGTGTTTGGGTATTTTTAGGTTTTAGGGCTGGGTTTAGGTTTTGGGGTACAGGGGTATTTTTAGGTTTTAGGGCTGGGTTTGGGTTTTGGGGTACAGGGGTATTTTTAGGTTTTAGGGCTGGGTTTGGGTTTTGGGGTACAGGGGTATTTTTAAGTTTTAGGGCTGGGTTTGGGTTTTGGGGTACAGGGGTATTTTTAGGTTTTAGGGCTGGGTTTGGGTTTTGGGGTACAGGGGTATATTTAGGTTTTAGGGCTTGGGTTTGGGGTACAGGGGTATTTTTAGGTTTCAGGGCTGGGTTTGGGTTTTGGGGTACAGGGGTATTTTTAGGTTTCAGGGCTGGGTTTGGGTTTTGGGGTACAGGGGTATTTTTAGGTTTTAGGGCTGGGTTTGGGTTTTGGGGTACAGGGGTATTTTTAGGTTTTAGGGCTGGGTTTGGGTTTTGGGGTACAGGGGTATTTTTAGGTTTTAGGGCTGGGTTGGGGTTTTGGGGTACAGGGGTATTTTTAGGTTTTAGGGCTGGGTTTGGGTTTTGGGGTACAGGGGTATTTTTAGGTTTTAGGGCTGGGTTTGTGTTTTGGGGTACAGGGGTGTTTGTAGGTTTCAGGGCTGGGTTTGGGTTTTGGGGTACAGGGGTATTTTTAGGTTTCAGGGCTGGGTTTGGGTTTTGGGGTACAGGGGTATTTTTAGGTTTTAGGGCTGGGTTTGGGTTTTGGGGTACAGGGGTATTTTTAGGGTTTAGGGCTGGGTTTGGGTTTTGGGGTACAGGGGTATTTTTAGGGTTTATTTTTTTTAAAGTACGACTTTAATTAAATTAAATTAATTAAATTAATTAAATTTAATTAAATGTATTAAATCATATTAATTACAATTTTAAGATTAATCCAATTATATTAATTAAATTAAATTAATTAAATTAAAATAATTACTATTATAAAATTTATTAAATTAAATTAATAAAATTATATTAAATTAATTAAATTACATTAATTCCAATTTTAAATTAAATTAAACTTATTTAAATAAATTAAATTAATTACAATTTTAAAATTAATTTAATTATATTAGTTAAATTAAATTAATTAAATTAACTTAATTACATTTTTTTTAAAAAGTTATACTTACCTATACTTACGATGTAATGGTATGCGTTGTAATAGCATCTGCTATGTAATGTCCTGCGTTGTAATGGCATCCGATGTAATGGAACCTGCGTTGTAAAAGTTGCGATGTTACAGCCTGCATTGTAAAATAACGCGTTGTAACAGCATAGATCCGCCCTTTGTATGTGGACAGGACACAGCCTATTCAGGTGTAAGTGTGAAGCAGTCCCCAGCTCCTCCCTCCCATCCTCCCAGAATGGCCCATAAAGTCACACCTAAGTTGCCGTTGTGTGTGGTTGTCTAGTGGGAGTACACAAAGTCAAGTTGCCACCCACCCTAGACATACAATCAGAGACAGGCTGCGGAACCATAGGGCTAAGAGCAGGAAAATGTCAACTTTCTAAAAGTGGCATTTTCAAAATTGTAACAATAAATCCGACTTTGCCATTAAATAGGAGTTATAATTGCAATTCCATAGGTACTAAACATGACAGATCGACCTCCACTCAATTAGGAATTACAGTTTATTAAATGTAATAAAGAATCTCCAATGTTTTCATATGAGAGGGATATAAATTTGTCACTACCAGCACGTGTACATCTTAAAAGTACATGTCCTACCTTTTACTTACACAGCACCTTGCCCTGTGGGCTACCTAGGGCCTACCTTTTGGGTGACTTAAATGTAATAAAAGGGGATTTTAATGGCTTGGCAAGGGGTTTTAAATGCCAATTCAACATGGCAGTGTGACACTGCCTTTAGGCTGAAATGGCAGGCCTGGGAAAAGTTTACAGAGCTACATAGGTGGGTGGCACAACAAGTACTGCAGGATCACTAGTAGCATTTTTAATTTATAGGCCCTTGGTACATGGTGTACCACACTACAAGTGGCTTATAAGTATATGAAATGTGACAATTTGGTATATGCCAATCAAACCATATTTAGGGGCGTGCACAGAGTCCTAAGGCCAGCAAAAATGAATTCAGCTAAATTGGAGGCAAGCAGGTACACATTTAGGGAAGACTACCAAAAGTCTGACAGGTCTAACACTCTGCCTTCCATGCCCTTGCTCTAGACGAACTACAGTGGGTATGCAGGTCCCTTGTGTGGGGACAGAACACAACTTAATCAGGTGTAAGGGAGGCTGGGTCAACTTTTACCTCCATTCTATTGTGCCAGTGATGTCCCACTCAGCCATACCTAAGTTCCCATTGCGTGTGACTCTCAAGTGGGAATACACATAGCCTCACTGCCACCAATACCCAGTCATGGGACCAGAGACAGAGTGCATGTCCTACCTTTTACTTACACAGGCACCCTTACCAATGGGCTACGTAGGTCCTACCTTAGGGGTGACATATGTTATAACAGGGGATATAAAGCTTGGCAAGGGGTTTTAAATGCCAAGTCATCATGGCAGTGTGACACTGCCTTGAGGCTGAAATGGCAGGCCAGGAACTAGTTATACAGAGTTACTGAGTTGGGTGGCTCAACAAGTGCTGCAGGACCACAAGTAGCATTTAATTTATAGGCCCTGGGTACATGGAATACCTCTCTACATAATGAAATGTGCCTATTGGGTATATGCCAATGAAACCATATTTAGAAGTGTGAGCAAAAGCACTTTAGTGCTGATTAGCAGTAGGGGCACAGAGTCCTAAGGCCAACAAAAATGTAATCAGCAAAACTGGAGGCACGCAGGAAAAGTATTTGGAGGAAAACCACCCTAAGGCTGACAGGTCTAACACCCTGCCGCCCATGCCCTGGCCCCAGACTAACTACAAGAGGTATACAGCCCTTTGTGTAGGGACAGGACACAGCTTATTTAGGTGTAAGTGAAGCTGGGTCAGCTCCTCCCTCCCATCTTGCCAGTGATGGCCCACTCAGTCACAAATTAGCTCCCATTGTGTGTGACTCTCTAAGGGGAATACACAAAGCCTTACTGCCACCTACACCTAGTCATGGGACCGGAGACTAATGGCTAAGGCAAGAAAATGGCAACTTTCTAAAAGAGGCTTTTTCAGAAGTATAATTTGACATCTAACTTCATCATAATATAGGAATTTAAATTAGGATTCCAGAAACACCAAACTTGAATCAGTTATATCTTCCCATTTGGAAATTACACTAATAAAATATAATTCTTATGTTACCCTACGGGAGCTATAAGCCTTGTAGTAGTGAAAAGGTGAGTTTCACCATCAGGACATGCAGAACTTAAAAGTACATGTACAACTCTTTAAATACATTGTACCCTGCCCACTGGGCTGTCTAGGGCCTACCCTAGGTGTGACGTATGTGTATTAAAAAGCAAGGTATGGACCTGGTAAAAGGTTTATTTTGGCAGGTCAAAATAGCAGTTTAAACTTCACACAGACTCTGCAAAGGCAGGTCTGAGACATATTTGAAGGGCTATTTAAGTGGGTGACACAATCAGTGCTGCAGGCCCTTCAGTAGCATTTAATTTACAAGTCCTGGCCACATGTACTGCACTATACCTAGGCATAAACTAAATTAAATTATAAATTGGAGATAAATCTATATTATTATGTTTAGAGGAGAGACTACATGCATTTTTGCACTGGTTAGCAGTGGCAACATGTGCAGAGTCCTAATACCAGCAAAAATGAGACTAGAAAAAGCGGTGGAGGAAGGCAAAAAGCCAGGTGGGGAAGACCACCTTAAGGCTGACAGGTATATCAACAAAGTTGCAAATATTCTACTAAAGCATGGTGTAGTAGCGGACTGACATTTACAGATAGCACATGTTCCATTAAATTGGCCATAAGTTTTCCGGTACAGAGTTTTATTGATAAAATTGCTCAGCACTCAAACAATATTGTGTAGAATTCAAGTTTCAGCAAATATTTCGTTGCACATCACCAAGTGCATTGATTTGTTTTGATACTATTGAAAGTGTTTTCACTACTTTTCAGAATTACAAAAGATGTGCATTGCGCTTTATTTGTGCTTTGCTAACTGCTGACATGGTATGGAATATGTGTTCAGTTAATCTACAGTTATTTCATGTTTTGTGATAGTAAAAATAGACATCCTACAGCCTTTCCTTTAACATCTATACTCAACACAATTGTCACATAATTCACCTGACAAAACCCTTCCCTTTGTAGTCCGAGAAAGAAAAGTAAACAACACTCCACATCTTAAAAGAAAATGCAGCAATTTGAAAAGAAGACATAATCTGATGTTTGACCTACTGTGAAATCACAGCAAATGTGACACAATAAAAACAACAACAAAAACATTTGTATTGTTTCTTCACCTTCTCAACTCCAGCATGGTTCTTTTGAGGGTGCTGCAGCACAACCAGCCCCTCTACTTTAATCGCCTATGACTTAAAGGCACAGCTGGTGCAGCTGCATGTTGGACACACCTAGAACACTCATGCATTGGGTGTACCAATGGCAACTAAAGGCAAGACTGTCTATTGCAATCTGTGTGGAGTCCAGGTAGTGGGGAGAAAATGGCAGCTTTTTTATTACAGAATCACAGCCTACTGGATAGTGTTAATAGCACCATAAAGATCTACTAGCTTGGAAAAATTTATCCAGGGCTTTGAGGTCAAACTAGGGTCTTAGATTTTGACTTCTGGCCTATTGCATCTGGCATTGGCCCAAATTTTGAAAGGGAACAGAATCTTAGTAGTGAGCTAAAAGTTCCCCCCATAGAACGAGTTGAGAGTTAGCTTTGAAATCAAAAAAGAAATCGCTCCTCCATACGGTCTCAAGAATAACGTTAGGAAAAAATGTATACTGTGATATAAAAAGATCTGATCTGATTTTGTAGTCAAATATCTTGGTTTGATACTTAACAATAACTAAGCAGGCACGGTTTTAGTCCTTCCCAACAAAACTCAAATTCATGTGATAATTTACAGATCAAAAGCAATTATTTCTGAGGAACCAAATTAAATATTGCCTTTGATTTAAAATAAAATCTGAAAATCTGGGATGTTTTGTTTTAACCATTATTTAATTATTTTTAGTATTAAAGTATGCTACCATACTTAAACTATGAAAAGGAATCATCCTAATATTGATCATAAAGTAAGCTGATAGAGATATCCTTGTTACTATAGGATCTTATTGGCATGTCCTTTAAAGTAGTTGCCTGCTTTGGAAGGCTGGGCAGAGGAATATCAGCTACTGCTCTTAAACATCTGTATGTGGTGGAAAAACAGATACTGCTCAAACCTGAGCTGGATTTAGAAAGAAGCAGACAGTAATTGATGCCTATCTTATACTACACCTACTGGCAGGTAAAACAAATTGAGAAAATATGTTACATTTCATACTTGCCATGTTGTTCTAAACACAGCCTTCTATCTAGTGGACAGGGGAAGGATATGGGGAAAATATCCTAGACTGGGGAGTACCAGCTCCTCTGTTAGGACAGGAAGAGATTCATGAAACAAATTACACTGATGATCACACACTATTTTGTACACTTTCAAAAATCCTTGAATTATTTTAATTTGCACATTCTAAACAGCCATTTAAAAATCAATGTGGGTGTAGTAGCATCTTTCTAAATGTATACTTTTCATGAATAGATAATAATGAGGAATAATGATTTTTATGATGGATTAAATATGAAAATGCTGAATTAATAATATTGTGGTTGAAACAAGTTTAATATAACTTACAGAAGTGTGTTCATAATGTAATTTAGTGGTGCTATATATTTATAAAGCATCATTGTAGTTACATGGATGCTGTTCTCATGCTGTACTGTCATCTCAATCCATCTCCTTCCCTCTCATCTCGTCCCCTTGCACATCTTCTCATCCCACAGCCTACGCATCATGAAACAAAGTGATGGTAGAAAAGCTTTCCTGGTGTGCATATATTGTGAATCAAACTTTTTAGTGTTCTAAAACTGCAACATGGCTCAAGGTCCTTCCACTGTAGTTCTGTTGCAGGGCCTCATTTATTTGCTTGATTTGAATAACCCATTGCTTGAAGAACCCATTGTTACGTGTTTCATATTATTTAGGACATCTCCTGAGAGCCATGCTCAAATATTTGACAAAAAGTGGGATAGTGCTATGAACCTAACACTGACAACATAACCTCTGATTTGGCTAAAACCTGTTACTTTTGATATTTGGATGCCACTGGGTTTTCCTTTTATTTGTTATGCAAGAATTGCATGCAAGAGAGCCTCTTGGTTTTAGAACTGAGCAAAAATCCTTTCACAGTTAAATAGAGATGCTGTCTGATTTCTTTATGATTTTGCTATTCATTAGGGACTTAGAATAATTATCTTGACTTCTCTGTATACCTCTGATTCGGAGCAGAACCACCTAGTGATCTAGATTTTGGAATGTCCTGAATTTTTGGAAATGGGGTTTTGCTTTGTAAGTAAATCCAAGGATATGGTGGTCAGAAAGAAGACAACAAGGATACATTATTTTAGGAGCCAAGATAGCTGTAAACTCACAATCTTGATGTGGGTTCTCACTTTAATTTTTATTAAATAAATAAATACATTTATTTATTTATTTACGATTTTTATTGGGGACAGGTGTTGATACAACATGCGATTTGTTATCTATGAGAGGAGTTGAACTGAATATATGAGCTGGTATCAGGAATTCTCCATAACAGATGCAAAAATAGGTAGGAAAGTTATAGACATGTGAACGCAAACATAGTTCTAAAATACCTAGTTTACTACCTACTGATTGTGAGATCTCATGTCCAGAATATTTCAAGAAAACCAAAGGCACAGAAAAATCAATAGAGAAAAATTGGTTAGCACTGGCACGTTGAACCTCACTGCTTTCATCAAGGTAGGAGGTTGGTTCGAACAACACACAGATATTAGATACCCACTTTTTAAGATAATAAAATACCTGCTAATGTAGAAAAACCATGAAGGGCCAACTATTTAAAATATGCAACATTTAGGATTCTTTGAGCATTGCGAAAAGCCATTATGGACTGCTCTCCAGCACTCACTACAACTCCACAATCCATGCAGCATGATGCCATCTGGGACAACTGTTGAGCCCAATCTTGAAGTTGACATTAGATTTCTGAAGGGACTCTGTGCCCCAGTGTTTGTTGAGGCTGCTATTAAAGTTGAGGGTCCACCAATCTTGCGCTGCTTTCTTGCTGCTTTTACACTATTGCTTGGTATGTTTTTAGATGGTAAAGCATGGACATAGTTCAGCAAGAATGTTTTTTATTTGTACCCCTTGACAATGTCTTGTGACATATTGTGCATTGCACAAATTTGCTCACTATGAACTCTTCTTAAATAATGTGTGGGTTAATCCTATTGTTTTAGTTGAAAAGCGTATTACTCAAAGACATTCCCTTTCTTTCCCAACTATTTGACACCATTTTTTATTTTTTGGGTGGTTTTCTAAAGTTGTAAAATGTTGTTTTTTTCATGGTAGCAAAAATGACAAATGGGGTAGAAGGAATTCCAAAAATGCACTCTGAGAAAAGTGCAAAAAATATGAAAGGTGAAAACAAATTAGCATGTATTGTTTTTGAAGCATTTGTGAATAGCTGTAACACACTGATCATCAGCAGTTATAACAACACTACAGACCATGCAATTTGTGGCCATTCTTAAAAACGCTGGAGCCATATCTGTTGTAGTAGTCTGCATCTCTAGAGGGACTTTCAGGCCGGGAATTGTTGTTGCTGTCACCGATGTAGATGGTCCTCTAATTCCCTCTGCTTGATTGCCAGTTGGACACATTTTCTATGTTAGGTTTTAAGATGATAGAGCATGGACATCTTCCCACATGAATATTTTTTGTTCATCCCTCAATATAGGGTCTTGTCAGAGATTCTGTACTGCTCTAGTTTTGCAGCAGTTTTTGACTCTCCATGAGTTTGGGTAACAATGGGTAGTTTGATGGGCATTTGGTAGTTATGTTCTATTCGTAAGTTCAGTTGTTGAAAGTAATGTTTTGAAATTGTTGTTTTTGTCATATATGTTGCTAAAATTGCTAAAATAGTTACTAAACAGCAAGACTCAAACTTTGTGTAAAATAGTTTTATATATCTGTTTTGCACTTTGTCATTTGTATTCATGACTTGATGTCATTGTGACCTCTAAGGTTGCTGCAAAGGTGGAAAATGCAGTTTTTGATGTAGTTATTTCGACAAATGAATACAAACAAGATAGTTTAATTAGTATCTTTCGAAATAGCTATTCTGAAACTTTATGTAAAATATGTCTATATATGTGTTTTACACTTTGTCGAAACACCCGGTACTTGCAGTGTGTCCTTGGCAATTGCACTGATAGAATCACACAAGCACTACCTGTGCAATTATCAAGGAATTCCTTTCTCCACCACTCTCCATTTGATCACACTAGACTTCTCTTCTTGGTTCTTATTTTTCACTTCAAACATTGAGTTTGCATATTCTGTACACTCAGTACTCTATGATGACTCAAGGTTTTTTGATTAGGCCCTTTCGAAATTCTCTTTGCATTATTTAATTTTAAATTTTGTAATCTCATGTTTATATTTTCCTATCATGTCTTTACAGCCTTGAAAAAGTCCTTGTACTAATTCATAGTATGGACGAAACACGTGTCGCTGTCGTTTTATCGTTTGGAAAACCACTTTTAAGAATCAATAAAGGAAATGATGATATAAAACATGAACTTTATCCATCTATTTGTCCTGTACTTCATAAGAATTTGCTGACCTCACCTGGATTTACAGTTGTCTAGACTTTACATTGCATTTGTCTTGTACATACTTACATTGTAGGATTGTGCTGTCCAGACCATTTTTGCCTACACTCTGCAAATACGTCTCCTGGCACACTGCTAGTTCGGGGATGAAGTAACCTTGGCTATTGAGTGTCATTGGTGGCAAACTCCCCTTTCCTGTTACCTCCAGCAAGTCGCACACAGTGAGTTTGCTAAGAGGTCTTTAGAAGCCATGCCCCCTTTCTCCACCACTCTGCAAATGCGCCTCCTGGCAAACTAGTGGTTGGAGAATGACGTTCTATTGGATGCTAAGGTACCTTGGGAACCAAGAAGCCCTCCCTGTAATATCTACACAGTGGGATTCCTGAGAGCTGATCAGTGGCCCACTCCCTTTCACCTTACTCTGCAAACACCATTGCTAGTGAAGATAAAAAATCTAAATCCACTGAAAAAACAAAGGTTACAGGGCTCTTATACTTAGGAAATAAAATTTAAAAACCTTAGACATTCACTGAAAAAACTAAAGGTTACAGTTACGGTTAGACTGACATTTCACTCATTCAAAACCAGAGAAATTCAGCTGTTATAGTTAGCTCAATTAACAATAAGTCACACCCCTGCAATGCAATGCTTATCACTTCACATGTTACATCACTCATGATACCCTTTCTCATGCTCATATAACCTTTCATACACCCACTCCAACTTTCACACTACCATTCTCAACCCATTCATACACCTGTACAAGTACTTACACAGCTATTCACTGTTTCATAGATCAACACATACATCCACTCACTTACCCATATAGGTACTCACACACCTACTCACTCACTAATACCTCCAATGACTTATCTACTCATACAGCCACTCACACACTGAGTCAGTAAACCATAGGGTTAGTCACACAGCCACTTACTCATCCATATATTTACACACACTTACTCATACAGATACTAACACAGATTCACTCACCTATACAGTCATTGACATAAGCACACACTCACCTGTACAGCAACTCTCACATTCACTCACACACCCATACTGTTGCTCACATACAGTATGACTCACCTATGCTGTATTTCATGTATCCTGTTACTCTCCCATATACCAATGACAAATTCACTCACCCACACAGCCATAAACTCACTCACTTACCCATACAGACCTTCACACACACACTCACTAACCCATGTATTCAGTGACTCACCCACTCACTCTTCCATACAGTCAGTCAGACATCCCCTCTCCCACCCACACAGACTCATGCACTCATACAGGTATTCAGACAACCAATCATTCACTGATACACAATCTCATACCCACTCACACACCTATACAGCCACTTAGACACCAACTGACAGACTCACCCATACATTCACTGAGACACATAATCACTCAGTTATACAGTCAGTCACACATCCACTGAATCACAAACACCTTGGCATATATATTTAAGACTCATAAACTTTTTTAAAACTCTCACAGTCACTAGATCATGTCATCAGTGATGTAATTTTTGGTGCCATCAGTGATGTCACTGTCCATTCATGAGTGATATAACATGTGAGGTAATAAGCAGTGCATTGTAGGAACACAGGTTATAGTTAGACCAGCTAATTATTGTTGATTTTCTATGGTTTTTTACGAGTGAACTGTCAGCCTAAATATAACGTCCCTGTAACCTTAGTTTTTTCAGTGGCAAAAAAATATATATATATTCTTACATATCCTTTGTGTGTAGCTCAATGGCGCTGGATCCCTGCGCGTCTCCTGTGGTGCAGCTACCACAGCGGAGCCAAGACGTGATATATAATTGCAACCCTCTTTCTCAAGAAGAATGGCATCGCACTCACGGGTGATTTCCCGATCTGTTCTTTTTATTTATATTCATATATCACGGGCATTTCATTGCTTCAACCAACGCATTTCAGTCTCTCCGAAACTGTGATCAAGGTCTTGGAGAGACTGAAACGCATTGGTTGAAGCGATGAAATACCCGTGATATATGGATATAAATAAAAAGAACAGATCTTGAAATCACCTGTGAGTGCGCTTCCATTCTTCTTGAGAAAGAGGGTTGCAATTATATTTATTCATATATACACATACACAGAAATACATATATATGTATATATTCACAGAAACAACATAGGTTTTAGGGAAAGTTATAGTTAGTTGGACATTTCACTCGTACAAAACTAAAGAAATTCCCCCGTTATAGTTAGTTCAGCTAACTTTAACTCTCGCCCCGCAATGCACTGCTGATGTCACATATTACATCACTCATGGCATGGTCAGGACATCACTGATGACATCCAGAGACTGTGTGTTTCTGTAAAGTTCAACCCCTTGCATGCTGGTGACGAACCCCAGCCGTCATGCTCCGTGGTGCTCGTGTGCTGATGACGGCTGGGGTTCGTCACGGCACCGCCCTGTTCATTTGTTTACCGCACAGCGGCGGAAACGGGCCAGCAGCGAAGGGGTTAAAAATGTTTAATATAAATAGGGAAAGGCGTATTGAAGAATGAGTGGGTGTATAACTGTCTGAATGGATAATTTAGTAGGCGCGTGACTGATTCTATAAGTGAGTGATTAAACTTATCTTACTGAATGCATGGGTTACTGACTAAACTGTGTGAATGTCCGTATCCGCCTGTCTGTTTGTGTGTAAGCAGCTGCATGGGTTTGTAAATAGCTACATGAGTGTCTATATGGGTTATTGATTGGTTGTCTGAGTATCTGTATGGGTGCCTGAATGTTTGTGTGGGTGGGGTGTGTGTAAAATAGACGTGTGAGTGAGTGATTCCCTGGGTGCATGGTTCAAGAGTGCATCTGTGATGGACTGTATGGGTGGGTAAGTGTGTGTATGGGTGTGTTAGTGAGTGAATGTATATCTCAGTGGTAAATGTGTGAACAACTACATATGTGAAAGGCAGTATATATGTGTGTTGGAGTATATAAATGGCTATACATGAGAGTGTGTGATTGTGAGAATGGCTAAATGGATGAGTGTATGCTTGTATCAGTGATTGTATAAGAGCGTAAGAATGTGCTAGTATTTGTATGAGTAAGTGAGCTGGTGTGTGTATAACTGTAAAGATGAGTAAATGGCAGTGTGATTAATTATTTGCATGACTGACTAGGTGTATGAGTACCTCTATGGATGAGTGGTGGTATGTGAGTGTCTAAACAGGTGTATGAGTGCATATGATAGTCCTGTACTGAGTGACAATAAGTATGAGTGCCTGTACTGGTGAGTGAGTGGATGTGTGTGTAAAGCTAAGAATTAGTGAGTGGGTAAGTAGTTATTGGTGTTGGAGTGTCTATGGTTTGAGAATGGCAGTCTGCAATCAAGAGTGGGTGTTTCAAAAGTTATATTAGGGTGTGAGAAAATGCATCAAATTATCACATGGATGATGTCATCAGTGATGTCATCAGTGATGTTATTTGAGATGTTATCAGTGATGTCATCAGTGATGCCACTGACCTGTCATGAGTGATGTAATATGTGATGTCATCAGCAGTGCATTGCGAGAGTGTGAGTTATAGTTAGCTCAACTAACTATAACAGTGGAATTTCAATGGTTTTGTACGAGTGAAATGTCCAACTAAATATAACGTCCCTCAAACCTATCGTTTTTTCAGTGAATTTCAAAGGTTTTTTAAATGCTAATTTGTAACTATTATGTCCCTGAAACCTATGTTTTTTTCAGTGAATTTCGATGGTTTTTTAAATGCTTATTTCTAATTTTAATCTTCTTTAAACCTATAGTTTTTTCAGTGATTTTAAATTATCACTTCATTATGAACCTATTGAAAAGAGCCGATATCCCCAGTTTTCCAGCAATAGCTTCCACAAAAAAAAATCGTCACAAATGAGAACTACAACTAACGGTAATACACACTGAGCGACAAAGGTACTACTAACTCAGTGTACCGTAAGTCATCGTCACGTAGCATTATTGAGGCAGAATTCAATAGACAAAAAGACATTGACCGAGTGCAGCTCCCCCGGACCATGCATCATCGCAGGGTACGTACATGCTGAGCGCCAAAGGTACTAGTAACTCAGTGCACCATAAGTCATCGCAAGAAAGAGTGAACAGTTTTATGTTAGCAGTGAGGCATACTATCACTCAAAAATCACCCAAAAATACTCATAATATAATAAGAACAGAAGAATCGAAGTACCTTGATGATTACAAACTGGTGATTTTGAAAATGTGGGCATACAATATGTTGCAGATAACTTAATTGCTGTTGCTCGCTATGTCACGTCATATATTACCAAGTCTGAGAAGATAGAATTGAAAGAAATATAGGAGGAAATTTCACAGGAGAAGATACTTAGCAAAAACAAAATTGCACTGTTTCAGCTTGAAGATGCTTTCACATCGAGAAATTGGATCCTACGACCGACCCTGAAACCTACATATTTTGACAGTGTATTCCATAAATGTTTCATCTTTTGTTCCATACACCTACAATGAGGTCAGAAGAACTCACAATTTAAATTGAGACATGTTTTATTTATTACAGAGAGAACTGTACTCTATGTCCTCGAACTTTCTCAAGAGGAAGTGACTAAAACATTCCTCGATGTCTGTGCTGACTACTGCAACCGAGAGGTGGAGAACGTTACGATGCCAGATGTGATGTGGCAGAGATCGCACTTGCACCTTTCTTTATAGCTGCACAAAGTTACCAATAAATTATTGCTGAAAGTACAAATACGTCTGTGGAGTGGTCACTACAACCCTTTATGATAAAATATTTAGTGTATAATTTCACATCTGCTGTCCTACCTCAGTATACCACAAGTCATGAACCCTTTACAATAGAATCTTTTCTGTATTATTTCATATCGGGGGCCCGTACCTTAGTGCCGCACAAATCATTGAGCCTTTATGATTGAAACTCTGTGTCTGATCCAATGATTACTGTTGCACTTCTTGCCAGCACAAACCATTCCCGGAGGGTAGGCTTAAAATCACCCCACACACATCCACCACAGACGTCACTGCACATGTGACCCTGGTAATAAAAAGGAGTCAAGTGGACATGCCCGTACCCAGTTCCACTACCTATCTGTGTCCGTGTTTTCATTATGTATGCAACATGCCCTACCACATTACATAGTACTCTGGACAGCGTATGCAACCACCTTACATTTGTCAGTGGGGGGAAAACATTAGTTATGTGACTTTGTCTTGGTCATTGTACAAGTACCTATGTAGAGACTGCATCATTAGAGTACTGCAAGGAGAGTGTACAGTGAATTTATAAGTGCGTGAAGATCATCGCAGTGATTGTATAAGAACATATGTTGACACAGCCTAACTCCGACAACTACCTTGTCTCTAATAGTCTGCCCTCTATGTGCCAAAAACTGAAGCTTCAACTGTCCATGGCTCTGTATTGCTACAGCTGCAACACTCCACTGAATGTGCAATAAACATTCATATCTACACAGATATCTCATGTCCACCATCTTTCTTGTCTGGAACTATGGATGAATGTAGGATCAGTGATTCCCCATACCTTGAATGTTAGCTGTATTGTTGGACATGGCTCACAGAGTAATACTGACTTTTGCAACCCGGGTGAGGGTAGCACTCCAACACGGACACCTGCATCCAGTGTTGTCAGATTTTTTAAGCTTTCTGTAGTTCAAAGCCAACCAAAAAGTAGCCCAAAGTAGCCCAATATTGCTACTTTAAGGAAGATGGGGTAGGGACAGCGTCAAGCAGGCGGTGAATGCATTAGAATTGATGTAGCAGCAGTATGCCAAGAAATATTTGTCTAATAAAGCGCTTTAACATACTACTTTGCTGGAGCATTGTGTATATATATTTATAATCTAGCAACTAGCAGAAACCAAAATGTTACCACACAACCAGAAAAAATATTGCCCAATTGTGCGTGATCTAGCCCAATCTGGCAACGCTGATGCCACAGCCACTCCCTCACGGCTGGTATACACCCACACCACACCCATCCAACACAGGTGTCACAGGACACGTGACCCTGCTAATATAAAAGAACGAGCGCACATGCTCTATGCCATTTTAGAGTTCAGAGTATGTGGCCTCACTTCTTACTGAGTTAGTAGCACCGCAAGCACTGAGCGGGTGTACAACCTGTGATAATGAAAGGTGCACTAGTATGTCCTCTGCCATGGCCATATCAAGATTCAGTAGCAAATGTGAGACCTATTCCCTTGCATAACTGAGCTGCATGATGTGGAGGGTGCCGTGACCGCGAAAAAGGTGAGTAGTGAGGCCTTGGTGCGCAGCGTCGGGCAGATAACTCTGGGCGGCGGAAGTGGATGGGGTACAGCACCCTGACTGCATGAAGACGGCAGAGCGATTTATGCATACGCACTTGTATTTACTATGCCACAGTGTTGGATTGGAAACACGAGCACTGGTGCAATGCCCGAAGAGCCGGTGCTGAGTTCCAACTATTGTCTCTCACAGCTTGTGGCTGCCTTGCGTCACTTTGGGAATGTTATGTTTTGAATGTGAAAAGGTTGGAAGGTAGAGGTTAGCGGGGTTCAGTCATTCTGCTTTATACTTGCTGCTTACAAAACATGTTCTGAGGATTAAACCACATCAAGAGAATTACAGTCTCTGTCTTTTCATTCCTGCATACTGGTCTTTCCTACAATTACTATTTCTGTACTATCTTTCAGATGTGGGAGTTTGAGGGCGCACTATGTGTTGGCACATGGTTGGAGACACACCTGTGACACCAAGGTGAGCTGCAAAGATTTTCTCCAGGGTCACTCTCTCACTCTTTCTCTCTCTCTCTCTTCCTTGATGACGGCATGATGCACAATCTTATCTTGCTTTTTATCTAACAGGCTCTGATTCACAAATTGACGTCCCCACCAAACACCACCAGAGCTGAACACGTGTAGAACCTGCAATGATGCGTGGCTATCCAGGCAATCAACACCTAGTCTGAATTGTGAGCTCTGTTCACTGCGTGTACTGAGGCTGAGGAGGTTCCTTCGGCAAGTGGTCGATTCTCTTCAATGCACGCCAGTGGCAAAAGGTGAGCAGATAGGCTTGTTTGCGCAGCAGCGGGCACTCACCTCCGGCCAGTGGGAGTGGATAGGCAGCAGCAGCCTGAATGCGCAGCGGCAGGCACTCAGCTCCAGATAGTGGGAGTCCATGGGGTGCAGCAGCGTGGGTGCGCAGCGACTGTTATACACCTCAGGGCAGTGCCAGTGTATGGGCTACACCAGACTGCGGACCATAGTATCAAGATCGGTGATAACATTATCACTGCTTTAGCGGCAGGAAACTGCAGCTAAAGCGGCAATAAGTGGCTTGGTAATATGCCCTTGAGAATTCTCATAGAAGCCCAGGTTCTGGTGTGAAGGATATCAAACCTAGGCTTCTATGGAAATTCACATTCTCTAGCGCCCTTATCGCCACTTTTGTGGCCGTTTCCTGCCGCTAAAGTGGCAATAGTGTTATGGCCGTTCTTGATAATATGGCCCTGGGTGCGCAGCGGCTGTTAGATACCTCTGGGCAGTGGAAGTGGATGGGATGCAGCAGCCTGGGTGCCCAAAGCAAAAACAGTGAATTAGGCGTGTGCAGTTGTATATAGTCTGTAATTACTAATTCTATGCTATCTTTCAGATAACTAAACGTGAGGGTACAGTATGTCCCAGCACGTGGTTGGAGACACACCGATGACACAAAGGTGAGCTGCAAAGATGTTCTCCAGTGTCAACACTCCATCTCTATCTCTTCCTTTCTCTCACTCTCTCACTTTCTTTCTTTCTCTGTCTCTTCCTCTCTCTCTCTCACTTGCTCTCTCTTGATATCTTCCTCTCTCTCACAGTGTCTGACTCTCTTCATTGTATCTCACTCTTTCTTTCTTTCTTAATCTTTGTCTCTTCCTCTCTCCCTCTTTGTCTCTCTCTTGCTCTCTCTCACTCTTTCTCCCTCTATCTTCCTCTCTCTCTCTTCCACTCTCTCACACTGTTTCACTCTTTGTCTCTCTCTCTCTCTTCCTTTCTTTTTCTCTCTGTCTTCCTCCCTCTCTTTCTCTCTTTCCTCTCTCACACTGTTTCTATCTTTCTCTCTTCATTGTTTCTTTCTCTTTCTCTTTCTCACTCTTTTTCTGCCTTCCTCTCTGTCTTACTCTTTCTTTCTGTCTTCTTCTCTCTCTTTCTCTTTTACTCTCTCGTCCTCTCTCTGTCACTCTTCCTCTCGCTCACACTGTTTCTCTCTTTCTATCTTCCTTGTATCTAATTCTTCCTCTTTTTCTCTCTCGTTTGCTGGAAGCATTACGTATCATCTTATTTTTCTGTTTGTCTTGCAGGCTGTGATTCACAAATTTTTGAGGGATGACACGCCATGGCTATGCATAGTTTTATTTGTTATTGTTTTGTTTTAATAAAAGGTTTTACACACATAGTTTTATTTGTTGTTGTTTTGTTTTATTAAAATGTTTTATATGTAAATACACACATGACTAAGATTTATACTGTAGAACCTCACAAGCATATCTTTTATTAAAACTGCAACACCAGCCGATTTGTTAGGTTCCACATTTTAAAATTTTCCTGTCACATTTGTTTGTGGGGGGTGAGCTGGGATGGCGGACAAGTGACCTGGAGTGGAAGTCATGCTGCCTGGTGCTCACCTGTTTCTCCTTTATTGTTAATAAATCTTAAACCTTCACTGCGTCCAAATCATCATTGCACAATTCTCTGCTATATTAAATTGCCCCTGGAACCTTTCTTTTATATTTTCACTAGATGCGAGGCACAAGATGGCTGCTAACACTTCCTGCTTTGAAGAGTAAGCAACCAATCAGAGGCAAGCTCGTGCTCAGGAGTAAGGCAACGACCAGCTATATATATATATATATATATATATATACATATATATATATATATACATATATATATATATATATATATACATTACCTACTGGCGGTCGCCAGTAGGTAGTTATAGTTAGGATTTTTTTCAATGTTAAATCTCAAAATTCTATTTGGAATAACTTTGGCACCGGTTGACGAATCTGCCTGAAAATTTCCTGAAAATGGCCTCGTCGAGCTCCGGTCCTTCCTTGAAAGTTTGGGGGGGATACGTCAAGCGGGGGCCGAGATAAAAGGGGGGTCCCAAAACGCGTTTTCCCCATGTAAATTTCCATAGGGCGGTCGATTTCACTTTTAGCCCGAACGGCTGAATGGATTTCCAGCAAACTTGGCAAAATTGAAGGGACTGGTAGCCCGATGTGCCTTTGCTATGTCTCAAGATATGTGCTGCAGTGGATTTTGAGTAATTTAGGTTCAAAAAAATATATATATCTATAGGCGCTCTCCGGTGCGCGCACCGGGGTGCGCTCCAGGCGCGACACGCGACTTGCGCGCAGGAAGCTGATTGGCTCTTGGGTGTCTGTAAACATTCTAAACAGTCTGGAGCGTCCGCCATCTTGTGTCTCGGTAAAATCGAGACACAAGGGGTTTGAAAAAAAAAGGGGCAAATGACCATAAGGGGGAAGAGTAGACCCCCTCTGACCCCCTAGGTTTGATGTAGGGGCTAAAATAGGGTCCTGCGGGGCATTACATTTTTTATTTTTTTTTTCGTTTTGCGCGGGGGAAGCGCATGGTACGCGCACCGGCGAAGCACGGGGAAAATCCAGGACCATATTTATGAAGGCCTTGCGCTGCCAGTTTTGCGCCTCCTGTGCGTCAATTTTTGTGACGCACCAGCGGTGTAAAAAAATGCGCATTGTTACGCAATATTTAAAAAGTGACGCATCTATCTAGATGCGTCACTTTTTAAATATAGTGCAACGAGGCACATTTTTTTACACTGCTGGTGCGATGCGTCACTTTTCTGTGCGCACTCCTTATGACATTCCAGATGTGTCATATTTAATGTATGACGAATCATGTTGCAAGGAGTTACAGATACATCAGTATTTCTGACATATCTGTAAACATAAAAGTGACGCGAGGCAGGCGCAAGATTTTGACGCAACAGCATCCTAAAAGTGACGCAGAGAAATCTCATAGATTTCAGTACGTCGTTATTACCAAGCTTTTTGCGGGGAAATGCCCCCTCTGCATACATTATACCTGACGCAGATATAATGTGGCGCAGAGTTTTAAAAAGTGACCCATGTACCTAGATGCGTCACTTTTTAAAAATAGCGTCAGGTATAATGCATGCAGAGGGGGTGTTCTTCCGCAAAAAGCTTTGTAATAGCGACGCAGTGAAATCTTTGAGATTTCACTGCGTCACTTTTAGGATGCTGTTGCGTCAAAATCTTGCGCCTGCTTTACAGCAGGTGTTAGACTGACGCAAGACCTTTCACATGGTGCTTTTTCCATGTGAAAGGACACATTACTGGAGTTGCGTCACTTTTGTGACGCACTCCAGCAATGCGTTACTTGGAATGTCATAAGGAGTGCGCACAGAAAAGTGACGCATCGCACCAGTGGTGTAAAAAAATGTGCCTCGTTGCGTTGTATTTAAAAAGTGACGTATCTAGGTAGATGGGTCACTTTTTAAAATCAAGCGCCACATTATATCTGCGTGAGGTATAATGCATGCAGAGGGGGTGTTCCCCCGCAAAAAGCTTTGTAATAGCGACGCAGTGAAATGTTTGAGATTTCACTGCGTCACTTTTAGGATGCTGTTGCGTCCTTTAAATATAGTGCAACGAGGCACATTTTATTACACTGCTGGTGTGATGCGTCACTTTTCTGTGCGCACTCCTTATGACATTCCAGATGTGTCATATTTAATGTATGACGAATCATGTTGCAAGGAGTTACAGATACGTCAGTATTTCTGACATATCTGTAAACATGAAAGTGACGCGAGGGAGGCGCAAGATTTTGACGCAACAGCATCCTAAAAGTGACGCAGAGAAATCTCATAGATTTCAGTACGTTGTTATTACCAAGCTTTTTGCGAGGGATTGCCCCCTCTGCATACATTATACCTGATGCAGATATAATGTGGCGCAGAGTTTTAAAAAGTGACCCATGTACCTAGATGCGTCACTTTTTAAAAATAGCGTCAGGTATAATGCATGCAGAGGGGGTGTTCCCCTGCAAAAAGCTTGGTAATAATGACGCAGTGCGTCACTTTTAGGATGCTGTTGCGTCAAAATCTTGCGCCTGCTTCACAGCAAACCTTTCACATGGTGCTTTTTCCATGTGAAAGGACACATTACTGGAGTTGCGTCACTTTTGTGACGCACTCCAGCAATGCGTTACTTTTGTGTTTACAGATACGTCAGAAATACTGACGTATCTGTAACTCCTTGCAACATGATTCGTCATACATTAAATATGACACATCTGGAATGTCATAAGGAGTGCGCCCACAAAAGTGACGCATTGCTGTTTTCACGTAGCGATGCGTCACTTTTCAGAAATGAGGCCTCCAGTTTATTCACTGTGTCATAACTTTCTTTTCTAACACTCACCTTCTTTCATTCCTCCTACTTCACTTCCTTTCACCTCTCATACCTTTCTGTTCTTTCTTACTCATTCTCCTTTCAATTATCAATGTACTATATTTCACTTACTCTTCATTTTTTTAAGAATATAGCTCTTTGATGAGAATTGGAGGTAGTTCTGAAAAGAACTTTTGGTTTTCTTCTTTTAACTGAACAGGAACAAAAACAGGGAATGGAAACTGCTCAACAGGAGCAAAAAGAAAACAAAAAAATTAGGGGTGGGAAGGGCAGCGATAGTTCTCCAATGCTCGAACCATGAGCAGGACACTTTGCTCCCCATAGGTGAGGAGTTGATTGCAGTATCTGCATTTGACGACCCCATGGTTAAATACAGGTTGTATGTTTGCCACCTGCTCCTGCGATTGCTCTCTCCCAGAAGAAGTTGCTCCTCCGGTTGATGTAGAGGCCCCATCTCTGGGAACCTCTTGTGCCAGAGCCCTGACACTTTCCCGGGCAAAATTCTGGGGGTGCCTCCTCTCCACATGGCGAATCATGGTAAAGTTGCCAAAAGAGTACTTTTTTGGGGGGTTACCCCGTGACAGGACCTGTTTGCAGATCCTGCACTCCACTTTTGGTGCATTCACCTTTTTCTGGTCTGCTGGAAACGTAAAAAATTTCCAGATGAAATGCTCTTTGACCTTCGGCTGAGGAGGCTCTTCATCAATGAATTCAGGCTCATCTTCACTGCTGGATGGTCTGGCAGCCATGATTATCCAAGAAATATGCAAGAGCAAAAAAGCAGGTCTTTCAGTCACAAAAGTGAAAGAAGAAGTGAAGGAAATGGGTGGGGATTTCATTCATTGTAAAAAAAAACTGTTAGCAACCAATGAAAAGTGTTATTTTAGGGTCACATGACCCGACGCGTTTACGCTGCGCGCTCCGGAGCACTTCCGGTGCGTTTACGCAGCGCGATCGTAGGCGCTTCCGGGGCGCAAACGTGGCGCGATCGTAGTCGCTTTTGCGTGCGTTTACGCGCCGCGAACGTAGGCGCTTCCGAGGGCACTTACGTTGCGCGCCGAAGTGACGTCATCAAACTTTTACAGAAATGCATAATCATTTTCCTTATTAAAAAAAACTAATTTTATTTGTATGGTACGAAATGTTTTGCATTATTATTAACTTTTCATTCATATTTTTTTTCACGAACGACAGTTGCGCTCTGGGTGCGCTTTCAGATGAGCTCACGGAAAAGCTTACCGGAGAGCTTAGCTGAAAGCTTCCCGGAGCGCGCACCCAGAGCGCAAAAGAAAAAAATTATATAAAAAAAATGAATACTTTAAAAAAAACAGCAAATTGTAAAAAAAAAAAAAAGGTTAGAAACTCGATATACAAAGGAATTAGCATTTAAAAAACCTATGAAATTCACTGAAAAAACCATAGGTTTCACACCAGTTATAGTTAGGAATTAGCATTTAAAAAACCTATTAAATTCACTGAAAAAACCATAGGTTTCACACCAGTTATAGTTAGCTGGAAATTTTACTGATATAAAACCATTGAAATTCCCACGTTATAGTTAGTTGGACTCACTATAACTTGCACGTGTAATGCACTGCTGATGATATCACATATTACATCACTCATGACATGGTCAGTGACATCACTCATGACATCACTGATGACAGAGAGACTGACCTACTTTCACTCGCTAATATATGTATTCACTAAGATACACTTAATAAGGCAGATATCCAATTTTTTTTTTTTTAAAACATCCATTAAGACAATAATTTAAACAAATATTCTTCCATCGACCTTAACATACATATATAAAACATATTTATTTATCTGAAAGACACACCTTCACTGGATGGTGTCATCAGTGCATTACACGTGCAAGTTATAGTGAGTCCAACTAACTATAACGTGGGAATTTCAATGGTTTTATATCAGTAAAATTTCCAGCTAACTATAACTGGTGTGAAACCTATGGTTTTTTCAGTGAATTTAATAGGTTTTTTAAATGCTAATTCCTAACTATAACTGGTGTGAAACCTATGGTTTTTTCAGTGAATATATATATATATATATATATATATATATATATATATATATATATATATATATATATATATATTCACTGAAAAAACCATAGGTTTCAGGCCTTATATAGTTAGGAATTAGCATTTAAAAAACCTTTGAAATTCACTGAAAAAAACATAGGTTTCAGGCCTTATATAGTTAGGAATTAGCATTTAAAAAACCTTTGAAATTCACTGAAAAAACCATAGGTTTCAGGCCTTATATAGTTAGGCATTAGCTTTTAAAAAACCTTTGAAATTCACTCAAAAAACTATAAGTTTTAGGGGTGTTATAGTTAGCTAGACATTTCACTCATACAAAACCATTGAAATTGCTCCTATATAGTTAGTTGTACTAACTATATTTCGCGCACCCGCAATCCACTGCTGATGGTGTCACATATTAGATCATTCGTGACATGGTCAGTGAGATCACTGATGACATCTCAAATGCCATCACTGATGACATCACTGATGACATCATCCAGTGAATGTGGTTTGCTTCGTTATTTAAATATGCATTATATATATAGCAATTTGCATTGAAGAATGAGTAGATATATATAAATACATATTTGGATGGAGGATTTAGTAGAAGTGTAATTGACTGTTTACTTGACCAATTTATGTCTCACTAAATATAGTGGATAGTGACTAAACTGTGTGAATATCTGTATAACTTTGTCAGTTGTTGTGTAAACTGGTTCTACAGTTGGTTACTAGCTATGTGAAAGTCTATATTAGTTATTGATTAGTTAACTGAGTATTTGTATGGGAGAGTGAAAGTGTGTGTGGTTCGGTGGGGGGGGGGTGTGTGACTGTCCAAAGATGTGTGAATAGTTGATTCAGTAGATATATGAAGTTAAAATTACATGTTCTAACAGTTTGGGTGAGTGAATCTCTTTATGGGTGTGGTGATGAGCAAATATATTTCTCAATGGTACATGTCCAACAAACTAGAAAAATAAAAAGCAGTGTACGTGTCAGTTGTTGTATATAAATAAGTATACATAAGACTCAATGATTGTGTGAGTGACTGTATGGATAACTGTATACTTGTAATAATGATTTTATAATTCACTAAGTATGACTTACTATCTAAATGAATAGATGAAGTGGTGTTTGTATAAGTGTGTAGCTAAGTAAATATGTAAGTATGATCCATTGTTTTCGTAAGTGAGTAGGATGACTTCATATGTGAATAGGATGTGTGCTGTTGTTTAATGTTGATATAGGTGTATAAGTATTTTTGATAGTGTTCTATTGTTCATTGACAGCATGTATGAGTGAATCTACAGGTAAGTGATGAGATGTGTGTATACATCTATGAATCACTAAGTGGGTTTTTAGATACTTGTATTGCTGTGACAATGGATTCAAATATGATACTCTGTATTTTACGAAGAGTGCTGAAAGATTTTACTAGTGTATGAAAAGGTGTATGTGATTGACACGTGGATGATGTCTTCAGTGATGTCATTTGAGATGTCATCAGTGATGTCACTGACCATGTCATGAATGATGTAATATGTGACATCATCAGCAGTGGATTGCGGGTATAGTTTTCAGAGAATTTGAACGTTTTTTTTAAATGCTAATTCCTAACTATATAAGGCCTGAAACCTATGTTTTTTCAGTGAATTTGTAAGGTTTTTTATATGCTAATTCCTAACTATATAAGGCCTGAAACCTATGGTTTTTTCAGTGAATTTGCAAGGTTTTTTAAATGCTAATTCCCAACTATATAAGGCTTGAAACCTATGTTTTTTTAAGTGAATGTGCAAAGTTTTTTAAATGCTAATTCATAACTATATAAGGCCTGAAACCTATGTTTTTGTCAGTGAATTTCAAAGGTTTTTAATGCTAATTACTAACTATATAAGGGCTGAAACCTATGATTTTTTATGAATTTCAATGGTTTTTAAAATGCTAATTCCTAACTATATCAGGCTTGAAACCTATGTTTTTTTCATTTAATTTCGAAGGTTTTTTAAATGACAATTTTTAAATGTATTAATTGTTATTTTTTAATATTGATTTACTACATTTTTGCCGGCAGGTGTTCAGAGGGCACACCCCCTTTTTACAACACTCTGCAGCGCAACCCCTGGCGCGTTTGCAGAGGATGAACTAATTCCCCTTGCATACTAGAGTCCCTGGGGGGCAACTAGCCCACCAGGAGCCTCCTGTATAAGCCAGTGGGCTGCATTGCAGAGAGGTGTAATGAGGCCACACCCTTTTTTACACCTCTCTGCAATGCAGCCCCCGGGCATGTTTACCGAGGGGGAACTAATTCCCTTTGCATACTGAGGGTCCCGGGGGGCAACTAACCCACCAGGAGCCTCCAGTATGCGCCAGGAGGCTGCTTTGCTTTGCCCCGGAGGGCAGCGGTCCCCGGGGCAGTGTAGGGGGAATTGGGCACCCCCCACACTTCTTTATCACTATGCCCCAGGGATTTGGTCCACCTTGGGGGTAATTTTTAAATAAACATACCGGGATTTAAAAAAAAAATCCCATGCTGATTGGCTGCCACTGTCTGTCAACACTCCAAACCAGGAAGTGTTGACAGCCATCTTGTGCCTCGGTAGAACCAAGGCACAAGAAAGCAGTGAAACAAAGGTGCAAAACACGCAAAGGGGGCAGGGTAGAAGCACCCTGACCCACAAGGACCCCCCATGCCCCCCAAAAATATAATTTTGTTGGGAAAAATCGTGGGTTGCGTGCACCGTACGCGCACTGTACGCTTACGGTGCACGCATCGTACGCGTACGGTGCCCGCACCCCCGTGATTTTTCAAAAGAAAAAAAATATTTTGGGCCTTGGGGGTCCTTGTGGGACCCCCTGAGCAGGCCTAGGGGGTCAGGGTACTTCTACCCTGCCCCCTTTTTGAGTTCCACACATTTGTTGTTCTGCTTTCCTGTGCCGCAGTCTACAGAGGCACAAGATGGCTGCCAACAATTTCTGTTTTGGAGTGTTGACAGACAGTGGCAGCCAATCAGCATGCAGCTCATACTCAGGAAGGTACAGAGTACAGTAAGCTTACAGTGCACTCACGGTGCAATGCCTATAGATATATATATTTTTCAAATTCGATTTTCTCAGAAACTACTGGAGCGATTTACACCATGTAAACAAAAGACTCTGCTGCGTATCAGTCTCTACCATTTTGCCAAGTTTGGTGTAATTCCGTTCATCTGTTCGGGCTGTACCCTTGTCTAGATGTCCTATGGAAAATTGTATGGGGAAAAGACGTTTTGGGACCCCCCTTTTTTGTAGGCCCCCGCTTCACGAATCCGCCCAAAACTTTCAGGGAAGGAGCAGAGCGTAACGGGCTATCTTCTTTGAGAAAATCGCGTACATTCATTAACCGGCACCAAAGTTATTCTCAATAGAATGTTGCGGATTATGGAAACTAGGTCCTAACTGTATATACCTACTGGCGACCGCCAGTAGGTAATATATATATATATATATTCACTGAAAAATGATGATGACCTCCTTCTGCTTAAATAACAACTATTTCCAATTTAATAGCCAATGTTTCCAGCAGATCAGGGGGGTGGCCATGGGGGCCTGCTTCTCCCCTAGCTATGCCTGTTTGCAGATGGGCTTTTGGGAGAAGCAGGTCCTCATGGGTTCACACCATCTGATCATGGCAGAGCAGATAATCCAATGGTATCGCTATATTGATGATTTTTTTTTAATTTGGCACGGTACCAAACAGGAGGCCCTTGATTTCATCACGCAGCTTAACATCAATACTTTTAACCTGGAATTTTCCCATCACATGAGTCAGGAGAGCGTTTGTTTCTTAGACGTTCGGGTCTTAGTCATCAATAACAAATTGCAAACCACTTTGTTTCACAAACCGACTGCTGGCAACACTGTTCTTCATGCGAAAAGCCATCATCCAGCACATTTGATCCGCAGCATCCCCTTTGGAGAGATGCTGCGAGTCAAACGCATTTGTAGTACGGAGGAACAGTGTAGACAGGCACAGGAGGACAGTAAGACTTGTTTCTTAGTGAGGGGGTTATTCTTTAACAACAATAGATTCGATGATTAGAAGAGTCAATGCTATGCCAAGGGAGGTTGCCTTACAACCTCGTAAGGGTGTAACACAGGAAACTGATAATGTCAATCAAACAGTTAGACTGGTATTAACGTTTAGTCAACAAACCCAAGCATTGCACAAAATCGTTTCTAAAAACTGGAATCTGGTTAACAATGACCCAATCATAGGCCACCTCATGCCAACCAAACCCAATATTTCTTACAAAAGGGCGTTCTCACTTAGAGAAGCATTAGTTAAATCTAGCCCTGAGGTGGTCTCTGTTACCCCTTGGTTCAAAGCAATCAAGGGTTTTAAAAAGTGTTCCTCTTGTTAAGCCTGCCAACATGGAATTAATAAAACCCAATACCTGACTCCATTCTCTGATATTCCCCGTTTGATCTCAAAGCAACTCACATGTAAAACGGAGTATGCAGTTTATGTGTTGGAGTGTCCGTGTGCCCTGCAATATGTGGGTAGTTCCAAGTTGCAGGTGCACAAGAGGATACTCCAGCACATCAGGGCCATCAACACCGAGGACCAATCTTACCCAGTGGCGCGCCATTTTAAAAGAACATCATGGCAAACAAAGTCACCTTTGAAATATTTTGCTATTGACGCGATTCCACCCTTACGTAGAGGTGGTAATAGGGAGGCTAAAAATGCGGGCTCTAGAAGCAAAATATATCCTGGACTTGGACACTAGGGCTCCGATGGGTCTTAACACCAGTGTTGATTTTCATACACATCTTTAAATCACACTTTAGGCCCTTGCAGACCCCTCATGACATTGTCCCAGTCACCAATGATTATACTATACCCTTTTCTGCTTTCCACTATCATATTGTACCCTATCTATTCTCACTGCTCTGAGGTAATTGTACATTCCTATGCAGTGATGCTGCTGCACACTAACCACTCTCTCCGTCCACAGATGACTTATTGTTGTTTCGGAAACAACTTTGTTGCTCACCTTGTGACATTGGCGTGATTCAAAGAGGGTGAACCACGTGTTGAAGCAGCCTTCTCAGACATTGTTACGATGGCCACGCATCATCGCAGAATGCACAAACTTTGTGCTTTGGAGGTGTTTGGGGAGATGCCAATTTGTGAAACACAACCTGTAAGATAAAAAGGAAGTTAACATTGTATGTCATTTCTTTATCAAAGGAGAAAGGAAGTGAGAGAGTGACTGAAAAGAATATTCGCAGCTCACCTTTCTGTCACCGATGTGTTTTTCATCACGTGCCAGGATATATTGCACCCTGAAGCTCTACATCTAAGAGATATTAAAAGAAATATGTTATGATTGGTAATTGTTACTATCTTAATGTGGAGTAGAATAATATTGCCCTTTCACACACCTTCCCTCCCGCATTTAAAAACAACTATTTGTACAGTTCCAACTTGTTTAATAGGCTTTGATTTTTGAAAAATTACTGTAGTAGTAATGTTTTTATCCGGTTGTGAAAGCAAGTGGTGCGAAGTGATAAACATGGTTTCGATCATCACGAGGGTCGGACATTTGACGGTTTATAAAAACGTTACTGCTATTGGAAAAAATATATAAATGCAATAAGGTACAGGTTAAGATCTTTGACATTACATCTCCATTGGGTCTCACCCCCTATCTCTCCGTTCCCACGCACAACAAAGGCCATACACTTGATCAAGTTTTTTCCACCATTCCAATTGGCATTCCCCCTCCGGTACCTGTCCTGTGGTTGGACCATTATTTAGTGAACTTCCAGATCCCTCTTTCTGACAAACTTTCTTCTAGGATGCAGAGTCGTCCTCTTCAGACCTCTCGAGCTTTTCATCGAGTGTCCCCTGACATGATGGTGCATGTATTATCATCTCACCCTTGCCAGCTGTCAGGTAGTTTAGAGGCGGATCTTGTCCTCATGCAAACATGGTTTGTGGAGAGACTAGATGAACTAGCCCCGGAGACTTTCTCCCGCAAACTCATCAGTCGGGCCTCTGCCCCTCGGTTCACTGCCACTCTATCTGAGATGCGGCGAATGTGTAAGAAATCTGAAAGGGCCTGGCGTCGCCATTATGACCACTCAGACAAAACAGTTTATAAGGAATCCATCAAATTATACCACAGTAACTTCCTGCTAGAGTAGAAAGGCTATTTTGCAGGAAGAATTGAGGCTGCTGTGAATACCAGCAAAGAAATGTTTTCAATTGTTAAAGAATTCACCTCTCCCACTATGTGCTCGTCCACACATTCTCATTCTGAATCCTGGGCTACCCAACTTGCTGATTTCTTTGCTAAGAAAATTAAGTCCATTCAGGACTCTTTCCGGGCCCCTGGCATGGTGATAGCTCCTGGCATTAGTGCCCCCTTGCTCCCGTCCCTGACCTGTGAGGGCCCTACCCTTTCCAACTTTCCTTTTCTTTCTTGTTCCACCTCGCTTGACCTTCTCACTAAATTAAAATCAGGTTCTCCTCTGGATCCTTGTCCAGCCAAATTTCTCGGAAAAATGCCCCAGTAATTAATTCCCTAGTCAATCCGGTGCTCAATCTTTCACTCAGCACGGGAGTGGTCCCTTTGGCCTGGAAGCAGGAGAAGCATGTCCACTCCTCTCTCTCCAACTTCCTTGAAAGCAATAACATCTTGCATGACACTCAGTCAGGCTTCCGTGCCAATATGAGCACGGAGACCACGCTGCTAGAAGTAACAGAGGCTATGAAGGAAGTTCTTGATATGGGGGGTAAGGCAATGCTGGTGATGTTGGATCTGTCGGCGGCCTTTGACACCGTTCCTCATGACGGTCTCCTTTTTAGACTCAGGGAGATCGGGCTACGGGGAGCGGTGTTTAGCTGGTTTGAGTCCTTTCTAGCGAGCCGCCGCCAAACGGTCTGGGCCCCTCCGTTCTCTGCCGAGGTGCTGCCTTTGGAGGTAGGAGTTCCCCATGGCTCAATTCTGAGCCCTACTCTTTTTAACATTTATATGGCCCCCTTGGCGGCACTGGCAGAGTCATATGGTGCCCAGATCGTTTCTTATGCGGACGACACCCAGCTCCTTTTCACCTGCAAGAAGGGCTCTGACTTTGATGGTGTGATTATCAGAAGCTGCCTTGGGGCTGTGTTTGATTGGTTTGAGCTCAATAGCCTCAAGTGCAACTCTGATAAATCAGAGGTACTCTTTTTTGGTTGTCCATCTGACCCTAGGTGGCAGTCTTGGTGGCCTTCTGCCATGTTCCCTCCTTCAGCTGCCTCATCCAAGGCCAAGAATATTGGTGTGCAGATTGACAACGGCCTCACCTTGAAGCCTCAGATTCTTGGTCTAGTAGGGAAATGCTTTGGCCTTCATAAAATGCTCAGAAAAGTCCTCCCTATGCTTTCTCTTGATCACTGGAAAATTACTGTGCAGGCCTTAATAGGCTCTCGCTTGGATTATGCGAACGTGCTTTACCTCGGCTTGCCGGAATATCTCCTCTCACGTCTGAAGATAGTGCAAAATTCAGCCGCACGAGCCATCGTTGGCCTGCATCGGAGAGCCAGTGCTACTGATCTTTTGAAAACTCTTCACTGGCTCCCAATCCGAAAACGGATTGCTTTCAAGGCGCTTACGCTTGCTTTCAAAGCGCTCCATGATTCCGGTGCCAAATGCATCAGGAAACAACTTGCTTTTTACCTACCATCCAGGTCACTGAGGTCAGCTTCGCTGGCCTTGGTGTCTGTCCCGGTCATTAGACGAGCACGTATTGGAGGTCGCTCTTTCCGACTTTTAGCAGCCCAACTTTGTAATGCCTTGCCAGTTTCTTTGAGAAGGAATGTCAATCTGTTAGCTTTCAGGAAGGATTTGAAATCCTGGCTGTTTGTTCAATAGTACTTATCATCTGTTCGCCTGTTCCGGTTTCCGCATCAGGTTTTGAAGCGCCGGGACACTCCTCGGAGTAGCTGAGCACTATATAAAACCCCATTTTAACATAACATAACATAACATATAGGAATGCGTATGCCTAAATCGCTGCATCGCCTTTTTGTATACAGTCTGCTGCACCCCATCGACTCCCTCCAATGCACACCCAGGCCTCATTGCTCACCTTTTCATGGACAGGACACCTTCTGCATCATGCAGTCCCGCTCTGCCACCAAGAAGTCTGACATATGGTGCTGAGTCTTTATATCGTTATGGGGAAGGATATACTCGTGCAACTACCTTCATCGCAGGTTCATCATCGCTCAGTCCTTGCGATACCACTAACTCAGTGACCAAAGAGGCCATGCACTTAGTGGTGGACCCTTGTGCTCGGTGGTTCAGGCCTACATGAGGTGTCCAAACCACTAGGATGGGCCATCACAGCACTTGCGATGGGAGCAACTCTAAAATGGCGTAGAGCACGTGTGCCCCATCTTTGTTATTGGTAGGGTCATGTGTGTATTCATGCATGTGCTGGATGGGTGTGGTGTGGGTATATACCAGGCATGAGGGAGTGTGTGTATGCTGTTCTGATAACTAGACCTGGAACTAAGAAATCAGTTCAATGGAAATCTGGGCAATGTTGCGTTTTTGTGTTTTCCTGGAAGCGTAAGCGGAGTGGGCTGGCCTGACGTATGCCAGTGCTGCGCGAGGCTATGAACGATGATTTCGGAGCTATGGGCGTGGTTCCGTTGTGAGCTATATGAGAAATCAAGTAATTCGGGTGTCCGTCTTGTAGTGCTGACGCCACCCGGGTCTTAAATGCAAATGTGTCATTATATCTGTAACGTTCGACAACATGGCCAACATGGAAGGTATGGGGTATCACTGACTCTATATTCATTCATAGTTGCATACATAAAAGATGGTGGACATGACGCATTTCTGCGATTATGAATGTTTGTTGTACATTCAGTGGAGTGTTGTAGCTGTAGTAATACAGGGCAGTGAAAGGTTTAGGTTGCAGTTTTTGGCACATGAAAGGTAGATAATATATATACGTATGTTGTCATTCAGGTATACTATTGGACTTGGTGCTGGAAATCAGTGTTTGAGGCTCGGAGTTGCGTCCACAACCTGTTAATGTAGAGTAATGACCTAATCTACGCGTGCCTGAAAATGTACTGTAAATACGATGCTAATGTAAATTGCTGATATAGTTTTGGGTTGATTTTGCGCAATCGCAAATGTTTCATTATATCTGTAAAGTTCCACAACATGGCCAACATGGAAGGTACGGGGTATCACTGACTCTATATTCATTCATAGTTGCATACATAAAAGATGGTGGACATTACGCTTTTCTGCGATTATGAGTGTTTGTTGTATATTAAGTGGAGTGTTGTAGCTGTAGTAATACAGGGCTGTGAAAGGTTTAAGTTGCAGTTTTTGGCACATGAAAGGCAGATAATATGTCCACGTATGTGGCCATTCAGATATGCTGTTGAACTCTATGCTGGAAATCAGTGTTCAAGGCTCGGAGTTGCGTCCACATCCTGTTAATGCAGAGTATTGATGTAATCTACATGTGCCTGAAAATTGACTATAAATACGGTGCTCATGTAAATTGCTGATATAGTTTTGGGTTGATTTTGCGCTATATAAATATGCTAACAAATTTTATTTTTTAAAGAAGGAATAGCCCACATTTACTGTCAAAGGTAAGATGGTTGTATACGCCATTTATATCACAATATAATGTGGTAGGGCGCAGGAACAGCATTTTACAAACATAATAAATACACAGACACAAATAGATAGTTGAAGTGTGTACGGGCACACGTGTTCGACTCTATTTTATTATATTGCTGTTGGTAACAAGTAGAATAGTAATCATGATATCATACATAGATATTCTATCATAAATGGTTTATGACTTCTGCTGTACAAAGGTAAGAGTACTACATGTAAAATAATACACAGAAAATTCTATTGTAAAGGGTTCATGAGTTGTGGTGCACTGAGGGAGGGTCGGTTTGTGTTGAACCTGCGATGATGTGTGGTTCAGGCAGACCAAACTGCTAAGAATTTTTTTTGGCTACTGAATTTTGCCTTAATAAGGCCACGTGGTGATTATTTATGGTGCACTGAGTTAGTGGTATGCCTGGTAGTCAGCATGTTGCCTACTGCACTACATAATCTGTAATCATAATTGAAATAAAAGATGAAACATGTATGGAATACATCGTCGAAATGTGTATGTTTCAGGGACATTATATTTCAAGTTGTGACCTGTGCTGTCCGCAGTGTAGACTGCCATTGAGTGTGCCTTTGCACTTGCAGCGTGAATTTTGTTTTTAATCTGAAGCTAGAACTGATATAAAATAAGATTTTGAAGGAAGGCTACTAAAGGGATATTGTATAGGGTTTGCTAGACGTTTTATTTAGTTTGGTACTGAACGCTGCAAATAATGAATGAAGAGTCAGTTGAATTCTTCCTGAATATGGCCATGTGGCGATGAATTATGGTGCACTGAGTTAGTAGTACCTTTGGGACTGAGCATGCGATGATGCGCGGTCCGGAAAGGCCACACTGGGGGTAATGTTTTTTGACTGCTGAATTTTCCCTTAATAAAGCCTCGGGCTATTATTTATGGTGTACTGAGTTAGTGATACGTCTGGTGTATAGCGTGTGCTCAGCCTGCGATGATGCGTGGTCTGAACGGGTTGCACTCAAAGCATTGAATGTTGCATACTGGATTGCATGTACTTTGAGGGGAAAAAATACTACCATCGATGGTTATCAATTGTGAGCCCTATTGTTTGCAGTATAGACCGGAGGCAGTCATCAGGAAGGGCCCACAGCCATGTGGCATTGACTTGAGCTGTATAGAGTTAGTGGTAGGTGTGGCTCTCAGCGTCTACGCAGCCAGCGATGATGCGTGGTGTGGGCCAGCCACACTGGGAGCAATGTTTTTTGCTTAGTGAATTCTGTCTTAATAAGGCCACGGAGAGATGACTTGGGTGCAGTGAGTTAGTGGTCCCTTAAGAACTCAGCGTGTGCACACCCTGCGATGATTCGTGGTTTGGGCGGGTCGCACTGGTACAATGTCTCTTGCCTACTGGAATGCGTCATGTGCAAACGCTATTCCACCTGAATTGTGAGCCCTCACAATGTAGATCGAAGGCAGTAGTCATCACAAACATCAAGAATTTTTTTTTGTTATATCCTTTAACAAAATCTGAGGACATAAAGTACAATTATCTCTACCTTAAATAAATTAAGGCTAAATGTTATGCTGTCCGTAGTATGGATTCAAAGCTGAATTGAAGTTGTGAACCCTGCTGTCCACACTGTAGATCGAAGGTAGTACTGAGCACAGATATGGACAAATGATTTTTGTCTCTTATTTTAACAAAAGCTGAACACATACAGTACAATTGTCTCTGCATTAAATAAATCAAGGGTGAATTCCCTACTGTCCGTAGTGTAGCTGCAAAGTTGAATTCAAGTTGTGAACCCTGCTGTCTGCAATGTAGATCTAAGGCAGTACTCGACGCAAACATCGATGAATGCTTTTTTGTCACAGTTAGCAAAATCTGTGGACACAGTACAATTGTCTCTGCCTTAAATAAATCGAGAATTAATGTAATGTTGTCTGTAGTGCTGATGCGCTTCTGGTATCAAGTAGTGAACTCTGTTGATTGCAGTGTACATTTGAAGACAGTACTGTTTTGTTGCATCATTTAGCTCCCTGGCGCACACTGGAGGTTCCTGGTGGGCTAGTTGGTCCCCAGGGACCCCCAGTATTCAAGGGGATTTAGTTCCCACTCTGGAAACACACCAGGGGGCTGCGATGCAGAGAGGTGTAATGAGGCCACGCCCCTTTTTACACCTCCCTGCAATGCAGCCCCCTGGCACGCACTGGAGGTTCCTGGTGGTCTAGTTGGCCCCCAGGGACCCCCAGTATGCAAGGGGGCTTAATCCCCCAACTTAGAAATCGCTATGGGGCGCGTTTGCACAGTGGTGAAGGTAGGGGGCGGGGCTTGAGGTGATATGTGTGCAAACATGCCTTTTTGCACGTTTTAAGTTGGGGAATTAATTCCTCTTCAATCCAGACGTTCCCTAGGGGCCAACTAGCCCACCAGGTACCTCCAGTAAGCACATCGATCTGCGTTGCAGAGTGTTGTAAAAAGGGGGCGTGGCCTCTGGACAACTCTCTGCAACGCAGCTCCCTGGCGCATACTAGAGGTACCTGGTGGGCTAGTTGTCTCACAGGGGACCTCAGGATTGAAGAGGAAATAATTCCCCAAGTTAAAACGCGCCACAGGGCATGTTTGCACATGTCACCACAGGCCCTGCCCCTTCCTTCACTATTGAGCAAAATATTCCTCTAAAATCAGCCGAACTACAAATTCCGATTTACTCACCTGTTATCAGGAGAGAACCCAGTGCTGCATCTTGTAGCCCAGCACTGACCCTGAAAAGTAATTCTAACCGTTCTTACCAGCAACGTGTATTTACTTCCATAGGACTACATTGTGTGGTTTTCACCAGAAAAGTTTCTAAGTGTCTATTTTCACAAACTAAAAATATTCCTTAAAAATCGACTGTATGAAGTAAACGCATTCTTTCAACTGTTTACAGGAGAAATATGGTACTCTGTATTTTACAGTGAGTGATGAAAGGTTATACTAGTGTATGATGAGGTGTATCTGATTGTCACGTGGATGATGTCATCAGTGATGTCATCAGTAATGTCATTTGAGATGTCATCAGTGATGTCACTGACCATGTCATGAATGATGTAATATGTGACATCATCAGCAGTGGATTGCGGGTGAGCGAGATATAGTTAGTACAACTAACTATATCAGAGGAATTTCAATGGGTTTGTATGAGTGAAATGTCCAGCTAACTATAACACTCCTAAAACCTATGTTTTTTTCAGTGAATTTCTAAGGTTTTTTAAATGCTAATTCCTAACTATATTAGGCCTGAAATCTATGTTTTTTTCAGTGAATATATATATATATTTACATATATATATATATGTATATCCAATTACCGCTCCGGCGCCTGCGACCACCAATGGAGAGAAACACAGACTCACGAATCAGTTTACACTGCTGGCTGCAATGACTTTATTTCATTACAAAATAGTGCGAGATGTCGGGCAAGATGACGCGTTTCGGCTAGCGTGTAGCCTTGCTCACATAAACTCGCTGCTCAAACAGTTCAACTTAAATACATTAATTAACTGTGCTCAGGTGATTGTTGAAACTACACCAATAATAAAAAGTGAAAACATACTGTGTTGTGGACTACAAGTCTGTTTTCTAACCACATAATGCCTACATAAATGCATTAATATCCCATCTGTGATTGAAATAGATATTTACATTATATCAAGTAATTTGCAAATATTATCAGTCCAAATACATTTTTGACCACTTAGAAAACGACAGCTAGCGTTGTCTGAAGGATTGCGTCTCTCTGAATTATCTGTGCCAATACAATTAGTCTGAACATCATATCAAGTCCAAAATAAGACGATGATTCTGTGGTGTTGACCTACAGAGTAAAACATAATTTCACATGAACCAAACTAAAATGTGCATATAATATTGTTCAAATAGAGATACTGCATACGAACATTTTTAGGTTCATGACTTTCCATTTATGTTATCAGACCAAACTGTATTAATAAAATATCAATAAACAAACAGAGAAGAAGACAAACGCATATAGTCCCATGCTGTGAGCACAACAACAATATTTGTGTTTAAATTACAGTGATACTAAAGTGCAAAATTATGTTACGTGTAGTTACATAAAATTCATTCTAATGAACAGAATACTTAAACCAGATAGTGTCATACAAACACTAAAATAAACTGGTTGAGAAGGAACAGCTCCAAGAAGGAAACTATTGGAGAACATTTTGAATGGAGCAATTCTGTATGTATCAAAATATAAGGATTGAGAGTCAAGACTTTATTTAAAGACTGGGTAGGTTATACCAGAATAAAACACATTTAAATATGTAGCAGAGAAATCAGGTTTCAGGAAGTGAGTCCCATGAACTGATCACAATAATCAAACGTATCAGATAGGTAGAGAATTTGTACAAACTGTGCTACATAATACTGTTATGGATACCACATTGAGTTCTATACCAAGGTAAGCAGATTCAACTGAGTTGTCATACTGGGACCAATAGTACTATAGGAAGTGGTGAATATCTTCACAGATGTTTAATTAATTCGGTGTTTTACTATTAAGTTTCAGAATGTACTTGGTCTCTAGTTGTCGCAGCCTTTTCTCACGATCCCCACCTCGCTTACTTAAGGGTACATTATCAATTACAAAATATTGCAACATATTTAAGTTCCCACTGTGCTCTTCATTAATGTGGCGTGCCACTGGATACGTAACATCTGAGTTAACAGTGGCCCTCAAATGTTGCAGTATTCGTTGATGGACTGGGAGCTTTGTGCTCCCAACATAGCGGAGTCCACAGCCACATTGTAGCACATAGACCGCATGGTCTGTGCGACATGTATAGTGTCCCTTAAATTTGGTTGGCAATTCAGAGAAACCACCAACATATGTTTTGGTATTGACACCAAACTTACATGCCCGGCATGTATTGCATTTAAAGAAACCTATACTTGCTGTAAGCCAGCTCTTACTGATGTTCTGTTCAGGACTGATTCTTACTAGATCACTACGCATAGATCTGGCTTTGCGGTAAGTGTAGTCAGGTTTACTGGGCAAAGTTTGGGCCAAGACAGTATCAGTCAGGACAATTGGCCATTGCGCGTTGATGATACCTTTAATCGCTTTAGCCTGTCTGCTGAAGGTAGAAATGAACCTACATGGTGGTGTTCTGCTGGTACTATGTTCAGTATCATGGGTATTACAAACCGATTCTGAAGTTGATGTAAGACCTTTTTTCATCTCTGTACACAGCAACTCATTTCTATCCCTGGCATTGGCTTTGGCTAATGCAGAGTCCAACAGTTTGGCTGAATAGCCACGTTGTAACATTCTGCATCTGGCTGCTTCCTGTGCTGTCTTCATGGCTGCGGTGGTACTGCAAGCCCTACGAATCCTTGAGAATTCCCCATATGGTAACCCTGTGATGGTATGTTGTGGGTGAAAGCTGGATGCATGCAGCAGGGAATTCCCTGCTGTGGGTTTGCGATATAGTTGCGTGCTGATGTGGTTATCCTCAATGACTACAGCAATATCCCAAAAATTCACTTGATATTGGTCAATATGGGCGGTAAATTGCAAATTTAACTAATTTTCATTGATTGTATTCTCAAACGTTGTTGCCTCTGATATAGTCCCCCTCCAAACAATAAAAATATTGTCAATGTATCTCCAAATGTGCATGAGATGTTTATCAACCAACTGCCTGTGTTGACCCCTCAGTACATGTATATATTCAGTATACTCGTCTCACAGCTCCACAATCCTTAGGAAAAGATGAGGCGTACCTAAATTGCAGTGCTATTTTCTTTTTATTATTGTTTGCCCAGCACCTCCGCCATTATGCATTTCGATCCTCATGGGACCTTGATCACACTTAAAAAAACATTTACTGCCAAGCAACCACGTAGTTTTTTGAGTCACCTCGGGACTGCATGTAACTAGTGAGTTGCTCATGGAGCTGGCTTTCGTAAAAGATAAATTAGGGGACCTTGTTAGTTTTTCTCCTAGCACAGGGTCATTCTTTATCAGGGCCCAGTTCTTATTGACAATGTATCTAATAGTCTGATGTTGCTTACTGTATATCAGACTAAGTCTTGTGGGCTGTCCTGTCACTGGGATAATATCCTTTGATGTTCTACTAACCAATGCATGTGCTCTGCCTTGCTCATTTGCTTTCACCATGGCTTTGTCGACCACACTAGGAATGTAACCTCTTGAAATGAATCTAGTCCGACATTCGATCTGCGCTTTAATACACTCATCATCTGTACTGCAGATTCTTCTAATGCACAGCATCTCCCCAAAGAGAATGCTGCAAATCAAGTGCATTGGAAGATGGCTATCTGCATGTGGCAGCAAATTGCCAGTTGTACCCTTCCTGTGCAGTGTAGTGTGCAACTGTGCATCTTTGATGAAGATCTCAACATCAAGAAAGCAGATTGACTCACGACTGAACTGGCCAGTGAATTTTAAATTCAAGTTGTTCTCATTAATGTGCTCAATAAACTGTAGGGCCCCACTCTCTGACCCCTTCCATATAATGATCAAATCATCTATGTATCTGTACCAATGTATTATGTGGTTATTCATAATTTCATCATAGGCTGGCATGAGGACCTGTTCCTCCCACAGCCCCATATGCAAACATGCATAGCTGGGGGAGAAACAGGCCCCCATCACCACGCCCCTGATCTGTTGGTACACCTGTTTTTGAAATGAGAAAAAATTATTTTCCAGACATATAGAAATAATGGCCGTTAACATTTTGTTATGATCAGTAAAGCATAATGATTGTTTGTTCAAAAAATGATCTACAGTCTTGAGTCTGTCTCTATGATGGATACTCGTATAGAGCGAGAAGACGTCCAAAGAAATGAGCAGAAAATCTTCTTGCCAGACAACATCTTCCAATTTACGCAACAAATCCCCTGTATCGAGTATGAATGAAGGTAAAGACCTCACGAATTCCTGTAAGAAAAAATCAACGTATTTACTGGCGTTTTCCATTATGCTATTACAGGCCGATATTATTGGCCTGCCGGGTGGTATTTGAACATTCTTGTGAACTTTAGGTATAAAGTATACCACCGGATTCACTGGGTAATCATTCTTGAGGAAACAAAATGTATCCAGTGAAAGCAAGCCCGTACTCTTCCATGCCAAGAGGCTAGAATAAAAACAGTCTCAAGATGTTTTTACATTCACCATGTCACTCCGTTTATAAAATTCTTTATCGTTCAACTGACTCAAGGCCTCTGTCATGTACATAGTCCAAGGCCAAAGAACGATATTGCCGCCCTTGTCTGATTGTCGTACAATGACATTGTTATCGAGCCGCAATTTTTTCATTAATTTGTTATAGGAGTCATCACGGCAGTGTAACATTTTTGGTCCTTCACTTTGTTTTTTGTAGAGAATTTTGAGTTCCTGTGTCACCTTTCCATGGAATATGTCAATGTTAGCTCTAAACATCACTGGACAAAACTTGGATTTCGGTATGAATGGAGTCAGAGATCCAAGCACTTGATCTTTTGTCATGTGACTGATAGTCCCCAATGAGATATCACCTTCCCATTGTAACTCATGAAGGTCTCGCATTAGTCCAGCATCGTTTACAGTTACGATTGATGGACTCTTAACTGTCTCAGTTGGCACAGTAAATAATTTCTGTATTGTAGGATCTTGCAGAGATTAAATTTACGCAACTTCAATTTACGCACAAACTTGTATATGTCTGTGCGACAATCAGCATAATTGAAGTCACTCTTGGGGCTAAACGACAAACCAAGGGACAAAATAGAGGTCTCATTCTCAGTCAGGGGAATATCTGTGAGATTAATTTTGTTCAGTTTGTGCATTGCTGTCTAGCATGTTATTGCTCATTTCTGATTCCATTGCTTTTAACATTTTTTGGTATTCTGCTTTCTGATTGTGTTGTTTACAGCATTTCCTTTGCTCCCATTTTTTTTCGGTTTCTTTCGCATTTCTTTGAGCACCCAGTGCAAGTGGACAAAGTGTTTGGCGTCTGTCCTGGCGCAAACAGTCCACCTCTTGCGCCAGGGAATATTTTTGAAACTCCAACCTCTGTGCCGTTATCATTTCATTATCTGAGCCGCTATCCACCGCAGAACTCAAATCTGATGCGGATGCTGTATTTGATAGCTCTTTAGACAATGAGTTAGGGACAGGTGTGGAAAGAATTGCCTTTTTATGCGCTTTGACATTATCGTACTTCTTTGAGAAAGTGAATATCTGGCAGTGTTCATAATGAAGTTTGTCCTGATGAAACTTGAACGCGTTCCTCTTTTTTATCACTTCCTATTTGCGGGAGAAGCGGGCAATCATGTCTTCTCTATATTTGGCAATGGTAGCTGTAACTTCCACTTTATTTATTTCAACATTCAGAGTGTCCCAGTCACTCTCTGCATATTTCACCACGAGTACCACCAACCTTCTCGACGACTATAAGTTGCATTCTGCCCATTCTGAGAGCATCAAAGGATCGGGGTTCTCATAACTTGGGGCCAGCATGATGCATAGCCCTCTCGATATCCGTCCCACTTCTAGATAACGGCTGAGAGACCTGTGCTCCCACCACTTCGCCTGCTCTGATTTCATCAGTTTCTCGAGTTTCCTGTAAAGCTCCCGTATTCGGGTATTGGGCTCGCTTGCAAGGTATGTGGTGGAACTGGCAGGCTGCTCCCTACTCGGGGCATTATTGACCATGTTGCATGCTGCTGCTTCTCGGCGCCGTAACATTTGGGGGACATGGTGCATACAAACTCAGGGCAAATATACAAACGCTAGGACGCTTATGGTTAAATGCTGGCACCAGCGTTTCTCAGCACACTCCTTCACTGTACCATGTGTTAGCTCCTACCTCAGCTCCGCATTGGGAACCGATAACATCCGATACCGTCTCCATTCTGCTTTCGCTGTAGGTGCTTGTCTTCGCTGTCTGGGGGCAACCACGACTACTCCTACACAGAGTTCCTTTGAATCCTGGAGGGAAAACAAGGACAATCGCTTCCTGCCGTACGGCCCAAGATTGAAGGAGGGGTTTCGCTCATACCGGGGAAGCCAACCTGGTAATCCTTATCCAGTATACCCGTCTCACAGCTCCACAATCCTTAGCAAAAGACCAGGCAAACCCAGATTGCAGTGCTATTTTCTTTTTATTATTGTTTGCCCAGCACAGCCACCATTACGAGTTTCGATCCTCGTGGGACCTTGATCAAACCGTGTTCGGGTGAGGTTTCCCGGACACAGAAAGGATTGACAGATTGATAGCTCTTTCTTGATTCTGTGGGCGGTGGTGCATGATCGTTCTTAGTTGGTGGAGCGATTTTTCTGGTTAATTCCTATTACAAACGAGACGCCTCCATGCTAACTAGTTACGTGACCCCCAGCTAAATACTTGGTCTCAAATTTGGATATTAATTTACCAATTTATGCAATTTTCACAATGTCAGAAGTATTTGTTTGTTTGATGTAAAATTGTGTACTTTGGATGTAGTATGTCAAGTATGTTTTACTGAAAATGTGGACTTTAAATGGTTTGTTGTAAATATTTGTATAATTGTTTGTATATATTGTACAGCACAGTGAATTTTCTTTCTCCTTTTCATACATAAATACTTTAAGGAAAATTTTAAAAAACTTAAATCAAAAGGCATAAATAAAATACCGGTTCAAACAAGAAGAAGTTGTGTTTGGCCAATAAGCAGGAATTGTGATAGCTTAATAAGTAAGTGTGGTATAGGCATCCTTAGTGTTTTATTGATTGCATTTTTTACAGCACATCTTTATTTAAACACAGAATAGATTGTGGATTGTTAACACTGACGATGCCATCAGTGATGTCATCAATGCTGTAATTTGAGATGTCATCAGTGATGTATTCATGATGTAACTGACCATGTCATGAGTGATGTAATATGTGAAGTCATTAGCAGTGCATTGCGGAGACGCGAGTTATAGTTAGCTGAACTAACTATAACGGGTTAATTTCTCTGGTGTTGTATGAGTGAAATGTCAAACTATCTATAACTTTCCCTAAAACATATGTTTTTTTCAGTGAATTTCTAAGGTTTTTTAAATGCTAATTTCTAAGTATAACGTGCCTGAGGCCTATGGTTTTTTTCAGTGAATGAATATATATATATATATATTCACTGAAAAAACCATAGGTCTGACACCAGTTATAGTTAGCTGGAAATTTTACTGACATAAAACCATTGAAATTCCCACGTTATAGTTAGTTGGACTCACTATAACTTGCACGCCTGCTATGCACTGCTGATGACGTCACATATTACAACACTCATGACATGGTCAGTGACATCACTCATGACATCACGTAGCGTAAGCGCGTCGGGTCATGTGACCTGAAAATAACACTTTTCATTGGTTCATAACAGTTTTGGTTTCATAATGATGAAACCCCTGGTCATGTGACCTAAAAATAACACTTTTCATTGGTTCAGGATATTTTTGTTTTTCCAAATGATGAAAGCCCCCACCTTTTTTCCTTATTCTACCTTTGTGCTTTGAGAGAGGAAGACCTGCACTTATATCAGTCGAAAATGGCTACATTAGCTGCAGCTGCTGGATCTTCTGGACCACCACCACCACCACAAGGACCTCCACAACTTCACAGTGGTGGAGATCAAGAACAGAAGGAGGATGAGGAAGAGGAGGAGAGTAGATTCGTCCGAGAGGACAATATTACCTACAAACCAAAAGAACACATCATATGGCAATTTTTTTCAATCCCCAATGACAAAAAAAAAGTAAATGCACCTAAAGCAACCTGCTTAATCTGTCATCAGGAGCTGTCAAGGGGGAATCCCAACAAAAAATACTCCTTCGGCAACCACACAATGATAAGGCATATGCTTCGAAAGCATCCAAATAACTATGCTAGGGCAGAAGTCAGGGAACTGGCCAAAAACCCTGTCCAATCTTCCGCCAGCACCTCCCAAACTAATGTTTCAACCCCATCAGGACCGGAAGTTAGGGAGACATGCTCCACCATACAAACCAAATTTTCAAATTTAAAAATGTTTTTTAAATTTTGTGGACAAACAATATGCTATGGAGAGCAATGCATCACACTCATTAATCGTGCTTGGGATAACCACAAGTGCCCAAGGAAACATTAATTTGTTCCGTTTTTTTTTTCTCATGTTGATCCCTTTTGAATTTCCTGTTTTTTGTTTCTCCCCTTAAAAAATACAAAAAAACCAAAAAATGTTCAGAAAAGCCAAAAAAAGAAAAAAATGTTAAAAAAACAATAAAAAAATATAAAACAACAAAAAGAATAAAAAAAACAGTTCTTTTTAGAACTACCTCCAATTTATAAAAAAATGCTTCATTTTTTAAAAACTCTATCATTCTTTTTTCCTCATGGTACGCTCCCCGGTGAGCGCACCGGGCGCTCCCCCCGCGCAAATCGAGAAAAAAAATGTATTTGCCCAGCGGGGCCCTTTTAGAGCCCCCACATCAAACCTAGGGGGTCGGGGGGGGTCTACCCTGCCCCCTTATGGTCATTTCCCACTTTGTTTTGGCCACCTCTTGTGTCTCGATCCTACCGAGACACAAGATGGCGGCCGCTCCGGACTGTTTAGAATGTTTACAGACACCCGAGAGCCAATCAGCTTTCCGTGCACAAGTCGCGTGGCGCGCCCGGAGCGCTCCCCGGGGCACGTACCGGGGCGCTGCCATAGATATACATATTTTTTTAACCTAAATTACTCAAAATCCACTGGAGCACATATCTTGAGACATAGCAAAGGCACATCGGGCTACCAGTCCCTACAATTTTGCCAAGTTTGGTGGAAATCCATTCAGCCGTTCGGGCTAAAAGTGAGTTCGACCGCCCTATGGAAATTAACATGGGGAAAACGCGTTTTGGGACCCCCTTTTATCTCAGACCCCGCTTGACGAATCCCCCCCAAACTTTCAGGGAAGGACCGGAGCTCCGCGAGGCCATTTTGAGGAAATTTTCAGGCAGATTTGTCAACCGGCGCCAAAGTTATTCCAAATAGAATTTTGAGATTTTGCATTGAAAAAAATCCTAACTATAACTACCTACTGGCGACCGCCAGTAGGTAATATATATATATATATATATATATATATAACGAGCAAGGAGCGCACCTGCGCTTTCAGCAGTCACACATAGCGCGCCGTGCCTTCCAGCTCTCAGTCACCTCGTGCCCTGGAATCCCCGGTTCTCCTTACATATTTACATCCATCATGCGCCCTACGCGTTTCGAGGCCAAACGCCTCTTCTTCTTGGGGCTGACGCAGGAAACAGGCTGTGTTTGCACCTTTGGAGAATCCAACTTTATTTCGTTTGGACACTGACGCCCTAAGTGGGCGTGGCTAAAGCATCTTGCACAACCAGGGTTGCTGGTTGTTGTAGTCCAAGGCGCAAATGTCAACAAACCCTTCAGTGGGTATTCCTGATTTCTAGCAGATTGCAATGTCATTTAATCCCTTGAGTAGGGGGAGAGTGTAGGGATTCAGGAACAGTCATTCAAGTCGGAGCGCTATACCTTTCATAGCGAAGCTGCGTGCAACGCTCAGGCCTCCCTGTGCTGTGTGTCCCATTCGTTCCAGCCAGGGAAGGTGCTCTGCTGCACGGCCGGGGCAGCCGTGTGTATACAAAATGAGCAAGGAGCGCACCTGCGCTTTCAGCAGTCACACATAGCGCGCCGTGCCTTCCAGCTCTCAGTCACCTCGTGCCCTGGAATCCCCGCTTCTCCTTACATATTTACATCCATCATGCGCCCTACGCGTTTCGAGGCCAAACGCCTCTTCTTCTTGGGGCTGACGCAGGAAACAGGCTGTGTTTGCACCTTTGGAGAATCCAACTTTATTTCGTTTGGACACTGACGCCCTAAGTGGGCGTGATTAAAGCATCTTGCACTACCAGGGTTGCTGGTTGTTGTAGTCCAAGGCGCAAATGTCAACAAACCCTTCAGTGGGTATTCCTGATTTCTAGCAGATTGCAATGTCATTTAATCCCTTGAGTAGGGGGAGAGTGTAGGGATTCAGGAACAGTCATTCAAGTCGGAGCGCTATACCTTTCATAGCGAAGCTGCGTGCAACACTCAGGCCTCCCTGTGCTGTGTGTCCCATTCGTTCCAGCCAGGGATGGTGCTCTGCTGCACGGCCAGGGGCAGCCGTGTGTATACAAAACGAGCAAGGAGCGCACCTGCGCTTTCAGCAGTCACACATAGCGCGCCGTGCCTTCCAGCTCTCAGTCACCTCGTGCCCTGGAATCCCCGCTTCTCCTTACATATTTACATCCATCATGCGCCCTACGCGTTTCAAGGTCAAACGCCTCTTCTTCTTGGGGCTGACGCAGGAAACAGGCTGTGTTTGCACCTTTGGAGAATCCAACTTTATTTCGTTTGGACACTGACGCCCTAAGTGGGCGTGGCTAAAGCATCTTGCACAACCAGGGTTGCTGGTTGTTGTAGTCCAAGGCGCAAATGTCAACAAACCCTTCAGTGGGTATTCCTGATTTCTAGCAGATTGCAAAGTCATTTAATCCCTTGAGTAGGGGGAGAGTGTAGGGATTCAGGAACAGTCATTCAAGTCGGAGCGCTATACCTTTCATAGCGAAGCTGCGTGCAACGCTCAGGCCTCCCTGTGCTGTGTGTCCCATTCGTTCCAGCCAGGGATGGTGCTCTGCTGCACGGCCAGGGGCAGCCGTGTGTATACAAAACGAGCAAGGAGCGCACCTGCGCTTTCAGCAGTCACACATAGCGCGCCGTGCCTTCCAGCTCTCAGTCACCTCGTGCCCTGGAATCCCCGCTTCTCCTTACATATTTACATCCATCATGCGCCCTACGCGTTTCGAGGCCAAACGCCTCTTGTTCTTGGGGCTGACGCAGGAAACAGGCTGTGTTTGCACCTTTGGAGAATCCAACTTTATTTCGTTTGGACACTGACGCCCTAAGTGGGCGTGGCTAAAGCATCTTGCACAACCAGGGTTGCTGGTTCTTGTAGTCCAAGGCGCAAATGTCAACAAACCCTTCAGTGGGTATTCCTGATTTCTAGCAGATTGCAATGTCATTTAATCCCTTGAGTAGGGGGAGAGTGTAGGGATTCAGGAACAGTCATTCAAGTCGGAGCGCTATACCTTTCATAGTGAAGCTGCGTGCAACGCTCAGGCCTCCCTGTGCTGTGTGTCCCATTCGTTCCAGCCAGGGATGGTGCTCTGCTGCACGGCCAGGGGCAGCCGTGTGTATACAAAACGAGCAAGGAGCGCACCTGCGCTTTCAGCAGTCACACATAGCGCGCCGTGCCTTCCAGCTCTCAGTCACCTCGTGTCCTGGAATCCCCGCTTCTCCTTACATATTTACATCCATCATGCGCCCTACGCGTTTCGAGGCCAAACGCCTCTTCTTCTTGGGGCTGACGCAGGAAACAGGCTGTGTTTGCACCTTTGGAGAATCCAACTTTATTTCGTTTGGACACTGACGCCCTAAGTGGGCATGGCTAAAGCATCTTGCACAACCAGGGTTGCTGGTTGTTGTAGTCCAAGGCGCAAATGTCAACAAACCCTTCAGTGGGTATTCCTGATTTCTAGCAGATTGCAATGTCATTTAATCCCTTGAGTAGGGGGAGAGAGTAGGGATTCAGGAACAGTCATTCAAGTCGGAGCGCTATACCTTTCATAGCGAAGCTGCGTGCAACGCTCAGGCCTCCCTGTGCTGTGTGTCCCATTCGTTCCAGCCAGGGATGGTGCTCTGCTGCACGGCCAGGGGCAGCCGTGTGTATACAAAACGAGCAAGGAGCGCACCTGCGCTTTCAGCAGTCACACATAGTGCGCCGTGCCTTCCAGCTCCCAGTCACCTCGTGCCCTGGAATCCCCGCTTCTCCTTACATATTTACATCCATCATGCGCCCTACGCGTTTCGAGGCCAAACACCTCTTCTTCTTAGGGCTGACGCAGGAAACAGGCTGTGTTTGCACCTTTGGAGAATCCAACTTTATTTCGTTTGGACACTGACGCCCTAAGTGGGCGTGGCTAAAGCATCTTGCACAACCAGGGTTGCTGGTTGTTGTAGTCCAAGGCGCAAATGTCAACAAACCCTTCAGTTGGTATTCCTGATTTCTAGCAGATTGCAATGTCATTTAATCCCTTGAGTAGGGGGAGAGTGTAGGGATTCAGGAACAGTCATTCAAGTCGGAGCGCTATACCTTTCATAGCGAAGCTGCGTGCAACGCTCAGGCCTCCCTGTGCTGTGTGTCCCATTCGTTCCAGCCAGGGAAGGTGCTCTGCTGCACGGCCGGGGCAGCCGTGTGTATACAAAACGAGCAAGGAGCGCACCTGCGCTTTCAGCAGTCACACATAGCGCGCCGTGCCTTCCAGCTCTCAGTCACCTCGTGCCCTGGAATCCCCGCTTCTCCTTACATATTTACATCCATCATGCGCCCTACGCGTTTCGAGGCCAAACGCCTCTTCTTCTTGGGGCTGACGCAGGAAACAGGCTGTGTTTGCACCTTTGGAGAATCCAACTTTATTTCGTTTGGACACTGACGCCCTAAGTGGGCGTGATTAAAGCATCTTGCACAACCAGGGTTGCTAGTTGTTGTAGTCCAAGGCGCAAATGTCAACAAACCCTTCAGTGGGTATTCCTGATTTCTAGCAGATTGCAATGTCATTTAATCCCTTGAGTAGGGGGAGAGTGTAGGGATTCAGGAACAGTCATTCAAGTCGGAGCGCTATACCTTTCATAGCGAAGCTGCGTGCAACACTCGGGCCTCCCTGTGCTGTGTGTCCCATTCGTTCCAGCCAGGGATGGTGCTCTGCTGCACGGCCAGGGGCAGCCGTGTGTATACAAAACGAGCAAGGAGCGCACCTGCGCTTTCAGCAGTCACACATAGCGCGCCGTGCCTTCCAGCTCTCAGTCACCTCGTGCCCTGGAATCCCCGCTTCTCCTTACATATTTACATCCATCATGCGCCCTACGCGTTTCAAGGTCAAACGCCTCTTCTTCTTGGGGCTGACGCAGGAAACAGGCTGTGTTTGCACCTTTGGAGAATCCAACTTTATTTCGTTTGGACACTGATGCCCTAAGTGGGCGTGGCTAAAGCATCTTGCACAACCAGGGTTGCTGGTTGTTGTAGTCCAAGGCGCAAATGTCAACAAACCCTTCAGTGGGTATTCCTGATTTCTAGCAGATTGCAAAGTCATTTAATCCCTTGAGTAGGGGGAGAGTGTAGGGATTCAGGAACAGTCATTCAAGTCGGAGCGCTATACCTTTCATAGCGAAGCTGCGTGCAACGCTCAGGCCTCCCTGTGCTGTGTGTCCCATTCGTTCCAGCCAGGGATGGTGCTCTGCTGCACGGCCAGGGGCAGCCGTGTGTATACAAAACGACTTGAATGACTGTTCCTGAATCCCTACACTCTCCCCCTACTCAAGGGATTAAATGACATTGCAATCTGCTAGAAATCAGGAATACCCACTGAAGGGTTTGTTGACATTTGCGCCTTGGACTACAACAACCAGCAACCCTGGTTGTGCAAGATGCTTTAGCCACGCCCACTTAGGGCGTCAGTGTCCAAACGAAATAAAGTTGGATTCTCCAAAGGTGCAAACACAGCCTGTTTCCTGCGTCAGCCCCAAGAAGAAGAGGCGTTTGGCCTCGAAACGCGTAGGGCGCATGATGGATGTAAATATGTAAGGAGAAGCGGGGATTCCAGGGCACGAGGTGACTGAGAGCTGGAAGGCACGGCGCGCTATGTGTGACTGCTGAAAGTGCAGGTGCGCTCCTTGCTCGTTTTGTATACACACAGCTGCCCCTGGTCGTGCAGCAGAGCACCATCCCTGGCTGGAACGAATGGGACACACAGCACAGGGAGGCCTGAGCGTTGCACGCAGCTTCGCTATGAAAGGTATAGCGCTCCGACTTGAATGACTGTTCCTGAATCCCTACACTCTCCCCCTACTCAAGGGATTAAATGACATTGCAATCTGCTAGAAATCAGGAATACCCACTGAAGGGTTTGTTGACATTTGCGCCTTGGACTACAACAACCAGCAACCCTGGTTGTGCAAGATGCTTTAGCCACGCCCACATAGGGCGTCAGTGTCCAAACGAAATAAAGTTGGATTCTCCAAAGGTGCAAACACAGCCTGTTTCCTGCGTCAGCCCCAAGAAGAAGAGGCGTTTGGCCTCGAAACGCGTAGGGCGCATGATGGATGTAAATATGTAAGGAGAAGCGGGGATTCCAGGGCACGAGGTGACTGAGAGCTGGAAGGCACGGCGCGCTATGTGTGACTGCTGAAAGCGCAGGTGCGCTCCTTGCTCGTTTATATATATATATATATATATATATATATATATATATATATATATACATATATATATTCACTGAAAAAACCATAGGTTTCAAACCAGTTATAGTTAGGAATTAGCATTTAAAAAACCTATTAAATTCACTGAAAAAGCCATAGGTTTCACACCAGTTATAGTTAGCTGGAAATTTTACTGACATAAAATAATTGAAATTCCAACGCTATAGTTAGTTGGACTCACTATAACAAGCGCGCCTGCAATGCACTGCTGATGACGTCACATATTACATCACTCATGACATGGTCAGTGACATCACTCATGACATCACTGATGACACCATCCAGTGAATGTGTGTCTTTCTGTAAAATAAACATGTTTTACAAATGTATTTGTAAAGGTCGATAGAAGAATACATTTTTAAATAAGTGTCTAAATCGATGTTTTAAAAAAAAAAATTTGATTGGTTAACTGGTTTATTAAGTGTATCTTAGTGAATTCATATATTAGCAAGTAATTTTTAAATATTTAAATATTTAAATTGTGTATAAGTGGCTGCATGGGTTGGTGACTGACTCACTGTTTGTATGTGTTTTGAAGACAGCATATGTGCAGGACTGTATGGGTGGATGAGTGTGTATATGTGTGTGTTAGTGAGTGAATGCCTGCCTCACTAGTGTCTCTATGTAACTACATATGTTTTAATCTAGTATATGTGAGTATTGATGTATATAAGTGAGTATATGTGAGAGTGAGAGATTGAAAGAGTTCCTGTTTAAATAAGTATGTGTTTCTATAAGTGATTGTTTAAGAGAGTAAGTATGTGTAAGTTTCCTTAAAAGTAATGTGCTAGTGTGTGTATAGTTGTATATGCAAATAAATGGATGTTCAATAGTTTATTTGCATGTGTGAGTATGTTTGTGAGTAACTTTTGGATGACTGTCGGTGTTTAACAGGATGTATATGTGTATCACTACATATGATGAGTGAGTATATGTATGAGTGGCGATATAGAACTGTTGCTGAATGAGTGGATGTGTATATAGATGGTGGAATTACTGAATTGGTTGTTGTATCTGGTATGGGTATCTCCATTTTTTTTAAATTGTTAGTTTCTATTTTTGAATATGTGTTTCAAGGGTTACTTTACACTGAAAGGAGGTCTGTCAGTGTGTCACAAGGATGTTGTCATGAGTGATGTCATGAGTGATGTCACTGACCATGTCATGAGTGATGTAATATGTGACGTCATCAGCAGTGCATTGCAGGTGCGCTTGTTATAGTGAGTCTAACTAACTATAATGTTGGAATTTCAATGGATTTATGTCAGTAAAATTTCAAGCTAACTATAACTGGTGTGAAACCTATGGTTTTTTCAGTGAATTTCAAAGGTTTCTCAAATGCTAATTCCTAACTATATATAGGGCCTCAAACCTATGGTTTTTTCAGTGAATTTCATAGGTTTTTCAAATGCTAATTCCTAACTATATATAGGGCCTCAAATCTATGTTTTTTTCAGTGAATTTCAAAAGTTTTTTAATAGCAAATTTCTACAGCTATGAAATGTAATATTTTTTTAAATAAATCCTATTTTGTATATTTATGTAAAACTATTTTATTTATGTTTAATGTTCATGTTTTTTTTTTTTTTTGCCCTGGAGCGCTCCCGGTAACGCGTACCGGTGAGCGCCCCGCAAAGCGCAGTCTTTTGTCGCGCCCCGGTGCGCGTACCGGGGAGCGTCCCGTTAGCGCTATTGCCGCGTACGAAAACATCATTGTGATGTATCGCGTAGCCGCGTCCGCGTGATACGCACGGCGTAAGCGCACCCGGAAGCACCCACGCGCATACGAATGTGCTACATAAGCGCCCCTGGGCATGTAGCCTAAACGCATCGGGTCGTGTGACCTGAAAATAACACTTTTCATTGGATCAGAAAGTTTTGGTTTCCAAATGATGAAAGCCCGGGTCATGTGACCTGAAAATAACACTTTTCATTGGTTCAGGACAGTTTTGTTTTCCAAATGATGAAAGCCCCCACCTTTTTTCCTTATTCTGACTTTGTCCTTTGACTGAGGAAGACCTGTTTCGAGATCTGTAACTAATATTTTGTACTTTAAAATGGCTTCAGTAGCAGCAGCAGCAGGAGCATCTCAGCCACCACCAATACCACCACCACCAAGAGGACCACCACAACACCACACTGGTAGAGATGAAGAAGAGGAGGAGGAGGAGGAGGAGGAGGAGGAGGAGGAGGAGGGGAGGAGGTGGCTGCCAGAAGATAATACCCCATATAGGCCAAAGCAGCACATTATATGGGAGTTTTTTTCCATCCCAAAGGACCAGAAGAAAGTGAATGCGCCAAAGGTGACTTGCCTAATCTGTGGCACTGAACTTTCAAGGGGGAACCCTAACAAGAAATACTCATTTGGCAATAACACCATGATTCGCCATATGCAACGCAAGCACCCTAACAACTATGCTGCGGCAGAGGTGAGAGCACTGGCCAGTAACCCTCCCCAATCTTCACCCAACACCTCCAAAAGAAAGCAACCCACTCCATCGGGACCAGAGATAAGGGAGATGGTCCCAAACATACAACCAAAGTTTGGGCAATACAAGATCACTTGTATTTTTTGTGGTAAAACCATCACCTATGGTGAGCAAAGCATAAAGCTCATCAACCATGCTGGTGACAAACACAATTGCCCCAAAAAAACTAAAAATTTCCAGATTTTTTTTTGCTCCAGTTGAGCCGTTTTCAATTCCCTGTTTTTTGTTTCTTCCCATAAAAATAACAACAAAAATATAAAATAGTTCATAACAGCCAAAAAAAGTACAAAATGTTCATAAAAACATTAAAAAAAATATAAAACAACAAAAAGAAGAAAAAAAACTGTTCTTTTTAGAACTACCTCCAATTTATAAAAAAAGGCTAAATTTTTTTCAAACTCTGTAATTCTTTTTTCCCAATTGCCCGCTCCCCGGCCCGCTCCCCGGTGCGCATACCGGGTGCTCCCCCCGCGCAAATTGAAATTTTTTTTTTTTTTTGCCCCGCGGGGCTTTTTTATGGCTTCCACATCAAACCTAGGGGTTCAGGGGGGGTCTACTCTGCCCCCTTATGGTAATTTCTCCCTTTGTGTTTGCCACCTCTTGTGTCTCGATCCTACCGAGACACAAGATGGCGGCCGCTCCGGACTGTTTGGAATGTTGACAGACACCTGAGAGCCAATCAGCTTTCCACGCGCGAACTCGCATAGCGCGCTGGTTCGCGCCCCGGTGCGCGTACCGGGGCGCGCTTATAGATATATATATTTTTTTGAACCTAAATTACTCAAAATCCACTGGAGCACATATCTTGAGACATAGCAAAGGCACATCGGGCTACCAGTCCCTACAATTTTGCCAAGTTTTGTGGAAATCCATTCAGCCGTTCGGGCTAAAAGTTAGTTCGACCGCCCTATGTAAATTAACATGGGGAAAACACGTTTTGGGACCCCCCTTTTATCTAGGCCCCCGCTTAACGAATCCCCCCCAAACTTTCAGGGAAGGAGCGGAGCGCCGCCTGGCATTTTTGAGGAAATTTTCAGGCAGATTCATCAACCGGCCCCAAAGTTATTCCCAATAGAATGTTGTGATTTCCATATTCAAAATAATCCTAACTATAACTGCCTACTGGCGACCGCCAGTCGGTAATATATACATATATATATTCACTGAAAAAACCATAGGTTTCACACCAGTTATAGTTAGGAATTAGCATTTAAAAAACCTATTAAATTCACTGACAAAACCAGTTATAGTTAGCTGGAAATTTTACTGATATAAAACCAATGAAATTCCACGTTATAGTTAGTTGGACTCACTATAACTTGCGCGTGCAATGCACTGCTGATGACGTCACATATTACATCACTCATGACATGGTCAGTGACATCACTCATGACATCACTGATGACACCATCCAGTGAATATGTGTCTTTCTGAAAAATAAATATTAGTGAGTAATGTTTAAATATTTAAATATATATATTATTGTTTCACTTTGTTTATAAGTGGCTACATGTGTTGGTAAGTAGCTACATGCGTATGTATATGGGTTATTAGATGTTTCTCTTAGTATCAGTATGAGTGTCTATATGGTTTGGTGGGGGTATTACTTAGCACATAGATGCATGAGTGACTGACTCGCTGTTTGTATGTGTTTTGAAGACAGCATATGTGCAGGACTGTATAGATGGATGAGTGTGTATATGTGTATGTTAGTGAGTGAATGACTGTCTCACTAGTGTCTTTATCAGTAACTACATATGTTTTAATCTAGTATATGTGAATATTGATGTATATAAGTGAGTATATGTGAGAGTAAGAGATTGTAAGAGTTCCTGTTTAAATAAGTATGTGTTTCTATAAGTGATTGTTTAAGAGAATAAATATGTGTATTTTTCAATACAAGTAAGGTGGAAGTGTGTGTATAACTCTATATTCAAATAAATGGATGTTCAATAGTTTATTTGCACGTGTGAGTATGTGTGTGAGTAACTTTTGGATGACTGTCGGTGTGTAACAGGATGTATAGGTGTATCACTTCATATGATAAGTGAGTATATGTATGAGTGACTATATAGAACTGTTGGTGAATGACTGGATGTGCATATAGATGGTGGAATTACTGAATTGCTTGTTGTAACTGATATGGGTATCTCCATTTTTTTTTAAATTTCAGTTTCTATTTTTGAATATGTGTTTCAAGGGTTACATTACAGTGAAAGGAGGTCTGTCACTATGTCACAAGGATGGTGTCATCAGTGATGTCATGAGTGATGTCACTGACCATGTCATGAGTGATGTAATATGTGACGTCATCAGCAGTGCATTGCACGCGCAAGTTATAGTGAGTCCAACTAACTATAACGTGGAATTTCATTGGTTTTATATCAGTAAAATTTCCAGCTAACTATAACTGGTTTTGTCAGTGAATTTAATAGGTTTTTTAAATGCTAATTCCTAACTATAACTGGTGTGAAACCTATGGTTTTTTCAGTGAATTTCAAAGGTTTTTTAAATGCTAATTCCTAACTATAACTGGTGTGAAACCTGTGGTTTTTTCAGTGAATTTCAAAGGTTTTTTTAATGCTAACTCCTAACTATATAAGACCTGAAAGCCCACCAGGAATCTCCAGTATGCGCCAGGGGACTGCATTGCAGAGAGGTGTAATGAAGCCACAACCCTTTTTACACCTCTCTGCAACGCAGCCCCCGTGCATGTTTGAAGAGGGGAAACTAATTCCCCTTGCATACTGGGGGCCCCTGGGGGCCTATTAGCCCACCTGGAACCTCCAGTATGCGCCTGGGGCTGCATTGCAGAGGTGTAATGAGACTATGCCCCTTGTTACACCTCTCTGCAACGCAGCCCACTGCCGCGTTTGCAGAGGGGGAACTAATTCCCCTTGCATTCTGGGGGTCCCTGGGGTCAACTAGTCCACCAGGAGCCTCCAGTATGCACGAGGGAGCTGCATTGCAGAGAAGTGTAATGAGGCCACACCCTTGTTACACCTCTCTGCAATGCAGGCCACTGGCGCCTTTGCAGAGGGGGGACTAATTCCCCTTGCATACTGGGGGTCCCTGGATCATATCTGCCCAAACACCGATATTCCGAACGATTGTAAATGACTTTTCTTGAGAAACATTTGGATTTGGATTATCATGTCCTATACTTTGGAATTTTTGAAAGACTGACTTTGAGGATGCTATAAATTACTCAAGTCTGCCCGAATTGTGTGGGTAAAATTGATACCTAGTCACTTTTAATAAGAATATACTTATGTCTCGTCTAACATTTGGAAGAAATATCTAGTTATATGACAACGGGATACCGACATAACTTGAAGGAAATAAGAACGCCCTGAAGAAGTTCTGTTGTACAGAACGAAACGTTTCGGCTGGCTGTGGTACATAAACTTAAGGAAAATAAAAGCATTTGAATATACACCAAGATTCAGCGCTTCAATAAGTACTCTAAGTGATATGATTTGATTGGACTCATTGTGAAAGTGGTGCTGTGCCAAACTTTGGAATATTCTCCACTACTCTCTACTACTTACTCTCTCCCACTCTCTACTACTCACTCTCTACTGCTCTCTACTACTCACTCTACTACTTACTCTCTACTACTCTCTACTACTCAGTCTCTACTACTCACTCTCTACTACTCTCTACTACTCACTCTACTATTCACTCTACTACTCTCTACTACTCACTCTGCTACTCTCTCTACTGCTCTCTACTACTCTCTACTACTCACTCTCTACTCTCTATTACTCACTCTCTACTCTCTACCTCTCTACCTCTCTACCTCTACACCTCTACCTCTCTACCTCTCTCTACACGCACACATATAGACATATATGCATATATATATGTGCATATGCATTTATATATATGTATGTGTATATATAAAAAAAACAACTAAACATTTTTTTTTCTAATCAGCTACTTTTAAAACTGTCATTCTTTTTCCCCATGGTACACTCTCCGGTACGCTTACCGGTGCGCGTACCGGGCGCTCACCCCGCGAAAATCAAAAAAATTTTTTATTTTTTTTTTGCCCCGTGGGGCCCTTTTATGGCCCCCACATCAAACCTAGGGGGTCAAGGGGGGTCTACTCTGCCCCCTTATGGTCATTTCCCCCTTTGTTTTGGCCACCTCTTGTGTCTCGATCCTACCGAGACACAAGATGGCGGCCGCTCCGGACTGTTTAGAATGTTTACAGACCCCCCAGAGCCAATCAGCTTTCTCCGCGCAAGTCGCGTGACGCGCCCGGTGCGCGTACCGGGCGCTCACCCCGCGAAAATCAAAATTTTTTTTTATTTTTTTTTTGCCCCGTGGGGCCCTTTTATGGCCCCCACATCAAACCTAGGGGGTCAAGGGGGGTCTACTCTGCCCCCTTATGGTCATTTCCCCCTTTGTTTTGGCCACCTCTTGTGTCTCGATCCTACCGAGACACAAGATGGCGGCCGCTCCGGACTGTTTAGAATGTTTACAGACACCCCAGAGCCAATCAGCTTTCTCCGCGCAAGTCGCGTGACGCGCCCGGTGCGCGTACCGGTGCGCTTACCGGAGCGCTGCTATAGATATATATATTTTTTTGAACCTTAATTACTCAAAATCCACTGGAGCACATATCTTGAGACATAGCAAAGGCACATCGGGCTACCAGTCCCTACAATTTTGCCAAGTTTGGTGGAAATCCATTCAGCCGTTCGGGCTAAAAGTGAAATCGACCGCCCTATGGAAATTAACATGGGGAAAACGCGTTTTGGGACCCCCCTTTTATCTCGGCCCCCGCTTGACGAATCCCCCCCAAACTTTCAGGGAAGGACCGGACCGCCATGAGACCATTTTCCTGAAAATTTCAGGCAGATTCGTCAACCGGCGCCAAAGTTATTCAAAATAGAATGTTGAGATTTAACATTGAAAATTATCCTAACTATAACTACCTACTGGCGACCGCCAGTAGGTAATATATATATATAATATATATATATATATATATATATATATATATATATATATATATATATATATATATATATATATATATATATATATATATATATATATCGACACACAAAGGGATCCTAAAGCCAGTTGAGAGCGCTCTGCAGTGTGTGCTCTGCCCAGGGGTCGGATCCTGACCCTGGAAATTCTCGACATACAAAAGAGGCGGCACAACCAGGATACTTTTAAGTCTGTTTATTAGACTTCACCCCACCAACGCGTTTCAGCCACAACTGGCCTTGCTCACGGTCGGTTAGTCCCTCCACAGTGTTACTTTTTATACTCCCATAGGTCACCAATTATGAGGCATTATGGGATTTGTAGTTAAACGTGATAAATCAAAAATTTAAAAACAACAGAAAAAATACTTAGTGTGCTGTTTCAGTTATTACACTGTGGTGACAAGTAGTTTACTGTGGCGAATTTAAACAATTGTCGGGTCTAGTACCCTTAGTCTGTAGTTCATAGTTTCTGGAGAGTGCCGGGTATAGTACCCATTTCATTTTTCGAGCACATTGGTCCAGATGAACATGCAGATCCTCTCCGAAATTCATCCCTCTTGGATGCTTCGTTCTGAGTCTGATGATCATTTTTGATTCCATCTGGCGGAGTTTGCGGACTGTATCTCCGCCTCTTTCTGATTTATCCAGCATTTTCACTCCATAGAACTGCATTTGTCTCCAGTCTCCATTTTGACATAAACTCATGTGTTTGGCCGTGGCATATTGCATGTTTGAGTTTTTCACCACTCGGATATGCTCTAACATCCGTTTTTTAAGCATACAGGTTGTACATCCCACATATTTTATGCCGCATATATATATATATATATGACGTTCTCAGAAATCGCCTTCTCCGACAATCCAGCCACACAATCCCTGTTTATCCCAAAAAGGTACCACACATTGTTCAATTGCTGATTCATAATTGTATTCTAGTGAGTCCATATGTAGCAACACCCTATACAGGACTTCTATATGTCCTAGTTTATGCCTTCAACCAGGCACCATAGCTTACAACCACTGTGTTTAAATAACCATTACGTGTTTCTCGCTCATTTCCTGCCAACAGCATCTACACTGCCTAACTCCCTTTCAGGTGTGTCAGATAATCAAGTGGAATACCACTAAACTGATTTCTGTCCCCAGCGGGGGCGATGATGAAGCTCGTTCTCCGATTACACTTTGTGATATCTTACAGGAGCATATATATATGGCTATACTGAAAAGGCACTACTCAGGGAAAAAGGGGATTGGGCCAAAAATACGTCCTTTCTAGTTCAAGAAAAGCGTGGCCTGCAGAGAAAAGGGACAGATGAATACATTCAGACAAAACAAACAATTATTCAGCATAACTACGTAAATGGGTTTTAAGATCCTTCTTACTCACTTCCCACACATTCAATAGTGCTTACAACAGCATCTTCTGAAGCATATCATGTATAGCATAGTCTTGTTCAATGAAGACAACAAAAGGAGTAACAAACTTTCTCTTTTGATTCTCCTTTGGTGAAGAACAGAAAAATAACAACAGTCAATTCTGCCAATACGGAAATCTATGAGGAATCCGGTTCAGAAATTATATCCATTAATGAAATCCCAGAACAACAAAAAAAATTCAAACATAGGAAATTAAGGGGCAGATGTATCAAGCCTTTTGCAACTCGCAAAGGCCGAAATTAGCAGAATTTCGGCCTTTGCGAATCGCAAAAGGTCTTTTTGCATGTTTTGGCATGCATCAATAATTCGCAAAATAAGAAATAGCAAAAATGTGCGATTCCTTATTTTGCCATAGCATTCAAGGAATCGCAATTTTGCAAGGAACTCTTCGGCATCGTCAAAGAGCTCTCCAACCCCAGCGCCGGAAACAACAACATCACTCCATCACAAGACCTCTGTGACTCACTCGCCTCGTTCTTCCACAGCAAGATCGCAGACATACACAACAGCTTCGACGAACAGACCTCGCACCCAACCACAGAACCAACGCCCCCCACCACCACCCTCCACGCCTGGACCCCGGTCAGCACCGAAGACACCATCCGCACGATGAACTCCATCCACTCCGGATCGCCAACCGACCCATGCCCCACCACGTCTTCAACAAGGCCGCCTCCGTCATCGCACCCCAACTCCGGGACATCATCAACTGCTCCTTCAACACAGCCACCTTCCCAGAGAGCTGGAAGCATGCCGAACTGAGCGACCTCCTGAAGAAACCATCAGCAGACCCCACCGACCTCAAGAACTACCGCCCCATCTCGCTCCTCCCGTTCACTGCCAAAGTCATCGAGAAGACCGTCAGCAGACAGCTTGCCGCCTTCCTCCAGACCAACGGATCCCTCGACCACTCACAGTCCGGCTTCCGAGCCAACCACAGCACCGAAACCGCCCTCATCGCAGCCACTGATGACATCCGAGCCCTGCTCGACAATGGGGAAACAGCGGCCCTCATCCTCCTGGACCTCTCCGCAGCGTTCGATACTGTCTGCCACCGCACCCTAGTACAACGCCTCAGCAACGTCGGAATCCAAGAGAAAGCACTGGAGTGGATCATCTCGTTCCTCGCCGGAAGAACCCAGAGAGTCCGCCTCCCCCCGTTCAGATCCGAGGCCACCAAAGTCATCTGCGGCGTACCACAGGGATCATCACTCAGCCCCACCCTCTTTAATGTCTACATGAGCCCCCTCGCGGCCATCGCATGCCAACACAACCTCAACATCATCTCCTACGCCGACGACACCCAGCTGATACTCTCCCTCACCAACGACCCCGCCACAGCCAGAACCAACCTACACGAAGGGATGAAAGATGTAGCCGAATGGATGAAGAACAGCCGCCTGAAACTGAACTCAGACAAGACGGAAGTCCTCATCCTGGGATCATCACCCTCTGCCTGGGACGACTCCTGGTGGCCCCCAGCCCTGGGCAGCGCACCCAAACCAACGGACCACGCACGCAACCTGGGATTCATCCTGGACTCTTCCCTCTCGATGACCAGACAAGTCAACGCCGTCTCATCATCGTGTTTCAACATCCTACGCATGCTCCGAAAGATCTTCCGTTGGATCCCCACCGAAACCAGGAAGACAGTCACCCAGGCACTCGTCACCAGCCGACTGGACTACGGAAACACCCTCTACACCGGAACCACAGCCAAACTGCAGAAAAGACTCCAACGCATCCAGAAGGCCTCCGCACGACTCATTCTGGACATCCCCCGACTCAGCCACATCTCCGGACACCTGAGAGACCAGCACTGGCTCCCTGTCAGCAAGAGAATCACGTTCCGCCTCCTCACCCACGCACACAAGGCCCTCCACGACCTGGGCCCAAGATACCTCAACAACCGCCTGACCTTCTACACTCCCACCCGTCAGCTACGATCAACCAGCCACGCCCTCGCCGCCGTTCCTCACATTCGCAGAGCCACCATAGGAGGAAGAACTTTCTCCTACCTGGCAGCCAAGACGTGGAACTCCCTCCCCATCCACCTCCGACTTCCCCAAGACCACCTCTCCTTCAGGAAGCAACTCAAGACCTGGCTGTTCGAGCAGTAGCGGACCCCCCCCCCCAAGCGCCTTGAGACCCTCCGGGTGAGTAGTGCGCTATACAAATTTCTTGATTGATTGATTCCTTAAATTCTATGTATGTAGCATTTTTGAATTGTGATTTTTGTTTAAGGATTCGCAAATTACCACCAAGTTGTAGTTGATGGTAATTTGCGAAGTCTTTAAAAAATGCACAATTTAGCATTTTTGATGGTGGCATGTGGCGCATACACATGCCCATAGGGCATGTATGTGCGCCATATGCACACACATGTACATTTCAGGGGTGCAGCAGGGTGTCTTTGAGACACCCCGGCACCCTTGAAATAATTCTCAAATTGCGATTAGCAAATTGCGAATTCGCAATTTGAGAATTACTTCACAATCATTCCTATGGGCCTCCTGGCCCATAGGAATGCATAGGAAATTATTCCTTATTTGCGAATTCGCAAAATGCGAATTCGCAAATAAGGAAGATTAAGGAATTGCAAAAAAATTGCGATTTTTTTCATACATTCCATTTTGCGAATTCTAAATAGCGATTCCTTAAAAAGCGCTATTTAGGAAACGCAAAATGGAATCTTGATACATCTGCCCCTAAGTACTTATCTCCTGTACTCATAGGTTCTGAATGCACTGAGTAAGAGAAAACAGGATCTTCACAGGTGCTGGATGCCTTCTCCAAGTACTGTGACCTCTTACTTCAGAAAAATGTTGCTACTCCTTGAACTCCGCTCACTGGGATTCACGGCATTCGTGAATCAGGAAACGCACAAAGGAAACAAAGGCACCCAGTCCCGGCGTGTCGAAAATAGCGTTCGGACCGATCGTGTTGATCACATAAACAAAGCTCCCACACAGAGCACGCTCCTACGCACTGTGAGGAATTTGCTCGTCACTCCAGCTCGGGAAACACCGAACTCAGCTTCAGCGCTCAAAACAGGCAATGCGCTGATTCGAATTGACAGCTGGCGAAGGAGCTGAAGGAAAACTGAGCTCAAGAGCACGCCCGCTAAGAGCGCTTGAGATGTTTAAGCAGCGCTTGCCGGGAAAGGCTCTCGTTCTCATAGAAGCATATGGATAGAAAGTACAACGATTATCAAGCACTGGTTACTTCCTGGGTGGGGCCTTTACAGTGGGTATGCAGGTGATTGCAATTGGGACTCAGGAGTGCTTTTCTCAGGCTTTCTGGGATGCGAAATGTTCCCTATCACAGCACATTCTTCTGCCAGTCACACCTTATACAGAAGAGGTGTGTGAGAATGTGTTTTAAATAAACTCTTCTTTCCTTCTGAGCACACCACCATGTCACAAGGCGTTGCCCATTTTAAAATTACATGGAACTGCATCCACTTATAAATTCCACACCATGTTTGCAAATATTCTTTTTATCTTTTCAAGGTGCATTAATCATGAACATTATATGTTGGTTATTTTTGAAGTTCTTCAATAAAATCTTGTTATAGAAGCCTGAGACAATGTCCAAACAATACCAGCAATTATTCTGGCATAATACTGTATCCTCGTCAATCGTTATGCACATTGAACAAAAGTGCTATATCTTCAATCTGATTCACTGGCATGCAAACAGTCTATGAGCCTCCTGCCAAAATCCTAGGTCCCTAATGGTTTATTACAGGTGTCCCCTTTTGCTTCCAATTTTGATTCTATATGCTGGTATGTTCTTTTCTGTTAATTAATAAATATTTAATATATCTCATATCTATCACTTATTCCAATAAACCCTGTACTCTTTTCTTCACCTCTTCATGTGCTTTCTATATTCTTTTAAATTTCTATCTCCTTTATGTATTATTTAATATTAATGCTAGGTGTGTATCTTATTGCTAAACATTAAAGTGCAATCTACCCATATTAAATTGTATTTAGGGATACCGAGTACTAACTATTAATTATTGTTAATATCCCCATAATATTGCACCATAAAAAGTGTGAATGCGTTGTTCTGGACAATGACATGCAAATGTCCGATCACAAGTACTAACAACAGAGAAGAATTCATTTCAAGTATAACCCAAGGATAGTGAAATTGCCATTTATAAACATATTTGTGTCTTCTACCTGACTGTTTAGAAAGTGTCAGTGCATATCTGTAAACACTCTGATCTAGTTTGAAAGTGCCCAAGCTTCAGTGAAATCCTATGACATCGTCAGTTTACAAAGTGCAACTTGGTGCTAAAGTGCTAGTGCTGGGTGCAGACAGTAGGGTCCAACCCCCTTTACGGTACATCGCTTGATAACTACGTGTACACAATTCTATTACACTATCTATCCAACTAGTTCTGTCACGTCCTACTGCATGTACTCTAGCACTCTTGTTCAACCCTAATGCCTTGTGCAATCTGGCAAGATGCTATGAAAACCGATTTATGTCCCTTTCAACATTCTCTAAAGTGCAAGTGCTGTATCAAATAGAATCTCGTTCATATCTCCATATATTTAGCTCAGTACCTTTATTTTAGGGGGAACAACTATATGCTGTCAATATAATCACACACAGGCCCTTAAAGTACAGTTTCTACAAAGTACACATTCTCTGGTCATAAGGGTACAAATTGTTCATAAGTGGACCGCAGATATCTACTGTTGATGTGTAGAATAGAATTACATGCAGTCTTTTTCTGAAAGACATTGGTCTGGATTGAGGCCCCTACTATTTGTAAATTTACATCCAAAAAATCAGTCTGACATGCACTCCCTTTGACAGTCAGCTGTATATTGAAATGGTTGGTATTGAAATCTTCCACATACTCACTCAATGATGCCTCATTCCCATCTCATATTTATTTATCTGTTTATATAGCGCTTGAATCGGCCCCCGAAGGGGTATCTCTGCGCTTACACAGACTTAAGAAAGAGGCAGTGGTTCCTTAGCAAAATGAAACATCACAAAACAAGAAAGTTTTTCACAATTTTCTTAATGTAAGATATTCAGAACACTGTCTGAGGGAGAGCGGAAGGTCATTCCATAGGCGAGGGCCCAGATGGGAGAAGGCTTTTTCCTCCTAGCCTGGCTTTTTTTACAGAAGGTACTTCCAGGAGGTGTTTACTGCTAGAGCGGAAGGATCTAGACGGAACATAAGGTTAAAATTTCTCTGCACGGTATAGAGGGCCTAGATTGTATAGTGCTTTATGAATAGTACAACAGGTTTTAAACTTGATTCGCTGGCGAATCGGAAGCCAATGGAGCTTTACAAGAAGGGGATGGGAAGAGGTCCTTGGAGGAGCGTTCAGGACTAGCCGTGCTGCCGTATTCTGGACCACCTGCAGTCTATTTAATGAGCCTTCATTGGCCAATATCAGCAGGCCATTGCAATAGTCCAGGCGACTTAATACTAATGCTTGGACCAAGGTTCTGCGGGTCGAATCAGGAAGCAGAGGGAAGACTTGATGCAGTAAACCTATTACATGGAAACATGAGCCGAATTTCTGGGCAACAAGGCACAGGTCTTGGCACAGGTGCAGCCCATTTGCAGCTGTATTAAGTCTCGGAAGATAAATAACACCATGTCACCATCTAAAGTGTCACCCACACCGCTGTTTTTCAGGCACCAAACAGCAGGAGAGGGTGTCACGTTCATGCGTGTGTTGCGATTGAGAGAAGACAGAACAGACAGAAGTTACAAGTCAACACAATATTACAAAGGCACCATATACTTACGGGTCCCCCTCGCCTGAAAGATGTCAGCAGACTTCCAGGGTGGGGTCTGCGGGTTGCTCCAAGTGGAAGGCCTGCGCTACATCCCTCACCTCCAGGACAGTCACATCCTCATCCTGTAATGACGCCCCCAAAGCAGAGTCAAAGGGTCAAACTCCTGTTCCACTGAGACTTTATGGGTCTGTTCATCACCCCCAGAAGCTCCCGGCCGGCCCTCGCCATACTATCAGTAGACTTTGAAGTCTGGATTTCTGTCTCCCAGTTATTTGTTACCGAAGGCACCCGAGGGAGTCGGGAAGGCTCAATAGCTGCCACTCCAACAAGGAGCCTAGCTCGCTGTCACAACAATCCCCATCAAAGCATTTCTCCGACATGACTGTGCTGAGCAGCGGTGTCGTTTTGCTACAGGATTCCCCCCAAATGGGTTATTTTTTAACATAAGTAATTTCTACATTTATTAAGCAGACCTAACAAATACCTATATATATTTTTTTAAAACTTAGTTATTCTCCATATTTGTACAAAGAAATACACATATCTAGATACAGACATATAACCAAATTATAACTGGTTACATATACATGAATGTATGTTAGTGTTTGAGTATGGTTTTATAGGAAAAAGCCAACTCCATTGAATGGTGAAGAAGCCCAAGTTTGACATTCCATGCCGCAGAGCCTCTGCTGTCTTAGAAGCCTACACCCTCTATAACCGATGCAAGACCCTTCGGAGTCACTCTGCATAATTAAGCGGTGGAGTCGCTTCTGAGGCCCAAAAGCCCCTCTATTGACATGGTGTGGAATGCAGCAGGGCCCTGTAAAGTGGTGCATAGGAAGCAGTGGATGAGTTAAACTAACATTTAGATTTTGCTTCCTCCCACCACACCATACAGTATGGGGAACCGAGTGTGTCACCTTTATCAATTGGCTTTCTTCACTTGAAGTGACTGCACATAGCCAGTGAACAATGTTCAGATCTGCCTTAAATTAGTTTTCTTCTCCTTAGAGATAAAGCTTGAACAAATTATGATTTTCTTTCTTCATTTTTCATATTTTAACAATAAATACTGGCTATATATTTTCCTGCACTTAGCCTACTCAATTAGATGGGGTTTATTTTCCATTTCCTTTTTTTAAATTACTTTAATACAGTGCTTAAGTGACAGAATGTTGTGACTGCTTGTGATTGAATTGCTCAGTTAGATTGTGATTTAATCTTATCTCTGGCACAATGACAATGAATAATAGCAAAAAAATATTCGAACAGAGGAAGACTCACTATTCAAAGACATCACTACTAAAGCAACAACATCACAATGTTTTTTAAAATAAAAAATATTTTGGCGTCCATGTTCAGATGACAGAATTTGTCCCTTTTTATTTTTGTGGCATGCTATAAAGGATGCAAAACCATCACACCAGCCTGTAAAAGCCAGATCTATTAGCGTTGCCAATTACTCATGCAACAGAGAGCTGCTTTAAAAATTAAAGTGCTGCATTGCCAAAGGAAGAACATTTGCACTGTGTCAAATCTTTAAAGAGAAGTGCACCAATTATTTCATTAGTGGAGCTGTTGGCAAAAATACCGGTCTGGTGCTAGGCAATGCAGGAAAGGCAGCGGTGTCTTGCATGAAACCTACTTGAGAAAGTTTGGTCCTGCACGATGCTAGCCATTTGACAGAGCCGCTACATCTACTCTCTGCATGAAGTTGTTTTGCATGCAAAAAGCGTGTGCCTCTCCTATATGCACAACTCAGATTGTGCACTGAAGATTAGCGTTGCACCTGTAATGAAGCTATGGGAGAATACATTGCAACCTATATGTATCTAGTGGGGGAAATATTTAGTATAACTTTCGAAACGTAAAGAAATGTACTAATATCGTCATCAAAATGAGGACCTAGACGTATTGTAATAATAACCGTTCTGGTATGTATAAGGCTTTGTCCTCTAATTTGGGGAAATTTGAATTAAATCATGCTGCAAGTGACACAAGCCATCGAGCTAGTTTACGGCGCTGGCCAAAGGCAGGAACTCGGGGGCATATTATCACGGACCGGTGTTAAAATTATCCCCGTTTTATCGGTAGAAAACTGCCGATAAAACGGCGATAAAGGGCTTGATAATACGCCCTTGTTAATTCCCATAGAAGCCCATGTTCCGATGTTAACATGGGCTTCTATGGGAATTAACAAGGGCGTATACACAAGCCCATTATCGCAGTTTTATCGGCAGTATCCTGCCGATAAAACGGCGATAATTTTAACACCTATTCTTGATAATATGCCCCTGAATCTCTTGGAGGTGACAATCGTTTGTATTGTTAAAAGCTTCTTATATCCTAAAATGTCCAGTTGTTTGTATTTCTGCCCAATGTTGCTTACTGTAGCAAAGGCCAGATAAGACCCCTGACATTGCTGCAACCGACTCTTAATGCAATACCTATCTACGCTGTACTTCTCAGGCAGCGCCAATGTCTTACATGGCAGCATCCTAGTGCTGTGGTGAGCTGTCTTTCTCTTTTTGAACAGAGAACAGCAAGTCTATATTTTCCACATTTTACTATTCAACAAAACAAAGAAATCGCGTTAATCACAGCATGGCACCATGTGACGCTTTCAATAGAGAAGGAAGGCTCTCTGGAAACGGTTAATGATAAACATAATGTTGAACTTAATTAATTTTTTCAGTGGCGTTCGTTCATAAATCACTGTGATTGTCGGAACTGGTAGCTATAAATCACTTTATTTAGAATTTCTCCGCCATAAATCTAAAGGTGATTAGTGACATGAATTGATCCTTTTTTCTGTGAGGTTTGGATCTAAGTGAGGGCGCATCACACCTTTTGAAAGCGGTGCAGGCACGATCACTGCCGCCAATTGTAATATTATTTGTGTTACTATTCTCAGTGTTGTACGTTAAACCAATTTCTACACCTCATCCTATATTTATATGACTAATGTGATGTTATTGAATGTTTTGATTGTATTTGGAACACCCTAACTGTTCCTCCTTCTGTTTTCAGCTCTTTTGTTAGAGCTGGCACCAAAGGTCTGGGTCCAGCTGCATGACTGCCTGAAGTGCATTTGATACACTCCCTCTTTCAAAAAGATTTTTTTCAAAGTATATAGGGGTATATTTACCAGCCCCTTTGGCCACCAATATGTCACTTTTGATGGATGATACTGTGGTGAAAGTACGGGGTTCGCCTTATTTACAAGGCAGCCTTAAGTCACTTAATGTGGCTTAGCTCTGCCTTGTAAATAAGGCACCCTTTCAATCTATACTTAGCAGGACATGGGAGGGCAATGGGTGTTGCGGTGTGCATTCCAGTGCAACACCCACTGTTTTTGACGCTGCCCCATATTTACAAGTGTGGAATAAATATGGGCCAGAACCAAAATTAAGACCATTCTGCAGCACTCATTGAAGTTACAAAATGCCATTGGTGATTGTTTTTATGCAGTAAGGGACACCTTCCAGAATATAAACAATCTTTACCTGAAACGTGGTCACCCTTGAACAATGGTGCCAGAGTACCTGCGTTGGTGCTTAGATGCTGCAATTAGCGCCAGCGCAGGGTGAAATTCAGCATTGCACTGTATTCTTGTAAATACAGTGCAGCCCTGCGCTGCTGAATTTGTGGAGGGTGGCTAACGCCGCACTCTGTCACTTCTTAGGAGCCGATTCCGATCTCGGTCGGAAGGGCTCCGAATCGGGTTCGGGATTAGCGGGTTGGATTTGTAGGCTGAATTTCCGTCCGGTTCGTACATGGGTCCGGACGACGAAGTAGGATGCAAACAAGCACGAAATCTCTGGCCGAATCATTTCCAGGTCCGAACCGCTCCGTGTGTCTCAGCCGTAAGCTAACCGTGGCGTGCAATGGAGGCGAATTCCAACCGAGCCAGTACGATGCGTGTTTCGGACAGCCGGATCTAGTCGGAGCTTCCGGAGCTGGACGTTGGGTGACTGCATCGGACCCCCTGTTACCCGCAGCCTTACGGCTCGAACACAGGATTCAGTCAATGGGAGCCCATGTACGCGTTGTACCACTGGCCCCTATTGACTTCAATGGAAGACCAACTGAAATGAATCCGACAGCATACGGCCGCATCGTACTCGCTCGGTTGGACTGCAGGAGTCCGGATCGGTCGGAAAACACCTCGGATCCGGATCGGTCGGAGTGATTTTCAACCCAGATCGCAATCGGCCCCTCTGTAAATATGCTCCTTAGTCTGGATAACTAGGGCCTATCTTCCACTTTTCTCAGATAACCTTATTCACTGAATACACATGGTATACTATGTTCAACAGAGACCGAAGTGGCAGAGACGAGCCTAGCAGGCTACAGCAAAGTAAAAGTCAAGAGATCCAAAGGTAAAAACTTGAGGAAACCATTGGCACAGGGCTGTTCATATAGAAGATATTTAATCGGACACTCTCATGGCCTTGAAGGTTTTTTTTTTGTTAGCCTTATCAACAAGTTCAGATCATGAAACAATTGCAGTAATAATAGCTATTATCAGAACTTGTTTGGGGTTAAGGGGAAAGCAGGGGTTACTGGGCCTCAGATGCGATGATGGTTCATTTTACCACGGATGTCCCAGGGCTTGGCATACAATGCATGGCAGGGCGGGTGCAAATCACACTCTTTTCTCCATTGACTGTAGGGTAGGGAGCACAAGTGCTCAAATCCTTTTCAGGGAGGTAGTGCGGTCGCAGAGACCCAGAACTCAAACTGTTATGCAACAGAGACATTTAATGTTGCCCACGCCAGTGCTTTTCTGAATGGGAAAATAGAATTACGTTTATTGCACACCAAAACGTAATGCTACACAAAACAAGGTCAGTCAGGCAGATGGTTCCGATACAGCTGCTAGTAGATTACAGTCATACAGAATATGACCAGGTGAGATTATGGCAAAGGTCCTGATTCTGTAATGTGTAGGTCAGTTCCATTGTGTTCAACTACTAAGGAGTTTGACCAGGGCTTCAATGTGAGAAGAAAATTAATATTCATTCAGTTTAGAGGTAGAAGTGCAGTCAGTATTCAAGTTCACATGGTTGGTTTATCAGAAGTATCCTGCACTCTGAAAACGTGAGGGCTATTCTTCCAGACAACAGATATGATTGCTGTCATGCTCCCAGTTCACAGCATTGGTGCGGGCAGGCAGCTCTTTCTTCTGTTGCTGGTGTCAGTTATAGAAGGTGGTGGCTTGGACAAGGCAGCAGAACAGACTCAAGTGATCATAAAGCCCGAACAACAAGGAGCCCTGCCACAACTGTTGGACATAGGTCCTCCGATGGTGGTGTTTGCTCTCGGCAGAGAGTCAGCACAAGGCAATCTGTTCATGCGGACAGGTTGCAACATTATTATCCGCTGATGGTCATTTCGTTTTTTGTGGGGTGAAGTTTTATTTACCGCAAACTGGACCCGAAGGTATCAGAGCACTTTACTTGAGCACAAGTTGGTCACAGACGGACACATTCATTTTTTGTTAGGCATGGGGAAATTAAGTGATTTTACCAGAATCACAGAATGTTGAGCATCCCTGCCAGACTTAAACGCAGTTCCCCAGCTTGGAGTTTGACCACCCTGTCCATTAGGCCACATCCTCTCACTCATGAAGCTAAGGGGGGAGGACAACAATTCCTAGAATCAGTTTGGTGTGGGTTAAACTCCCTCAAGTGAATCCGCTCCTTTAGCCTGTTGTACCCTCCAGTCACTGCATCTGAGATTCTCCTCATGAGGTTGGTGTCTGTCTCCAAGGTCAGGCATGCCCCCTGTCACAGCTCTTCCAGAGTGATACCGTAGCCTTCAGGTGATGTCCTCTCACCACTAAAAGGCTGTTAATGAAGAACACCAGAACTGGATCTCAATAGGTCTCAAGCACTCATTCCTGTGGTCATAGAGACACTGAAACTGAAATCTAGTGGAATAATTCAGTTCCCACTCTTATAGTCATTTTCTAAAATAAGGGATTAAGATCTCACTCACTGTAAAGGTCTGGAACCAGTTTCAATTGATTCCCTTTCAAAAGCAGGTGTTTAGTATTAAAAAAATTGACCTTCAGGAAAGTAGATACAGCCTTTGTTGAAGGTGACGGTTGCTACAGCAGATTAGCTATTGTAAATGGAGCACACAATTCATAAGGACAGTTAAGTGTGAAAATGTTCTCTCTATATATCACCAGCTTTTTGGAGTATCACTCTGGAGAGACAGAAAGGGCTAAACCCTGCCTAGCAGAGTCCCCGTTCACAACAAAAAATAGCCCTGTTCTTACTTACCCACACTCAACCAAATGGCAGTTCCTGAAAGGGGTGATCATCAGGCCTTTGCTTTTAACCAGCCTTCTCTCCATCACCCTGCACTTCAATCTCTGAACTACATTCTGAGGCTACACCCTTCTAATCTGATGTGCAAGCAATACACTATTGATGTCTTGCTGTCTGCAGAGGCTGTATCACAAACTCTATCTTGTGATATATTTTATCCATCATCGATTCCAAATGGTATCTGCATTTGTACACTCACAGTAACCATGAGGTACTGCTACCAGTAACTGTACATAATAGCACACACACACACTGGGATTACAGAGCTGTGTCTGGGCAACTTTCAAGTGGATCTTTACCTGACTTGGGTCTGCGGGAAACACAATTATTCCTAAACAGATGAAAAAGGTCAATTTGATATTATCAATCAGAAGAAAAAAAGTATACTGTCACCACAGCTTAATGTATGTGGCCCAAGACGGGAATGGTAGAACCATGTGAATTAGAAAGCGTGCTGGGGCCCTCAGGAAATCAGAGTTTGGTCCAGGGTCTTGGTGTCAGTTACAAAGTCTAGACTTCAGCGCACACATAGGATTAGTGTGTATGCTGGGCAAAAGGATACCAGATAACTTGCATCTGGGGTTAGTCAGCGTAGGGGTGCACATCTACACTATCATGAATTCAAGTATTTGTACTTGCTCCAATGTACACCATTCACAAAACAATCCCCTCAAACATTTATATAACATATGCAAGGTACATTAATACTCACTTCAATATATATGTTAATACATCTGTATGTTTTGTTCCATCTCGTCACAGATTAAACATTTCATTTTTTAACATTCAAATATCCTTTTCTTCCATGTCCAATACATTTTGGGGCATGTGTCCCTTCGTCAGGGATCAATCTGTAACAATAAGAATAAAAATGTGCAGGGTGAAATTCTCATCATCCTTTTAACCAAGCACTTATGCTCAGTCATATTTAACAAATGAATGTCATGCACAATGGAGGTGTTGATTTTAATTGGTGGTACCTTCTGAATTAAAAGGCAACAACCTGTGTCACATTATATAGAGCAAGTTGTAAATCCCAACATTCACCACCATGTGTACTTTAAATTTCGTGGACTTTGGACCGGATGTACGACCCTATTTTGCCTGCGCATGGCCAGCAGGCCACCATACCTGGGAGGGCCAGCCTTTCCTAATTGGTCACAAATTGAAAGAGCATCATTAACAGTGGAGAAGCATGGCTCAATGGTTAGAGCGGCAGACCCTATTGCAGAGGTCTGGCCCGGGGCCAGGGTTCAATTCCCGCCTCGGCGGCTCTTGGACTCAATCTCTCCGGACCTGATAATTATCGCCTCGGTGCCCAGTCTAATCATGTGTCCCACTCTGTGACTCTGGGCAATAGCTTGCTTAATCTCCAAAACGGCCCCAGCAGCACTTGGATGCCTGGCTTCACCTTGGGGGTGCCCAGGAGTGGACATTTCAAAGAAAAGCCAGGAAGGGTTCCACAGCGGTATGAATACAGCGCTACGAGCCCTATGGGTAGAAGGTGTTATATAAATACAAACACATTTACATGCATGAGGCATGCAATTTGTGACCCAATTAGGAAACGCTAACAGCGTCTCAGACACTGCTGTACATGTCATTTTGCGACTCGCAAATTGCGACTCGCTATTAATAGGCACAATTTGCGAGTCACTAAATGACTTGGTCGTACATCTGGCCCCTAGTGAGTGCGTGATGTAATATGTCCACTCTCCCCATTTGTGCATATAAATTGCTTGTGGCAATCATACAAGAAACATACTCAATATCAATGTAATTTAAGTGCTGCAACTCCAGTTCGTGAAGAAATATGAATGATCTATAAAACGGAAAACAAAGACCCACTCTCATAAGTGCAGAGTGGTCTCACTGATGCGTACGAATCCTGTAAAACCTAACTTGTCAATTAACCTGATATCTGTATGCTGCTCCAATCATGTTATGAAAATCTAGACACCAGTAGTTTTTTTCTGTGGGACTAAAATCAATAGCTTGTCACTGCTGTGCCAATGTTAGATATTCACAATCTCTTCTACCATCTGTTACACTAACTCTAAACTTCAAACAGTGAAACACTGCTCCGTTCACCTATATCCCAATGTAGACGAGTATCCAACGGAGTTTGTAAGCCACCATCGATCATGTAAACGGACGCTGAGCCTCTCTGTTTGAAAAATCCTACGTGCAAGTAATAAGAAGACAGACTACTGCGCAACTACACAAAGACGTCCATTCGCATGGTGGGAGGATCACCACCGCCTGTATGGCGGTGGCGATCCACCCGCTATTTCCGTACGCTTTCCTAACATTTCCCCCCGCCATATTATAATGGCGATGTGGACCCAGGCGGACAGAAAGACCGTCCGCCAGTTTCTGCCTGTAGGCAATCCGCCCGATTGCCTACCGGGTGGAAAAGATATGCAATAAGGTGGCGGTGTCTTCCAGGCACCGCCATCCATATTACTATGATGGCAGTTCCATGCATTTCCATGGCGGAGACTCCGTCATGAAAAGGCATGTGAGAAAGCCTTTCGGGGCCCGTTGTGGGCCCCCAGAGGGTTAGGGGGTGGGTGGCTGCACTTGGGGTGTACCCATAATACCCCCTGACATTTGCATGCACAAGGTGGCAGGCACCGTGCGGTGCCTGTCACGTTGTGCATTCAAATGCACAGCATGCCTTTTAACATTGTGGTGGGTGCTGAATACAGTACCGCCACCACAATGTGAAATATACAGGATGCAACCGCCCTGGTGGAGGTCGAATCCTAATTGGCGTTGTGGGACCGCCTCATCACTAGCGGCTGGTCCTAGCACTGCTAGGGTGTTGGGCGGACTCGAGTCTGCCCGCCATCCTAATAGACCCCTTAGTTCACAAAATTACAACTGCTATCTTAAAAGGGAGACTTCTAAGATGACTCGCAATGAATGATTTCCCTGTAACAATCAATCATTGTACTCTATTCTCCTACTCTCTCACCTCTGTTACAATACGAAGAAATCTCACAATATAAACAAGACGCCGACGTCCCTCGGATGATTTGGCTCTGTATTCCGGCGTATAAAAAGGTCCTTTATGAAAATAATAAGAAAACGGACTCCTACAAGACTTCAATGAAGACACATAGCTATAGTCACCATCTGTAGGGGGTGGCTCTATAATGGCACATAATCTATAGTTACCATAAATATTATGTACAGATGTGCTTCTAACTGGTGTTCCGCACTCCTAAGTAAAAAACTCTGAGTCTCACAGACATAATTAAAATTCAATAACCGAGAACACCTTTCACGTCTACTCAGTCACTGTGTTTAAAGGTGGTTAGTAAATATCCCAGCAACCCTGATGCATGCAGTGTATTAAAGTAACATGTTTCAAAACTATCTCCTTCTGTTGATTGTGCAATAAGGCAGCCTCCAATCACAGATGTCATGAACCTAAATGTTCCACCGAATGTCTCTTTTATTGTGTGTTTACAGAAAACAACTCAAGTCAGTCTTTTCATTGAGCCCTCTGGGCTGCTGCGTGTCCAATATTTTGATCCAGAAAATTAATCTCCCTTTAAAATAGGGTTTAATTAGATCTTTCCCTATATTGGTACTAGGTTTCGATTAACTGGAATCATAATTGTGATATGGAATGTCTTTTTGTGGACTAATGTACTGCTAGACTTGAGGTTTTGTTTAGTATCCATATCGTACTCTTATGTCGTGAGATGCATGTCTTTATTTTTCTCTCAGTCTTACCAACAGATAGTAGTCCACACGGACACTTTATGCTGCAAATTTGATTTTTTGAGTTGCAATCCATCATGGTTTCCCCCATTTTTGGATGAGTGATTTTGGTACTAAATATGACGTTATTGTAATGTACACAATTTTGAAATCTCCTAGTACCCTCTTGTGTTAATCATTTCTCATGCTTCGGTGTCATCAATAATTCTTTAAGATTTTTAGACCTCCTATATGCATGTAGCGGTTTCTGTTTGAATATGTCTCTGAAACCTGGCTCATTCTGAAGTACATCCCACCTCATGATGATAATCTTCCTTAGCTCAGCTGGGCAAGTTGAGTATTTTGAAACAAAGTCTTGTCTTTGGGACTTGCTTTTTGCATGTGTTTTAAAACGTTCCAGAGGGTTTATTCAATATCTTCTCCAATATTTGACTTTTAATTGGCCAATCAACACGTATTGGAAACATTTATTTACTTATCATTGTACATTACAATAATGTCATCACTTGTACCAAAATCCCTCATCCAAGAACTGGAGTAACCATTGAGCTAACTCACATGACAGACTGCAACTCAAACAATCTAAGTTACAGCATAAAGTGTCTGCGTGGACTGCTATATGTTGATAAGACCGAGAGAAAATTAAGGACACGCATCTCAGAACGTGAGAGTACGATACAGACACTAAACAAACCCTCAAGTCTAGCAGTACATTGGTCCACCGAAAGACACCACCTCACCAGACGTCGCCTTCCTAACAGAAACATGGATGAATGCCTCATCAGCCCCAGACATCACCATTGCCATCCCTGAAGGATACAAGATTATCCGCAAGGACCGCGTCAAGCATACAGGAGGTGGCATCGCCATCGTCCACAAGAATTCCATTCACATCACAACCAGCTCAGATGACAACCTTACCAGCGCCGAGCACCTTCACTTCCAGATCCACACCGACCCCAAAACCACACTCAGAGGCACCCTTCTCTACCGGCCCCCGGGCGCAATTCAATGACGATATCGCTGACTTCATCACCACACACGCCCTCCCCTCCAAGGACTACATCTTATTGGGAGACCTCAATTTTCACCTGGAAAAGAGAAATGACAACAGCACCACCACCCTTCTGGACAACCGCGCAAACCTTGGACTTAAACAACTTGTCACTTCCCCCACCCACATTGCAGGTCACACACTCGACCCTATCTTCACCTCCAGCAACTACGTCTCTTTCAGCCACACCACAGCTCTTCACTGGACGGACCACAGCTGCGTTCACTTTTTCTTCAATAAGCCCACAATCCACCACCACCCTCAACCCACCCTGCGTAGAAATTGGAACAAAATCACCAGCGACCAGATCTCTTCATCGCTCCTCCAAACCCCTCCTGTCCACTCCTCTAACCCCGACCAAGCAGCCATTAACCTCACCCAATGGCTATCCAAAAGCGCCGACATCCTAGCACCGTTGAAAAAACATCAAAACAAACTAAGCAGCAAGAAGGCCTCCTGGTTCAACGATGATCTTAAGAAATCCAAGAAACTCTGCCGCTCCCTCGAGAAAGCATGGAAAAAAGACACAAACTCCAACACCAGAGACGCCTTCAAAAACGCCACCCGCATACACCACCAACTAATCCAGTCCGCCAAGAGAGCCGCCTTCAAAGACCGACTGGATAACAACGCCCACAATAGCAAGGAGTTATTCAACATCGTCAAAGAATTTACCAACCCATCAGCAAACTCCAACGACATCACCCCCTCTCAAGCCCTCTGCGACTCCCTAGCCTCCTTCTTCCACAACAAAATTGCAGACATCCACAACAGCTTCGAAGACCTACCCACCCAATCTTCTGCCGGGCCTTCTCCCCCCTTGAACATCCTTAACAACTGGAACCCAATCTCCACTGAGGACACCATCCGCCTGATGAACTCCATCCACTCAGGATCCCCAACTGACCCATGCCCTCACCACATCTTCAACAAAGCAGACTCCATCATAGCACCACACCTCCGAGACGTCATCAACTGCTCCCTCAACTCCGCCACCTTCCCGGAAAGCTGGAAACACGCAGAACTCAGCGCCCTTCTGAAAAAACCCACAGCTGACCCCACCGAACTCAAAAACTACCGCCCCATCTCGCTCCTTCCTTTCCCGGCCAAAGTCATCGAGAAAGCTGTCAACAACCAGCTTGCCGCCTTTCTCGAAAGCAACAAATCCCTCGACCCCTCACAGTCCGGATTCCGAGCCAAACACAGCACTGAGACCGCACTCATCGCAGCAACAGACGACATCCGAACCCTACTGGACAATGGAGAAACAGTCGCCCTCATCCTCCTTGACCTCTCCGCAGCATTCGACACAGTCTGCCATAGCACCCTATTACAGCGCCTCAGTAACATCGGAATCCAAGGAAAAGCACTGGATTGGATCACCTCCTTCCTCACCGGAAGAACTCAGAGAGTCAGGCTCCCTCCTTTCAAATCAGAGGCCTCTGAAGTCATCTGCGGCGTGCCGCAAGGATCATCACTCAGCCCCACCCTCTTCAACGTATACATGAGCCCCCTCGCAGCCATCGTTCGCCAACACAATCTCAACATCATCTCCTACGCTGACCACACCCAACTGATCCTCTCACTCACCAAGAACCCCAACACCGCCAAAAACAACTTACACGAAGGAATGAAAGAAGTAGCCGAGTGGATGAAACACAGCCGTCTGAAACTGAACTCAGACAAAACAGAAGTCCTAATCTTAGGTACCTCCCCCTCCGCCTGGGACGACTCTTGGTGGCCAGAGGCCCTTGGAAAAGCACCCATCCCGACGGACCACGCACGGAACTTGGGCGTCATCCTGGACTCCTCACTCTCAATGACCAGACAAGTCAACGCTGTCTCATCATCCTGCTTCATTATTCTTCGCATGCTTAAAAAAACTTTTCGCTGGATCCCCACCGAAACTAGAAAAACGGTCACTCACGCACTTGTTACGAGTCGCCTGGACTACGGAAACACCCTATACGCCGGTTCCACCGCAAAACTCCAGAAAAAACTCCAACGCATCCAGAACGCCTCAGCCAGGCTCATACTTGATATCCCGCGTAAAGAACACATCTCTGGTCACCTGAAAAACCTCCACTGGCTCCCCGTGAATAAGAGAATTACCTTCCGCCTATTAACCCACGCACACAAAGCACTTTACGATCTTGGACCCGAATGCCTCAACACACGACTGTCTTTCTACACCCCCTCCCGTCAACTACGTTCCTCCAACCAAGCCCTGGCCACTGTTCCCCGCATCAACAAAGCCACCATGGGAGGTAGATCCTTCTCCTACCTGGCAGCCAAAACCTGGAACTCTCTCCCCACTCACCTTCGGCTTACTCAGAACCACCTAGCATTCAGAAAGCAACTTAAAACTTGGATATTCGACAAGTAATTTTCCCCCTTCCTCAAGCGCCTTGAGACCCTATGGGTATGTAGCGCGCTATATAAATTTCTGACTTGACTTGACTTGACTTGACTCTCCATATCACAATTACGATTCCAGGTAATCAAAACCCTTATACCAATTCCAGGGAAAAACCTAACTAGATCCCTATTGCAAAGGGAGATTTTTTGGATCAAAGAATTGGAAACACAGCAGCCCAGAGAGCTCAATGAAAAGATTGACACGAGTTGTTTTCTGTAAACACATAGTAAGAGAGACAGTCGGTGGAACATTTGGGTTCATGACCTCCATGATTTGAGGCTGCTTTATTGCACATTCAACAGAAGGAAAGAGTTTTGAACCATCTTACTTTAATACACTGTATACATCAGGGCTGCTGGAATATTTACTAACCACCTTTGAACACAGTGACTGAGTAGAAGTGAGAGGTGTTCTCGGTTATTGGGTTTTAATTATGTCTTTGAGACTCAGAGTTTTTTACTTAGGAGTGCAGCACACCATCTATATATCATTTTTACTGTAACTATAGATTATGTGCCAATATAGAGACATCTCTTACAAATGGCGACTATAGCTATGAGTTTTCATTGAAGTCTCACATGAGTCATTTTTTCTATTATTTTCATGAAGGACCTTTTTGTACACAGGAATACAGCGCTGGATTATTCGAGGAAGGTTGGCTTCTTGATTTATTCGGACATTTCTTCATATTGTAACATGGGGAGAGTGTGGGAAAAAAGAGGACAACCATTGATCATTAAAGAGAAATCATTCATTGCGAGTCATCTTAGAAATATTCCTTTTAAACTGGAAGTTGTAGTTTTATAAACTTACAGCCTGATTCATCATTCTCCCGTTTTGCGAGCCCCTAATAGCGATTCATAGCGAATCGCTATTAAGGACTCGCAAAACGGGATTCATGTAGAAATTGCATAAAGAAATGCGATTCCTACATAATCCTTATTTGCGATTAGCAAATTGCTAATCGCAAATAAGGAATAACTCGCCATTCATTCCTATGGGCCAAAAGGCCCATAGGAATGAATGGGGAGTATTCCTTATTTGCGATTAGCAATTAGCTAATCGCAAATAAGATAGCGATTTGAAGGGTGCCAGGGGTGTCCAAAGGACACCCTGTAGCACCCCTCAAATGAAATTTTACACAGGTGTTGCACACACACATGTCCAAAGGACATGTGTGTGTGTAACATGCAACTCAGAAAAATGCATTTAAAAGCATTTTTCTGAGTTTTCGCAATTTACCACGAGGTCTGACCTCGCGGTAAATTGCGGCCAGAAATTGCAAATTCGCAAAACAAAATTGGATGATGAATTGCATTTAAGGAATCTCAAATAGAGATTCCTTAAATGTAATTCCTCGCAAAATTGCGATATCGCAATTAGCAATTTTTGCATTTGGGATGATGAATCCCAAATGCAAAAATCGCACTCGCAAAGGGCCAGATTCTCAGAATCTGGCCCTTTGCGAGCCGATTTCGGCTTCATGAATTAGGCTGTTAGTGGTCGATTAGGATGTAAGGCGGATCGCCGCCGCCCGCATGGGGGTTGCGATCTGCCCAACATCCTTCTGCACCGCCACCCATTTCCCCCCGCCATATTAGTATGGCGGGGGGACCCCGACGGACGGAAAGACCGTCTGCCGGTTTTCCGCCAGTCGACTAATCGACCGGGCAGAAAAGGGGCCATATATGGTGACAGTGTCTGCTAAACACCCCATCAATATTAGAATGGGCAGCAGAGCATGACTTTCCATGGCGTAGACTCCACCATGGAAAGCACTGCAGAGTCTGTTTATGGGGGCCAGTTGTGAGCCCCTAGGTTGTTGGGGGGCTGGAGGGTGCACATGGGGGGTACCTATGGTACCGCCCTGCATTGTCATGGACATGGTGGCAGACACCTCGTGGTGTCTGTCACCTTGTGCATGACAATGCACACAGTGCATTCCCAGCATTGTGGCGGCCAGTGCTATGAGCACCGCCGCCACAATGCTGGGAATGGAGGATGCCACGGTGGCGGTGGCATCCTAATTGCAGGTGCGGACCGCCGCACCACTGGCTGCCGGTCCCAGCACTGCTAGGGTGGCGGGCATCGGCCCCTCAGTGTTGTCCCGGAGTAGTCCACATTGTAATTACTTGCACATAGGATCTTTCAAACAGAGAGGCTCAGCATCCGATTACCTGATCAATGTTTGCATCTGAACTCCGTTGGATACTCTCCTACACTGTAATATAGGTGAGCAGCACAGTGTTTCATTGCTTGAAGTTTAGAGTTAGTCTAACAGATGGTAGAAGAGATTGTGAATGTGCAACATTGGCACAGCAGTGACAAGCTATTAATTCTGGTCCCATAGACATAACTACTGGCGCCCAGATTTCCATAACATGATCGGAGCAGCATACAGATATCAGGTTACATGACAAATTGTGTTTTACAGAATTCTTATGCATCAGTGGGACAGCTGTGCACTTCTGAGAACGAGCTGTTGTCTTTCTATCTATAGATTGTTTATATTTCATCATGAATTAGAGTTGCAGTGTTTAATTTACTTTGATAGTGAGTATGTTCCTTGTATGGCAAGAGCAATTAATGCACACAAATGGGGAGAGGTGACATATAACATCACACACTCACTAAGTCCATTAAGTCTAAAGTACACAAGGTTGTGAATGTTGGGATTAACAACTTGCTCTATATAATGTGACACTGGGTGTTGCATTTTAATTCAGAAGGTACCTCCAGTTAACATTAACATCACCATTGTGCATGACATTAATTTGTTAAATAGCACTGAGAATAAGTGCTTAATTAAAAGGATGATGAAACTTTCACCCTGCACATTGTTATTCTTATTGTTAAAGATGAGCCCCTGACGAAAGGACACATATCCTGAAATGGAAAAAACAGATATTTACATGTTACAAGTAAAAAATGTTAATCTGTGATGGAATGGAACAGAACATACAGATGCATTAACATATATATTGAAGTAAATATCATTAACATATATATTGAAGTAAATATTTATGTATCTTGCATATGTTATATAAAGTTCTGACGTGATAAAACCTAATTCTTACATAAATCAGATTGAAGAAAAATTTAAAGTTTGTAAGCAATTGTGTTGCGAACTATGGGTGCGCAGTAAAAATATCGAATTTTAAATATCGACCTACACTAATATCGAGTTTTTAATTTCGTAGGGACAGAATATCGAAGTCAAGAATATCGTTGACCAGAATATTGACTTTAAGGTAAGAAATTATTTTTAATATTGAAGTAAGTAATATCAAAGTAAACAATATTGTTAGCAAAAATATAGTTGTAAATAATATCGATTTTTTTGTTATGTATGTTAGAATGTATTTTATATGCATGGTAACATTTTTAGAATGTTTTTTCATTTTTTAAAATATATGTAATAAATGTTTAGAAAATAGTAATTTTTTAAAGGGGAATAGGTGGAAATAATTTAATTATAATGAATTCATTACTATGTCTTTATTTAGTGTTATTGATTGTTAAATAATTATTAATTGGTAATTAATGTACATTAATTGGTTAGTTTATAATCATATTAATTATAATTAATGTATATTTATTGTTACTGTTAATTCATTTATTGTAAATTAATTATTAATTGGTAATACATTTTTATTAATTGATTAATTGATCAGTAAATAAATTATGTTATTTTTAATGTGTAGCGGGTTGTGGGTGCACAGGGGAATATGGTGGGAAGTAATTCAATTATAATGAATTAGCTAATATGTTCCTATTTATTGTTATTGATTATTAATTTATTGTTAATTAATTATTAATTGGTAATTAATTTTTATAAAATGATGAATGTAAAACGATAATAATTATAATTAATTTATTATTTATTTGTATTTAATGTTATTGTTAATTAATGTATTAGTAATTCATTTGTATTAATTGGTTAATTTAAAATTATATAATAATTATAATTAATTTCCTATTAATTTTTATTAATTGTTATTGTTAATTATTTTATTGTTAATTATTATTAATTGGTAATACATTTTTATTAATTGATTAATTATTAATTACATTAGTTGTGTTATTTTTTATGTGTAGCTTTTTATGTGTTTATAGGGGAATAGGGTATGATTTAATTTAACGTTTTTTAAATAAATAATAATTACATTTAGTAGGTTTTATTAACAATATTTTCGTTGAATAATTATCAATATGTTAGTTTTTTTTAAAAAATATAAATTTTTAAGTATGCTAATTTAACCTCTGCGCTATCCTACATTTTCCCTACTGTTGCACTCACTGGAGTTGGAATAGTCATTTTTACCCCTCTGCTATACAACGCTTTCCCTCCTGTTGCACTCACTGGAGTGGGAATAGTCATTTTTACCCCTTCGCTATACATCACTTTCCCTACTGTTGCACTCACCGAAGTGGGAATAGTAATTTTTACCCCTCCGCTATCCAACGCTTTTCCAACTGTTGCAGTCACTGGAGAGAGAAATGTAATTTTTACCCCTACGCTATCCAGCGTTTTCCCTACTGTTGCACTCTCTGGAGTGAGTATAGTAATGTTTACCCCTACATTATCCAACGCTATCCCTACTGTTGCACTCACTGGAGTAGGAATCGTAATGTTTATCCCTACGCTATCTAGCACTTTCCCTACTGTTGCAATATGTGGAGTAGGTATATATATTAATTTATATCCACAACGAGTTCCCACAGCGCGACCATCCAATGCGGCGCAACACCAGGATACAGACTCCGTCAGCAAGGATACAGGTAAGTGTCGTTCATTCAAACATCATAAGTCCAAATGACGCGTTTCGGCCATCAGACATGCAGCCTTGTTCACATAGCACGCTGTTAAACAATGGTGCAATATATACAGGTGATAGTGGCAGTATTATTTCCATTTTGTTTGTAGTGATTAGGCATTTTACTACATGTGGTTGACTTTTACACTAGTGCTGCTTTACTGCCAATGGTAGAAAGGACATCAACAGTAATGAGTCATGCACTGACATAGTGGGCAGACTAAGTGAGATGCCTGAATCCGATGTGAGTGAGGAAAAGCAAGCAATGTAAATGTCGAAAACGGCATTTGTGTACTGGCATCTTAAAAAGAAACCCTTGTGCTTCACTCGCGTTACTTTAGCAAGTGTGTTGCAGCCTGCATCCTCAATGCACTCCAACCCGGCCTCCCACTGCCCTTCCACGCGGAACAATGTCATGCAATATGAAAGGACGTGAGTGCCTATTAATAACAAAGGGTGAATAGACAGTCAGCGGGTTTGGGGAATGCAACTGGATATGCGCAACTTGTGCAATAAGGCAGTGCATGCTGGATGTAGGTGCTCAATGACTGAGATTTACGGGTGCCACGTGATATGCAGTCGCGTCCGTAGTGTCAGACAGCAAAAACAATGTCCACAGAGTAGCCTAACTACAATATTACCGCAGAAATGCAGGAATAACCACCACTTAAGTATGATAAGTAGAAGACCAGCTGATCACCTCCCTCACCAAGAACCCACCTATCGACCCCACCAACCCAAACGCTGCAGCCCGAAACCTAAGACAATGGATCGACGACTGCACCAACACCCTCACCCGGCTCAAGAAACCCTCCAACAGCCACGCCAACAAGAGAGCCACCAGGTTCACCGTCGAGCTCCAGACCTCTAAACGCGCATGCCGGAAAATGGAGAAGACATGGCTCCACGAACACACACCAGACAACCATGCAGCCCATAAGGATGCCACCCGCAGACACCACCAACTCATCAGATTAGCCAAGAGATCCTCCTTCAAAGACAGCTTGGATAACAACGCACACAACAGCAAAGAGCTCTTCATCATTGTAAAGGAACTCTCCAACCCCAGCGCCAACGCCATCCCGCCCTCACAAGAACTGTGCGACTCACTAGCCATCTTCTTCCACCGCAAGATCGCTGACACCCACGACAGCTTCAACACCACGACCGCCCCGACTACGCCAGACTCCACCTCCGCTGTGAACACCACCAGTGCCAATTGCCTGACCTCCTGGTCTAACATCAATGACGACGAGAAACGCAAGGTCATGAACTCCATCCACTCAGGATCTCCGTCTGACCTGTGTCCACTCCACGTATTCAACAAAACAGACGCAGCCATCGCACCCCAACTACGGAAGGTCATCAACATCTCCTTCGAAACAGCGACATTCCCAGAAAGCTGGAAGCACGCCGATATCTACGCCCTCCTCAACAAGCCCAAAGCGGACCCCAAGGACCTCAAGAACTTCCGGCCCATCTCCCGCCCCCATTCCCGGCAAAGGTCATCGGGAAAATCATCAACATGCAACTGGCCCGCCACCTGGAAGACAACAACATCTTGGACCCGTCCTAGTCCGGATTCAGCCAAAACCACAGCACCGAGACAGCCCTCATCACCGCCACAGACGACATCAGGTGCCAACTAGACAACGGCGAAACATCAGCCTCCTGGACCTGTCAGCCGTCTTTGACACGGTCTGCCATCGCACTCTAAAGACACGCCTCCTAGAAGCTGGAATCCAAGAGAAGGCTCTTGACTGGACCACATCCTTCCTCTCCGGCAGAACCCAGAGCGTCCGCCTCCCACCCATACGATTAAAAGCCCCCGACATCATCTGAAGCACAAGTGACCCGCCATCACAACGTCAACATCATCTCCTACGCTGATGACACCCAGCTCATCCTCTCCCTCACCAAGGACCCACACACCGCCAAAAGCAACCTCCACGAGGGAATGAAGGCCGTCGCCGACTGGATGAGGAGCAGCCGTCTGAAGCTGAACTCGGACAAGATGGAGGTCCTCATCCTCGGACCCACCCCCTCAGCCTGGGACGACTCCTGGTGGCCGACCACACAGGGAACAGCACCAACACACACCGACCATGCACGCAATCTAGGATTCATCCTCAAATTCTCCCTCTCCATGTCTAAGCAGGTCAATGCCATCTCCTCCTCCTGCTACAACATTCTCTGCATGCTCCGCAGGATATACAAGTGGATCACAACTGAAACAAGAAGAACGGTGACACAGGCCCTCGTCAGCAGCAGACTGGACTACGGTAACGCAATATAAGCAGGAATCCCAGCCAAACACCGACGATGACTACAACGCATCCAAAACGCCTCCGTCTGACTGATCGCCAACGTCCCCCGCCGTAGCCACATCTCCCCCCACCTGAGAGACCTACACTGGCTCCCCATCGACAAGAGGATCACCTTCAAGCTCCTCACCCACGCACACAAAGCACTCCACAACGGCGGAACAGCCTACCTGAACATCAGACTCAGCTTCCACATCCCCCACCCGCCAGCTCCGCTCCGCCAGCCTCACCCTCGCCGCTGTCCCCCGCATCCAATGAATGACCTCCGGTAGCAGATCCTTCTCCTACCTTGCCGCCAAGACCTGGAGCACCCTCCCTACCCACATACGGCAGACTCAAGACCTACTCGCCTTCAGAAGACTCCTCAGACCTGGCTCTTCGAGCAGTAGCAGCACCCCCTCTCCCCTCAGCGCCTTGGGACCCTCACGGGTAAGTAGCGCACTTTGCAAGTACTCTGATTGATTGATTGATTGATTGATTGATTGATTGATTAGTAAAGAAAGTGAGTGTGAGGGATATGTATTGTATCTATGAAGAGGCGTTATATGTATATGTTTAATTAATTTTAACATTATAAGTATTAGTTATTATTTTTAAATATGTTTTAATATTTTTAACTATGTTTCTTTTAATTATATGTATTAATTTCTTAATTTGATATTATTATTAAAACACTTAAAAAACGATATTTTTAGCATCAATATCTTTGACAACTATATATTTTTTCTCAATAGTGTTGTACTTACCTTTAGGTAGATTGGACTTCGATATTTTTTACTTCAATATTTCTGTGTCGATATTTTTGCAGGTCGATTTTCTGTCCGTCAATATTTTTTCAGACATTCATACTGTGGACATTGGAACAAGTACAAGTAAATGAATGCATGATTTTGATGATTTTGAGGCATGCTAGTCATCATGCCTCCCAATGTAGCACACAAAAGTTAGAAGCATTACAATTTAAAATCAGGGTTTCGATTAGGAGTGCTCTACTAATATTTATTATGTGCACATCTGCACTATCATTCCAGTCCCAACCCAGGTATTGTAATAATTGCATACATTAAAATGAACCCATATTTTTTCCTAAAGTCCAAGCTGAATTAATTCGAAATTCTTGTGTGAAATGTCATTAGTTTTCATTATTATGTTCCTGCTATTCGTTACATTGTTAGCTTGGATTCATGGCAGAATTATGTGCTGCATTGTAAAAGGCATCTCATACAAATGGTTTTTTGGAACATAAATGCGGATTCTTATGTCAGAATAGTTTGTGATTACCAACCTTTTGTCTAAATCTGGCAGAAGCGATGACATTCATCCTCACCCTCCAGTACAGTCCATCATCAAGTAGTAAACACACTGACGAAACAGTGAACTCCGAGAGAAAAAGGAAATGGGTTGAAAGAGAAGAAACTGGATGGCCCAGAAGCCCGTTTGGCATACTCTTTCAACTTGCGAATCAGTCTTGCAATTGTGATGTGCATTGCAACCTTAAAATACAGAGCAAAAGATATAACACTCTAACAGGCGACTGAACAAACCTCTATAACTTCCCCCCTCCTCCTATATAACGGGTAGGTATCTTTTAGAATATATAATTTAACATGTTCTCTCTATTACGAATTTCTGTAAATCCCAAACCAAAACGTACAAACTTAGATTACATGTTATCAAGATACTATTGAACCAAAATGTTTATTTTTAGTCTTCATAATCCTAACACTTTATCGTAGTGATGCTAATTATTTTGCCAACAGTCATCTTCTCAGATGATGCATGCAGTTAATGTAAATACCTGTTGAGTCATAGACAAACTAGAGCCTTTTCTGAGGCTAAAAGGCCAATTTGCAGTATGCTATTGGAATAAGTTATTTTAGTGCTCTTCCTTTATTTAAATCAATCAATCAATCCGGATGAATCAAGCATGGCTAATCACCTGATAGGGTATCCAGGTGCTTGCAGGTCCTGAAGGCTTATTCGAACAGCCAGGTCTTGAGGGCCATTCGGAATTCCAGAAGTGAGGTGATGGTCGTGAGTTGCATGGGTTTGCTGTGATGTGGGAGAAGCAACATCTTCCACTTCTGCTTTGGTAGATACGGGGAACATGGGCAATTGAGAGGGTAGCAGAGCGTACTCTTCTCAATGGTTGGTGGAAGTTCAGGTGGTGGTTGATGTAGGAGGGTCCTGCATGGGTCAGCAGGATGAGTCTGGCTTGTGGTGTCTTTATTGTCTGAAGTCTTTGTAAGAGGTGTGCTGCGAATCCTTCATAGAGGGCATTGCTGTAGTAAAGTTGGCTTGTGATGAGGGACAATTTAAAATTACCAATAAATTGGTCTCTGCAATTTCAAACAAATTAGAATATAATTTCTGATTTTCCAATGAAGGATTTTAGAACAAAAAGGCCAAAATTTCAGAACACACCTCAGCACCCCAAACTGTTCATATTGTGAGGAATCCATGTTGCACCTTGCTATTGTCCTGAAGTGAATATGGAAATTTGTGCTTTTTTTAGACCAATGTTTCTAAAACAAATTAGTACATCCAATTGTAAGAGCTTCAAATGTTGCTGTCAATGTGTCTGGGATTTCCACTTGCACAAAATGTTTAAACATGTTCTTAAAGAAACTTGATAATCGTACACTCTAGAGAATATAATGTGAAAGCCTCTTAAAGACACCTTTTGTCTTTGAAGGGAGTAGTTTTGAACATTCCCAGTTTAAAAATATTCCTTACAACTGCACTTTTAAATACGCATTTAAGTATTTATGCTTTATAATATTTCTGCATTGCAACAGTTCTACTAAAAGTACCGCTGGAATTGTATTTGTAATGAGTTTAAATAATAACTACAATAAAATGTATCATCATCATTAATGACCAATACCAAATGATATATGACACATGCATAAACAGATTGAATGTATTACACTTGGTCCACCAGGAAAGAAGCTGATTGTTAGTATCTAAGAAACCAGCACCTTAAGAAACTTTATATCAATTTACCTTCCAGAACTTTGCTGTATCCTGTTAAAGACTTGAAGTCGTAACAACGTTGGTCTTAGAAAAATCTTTCTCTGCTCCCTAAGTTTCTATATTTCTCTTGCGATAACGAAAATCACTGGATTTGTTGGATATCAATAGGGGAACCTCAATAAATGTACTAATCTTATCAGACAACAGGGCAATAGGCACCCGTGGTGAGAGAGGCATGAGGCAGATCAAAACATCCTCATTGAAAGAAGAAATGCCTGACTTTGCAATGATGACAGTTTTTACATTTTTCACTTTAGATATCTTAAAATTCATATTACAATCCCCTTGCACAGTCTACTCGTAGAAAGAAAAAGATGACTCATTATTTCAAAACGCTCAATGTCCAGGGAAACTGGATCATGTCCAGGTTCTCCTCACTCTGTGTTGCTAAAGTCCCTGAGTATTTTATAAAGCACTTGGAGAAACTAAGCTTAATAAATAATTAAACATGCCGCTTGGGCCACATATGTAGGATTAGTTTGAGAATCACTAGACAAACCATAATTTAATTTCACTAAGTTACAACAGTCCATACTAAGTTAATAACATTTGCTATTGCTCATCAGAGCAACTATCTTCCTGGATCCTGGGTTTAAAAGTTCCCACTGCCCCTCTATCCTTATCAAGGCCCAGGAATCTGTCACAGATACTACATGTGGTAATTAAATCAGCAGCATGCAACAACAAAATGCTAGATTCTTACCCTGTGCTAAGAAAATTAAAATCAAACCACGTAGTGTATTTCAGTGCAATATTTAGACAAAAGGTCAGATCCCACCCCTTTGGCCTTCTCTCTAAGACACATATAGACAATGATGTATGCCATTTAATTACATAAATAAATAATCCAATTACATAACATACGTGCCAAACTGTCATTCCTCTGACACTGGGAGCACAAAGGCACTGTATTGATTAATTGTGCAGTAGGGCACAGTGCTAATATAAACTCAATTTTAAACTAGTTTCATACAGCTCACCCTATCCTGATGATGATCTTGAATCAGTAAAGATTGAAACGTTGTCGACCCCCCCCCCTCATGAAAATCTCCCCATTGTATATACTGTTGTGGATTTCTTTTTGTTGTCCGTGTGATATTTCATGTATTTTCACTGTCACTCAGTCACGTTACGCACCTTATCACTCATGTGAGCACCTGAACGTACTAGTGTAATACCAACTTGCAACTGTAATGATTAAAAATACACATGTTGTCCTACATATCTTGCTCCCTAATTGATTCAGTAACTAGACAAAGTAACCCTTTTTCTGCGCCCCTTGGACCAAACTGGACCCTGGACCGTATACACGGAGGAATACTTTCTGCAGTGACTCGCATAGGACCCAGTGCGCATGCGCTTAAACTAAACACGCCCGGAAACAGAAATCTCTGTGGCATTTCCCCTGCCTCCGGACGCACCAGCATTTACTGCGAGCGCCACGAGGACCAGGAAGGTTATTCCGGCATCAGCGCCCGGCGATTCAGTAAATACAGTCGTGACCAGTAGATACCCGCACTTGTACGTCATGTACATTGAGGTCATCCATTTCACTCTTTAAATTCCTGCCGTTTTTTATTCTAGATTGCAACCGAGGCTCGAGTCATAGATCTTTCCGGTAATTATTTTCACCCCCTACTTGAACCCACGGTTTTATTAATGGTTAGGCGCCCATATGGCAGAGCAAATTATACCAAAAGCCAACAGCGGATCCCAATCGGGGAGCACCGGTGTAGGTTTACCATGGCTGTACTTTTTGGTAATTTTTGTACCCTTGATTTTTAGGACCCGACTCAAACACTCCCATCATCTATAATTACGTATACCCTTTTCCAAAATAACCAAGTAAGCATAGTGCATAATTGTAATTGAAAATAGCTTTCCATTATGGTACTATTCTGCACACCGATTATTGACTCTTTCCTAGAAATAACAAATACCTGAGACGTAAGATTAGACGTGGAGGACGCCCCACTCCAATCATACTTACAAGTAAGAAGCAATTCTTCGCCATTAGTAACTAGACTAGAACTCTTTGTGTTGGCCAAGTGAGTTGATTTTTTGTCTTGCTCAGCCCAGATACTTCCAACAAGAGCGATACAACACCAAGGCGAGACTGTACCCCTAAAAAGAGTGTAACAGACACACCTCGTGCCCACTAGTTTAAAGAGTAAGTGCAGGCGCTTAATGTTTACCCTAATGTTGTTACCCCAAACAGTGCTGCATGCATTAGCAACAATCCTTTCCTGTCACCAGGGATTCTTTATTTATGTAATTAAATTCCATACCATGCATGCCAAACTGTCATTACTCTGACACTGGCAGCACAAAGGCACTGTATTAATTAATTGTGCAGAAGGGCACAGTGCTAATATAAACTCAATTTTACTCTAGTTTCAGACTGCTCACCCTGGCCTGATGATGATCTTGAATCAGTAAAGATCGAAACGTCATCAATCCCCCCAATGAAAATCCCCCAATTGTATATACTGTTGTGGATTTCTTTTTGTTGTCTGTGTGATATTTTGTGTATTTTCACTGTCACTCAGCCACGTTACGCACCTTATCACTCATGTGAGCACCTGAACGTACTTGTGTAATACCAACTTACAACTGTAATGATTAAAAATATACCTGTTGCCCTACATATCTTGCCCCCTAATTGATTCAGTACCTAGACAAAGTAACCCCTTTTCTGCGTTCCTTGGACCAAACTGGACCCAAATAGGCCACCCCTGAACCATTGTTCTTTTTGTATACTACTATAATTCAAACATATCCTCATATTCATTACCTGTGCACCTCTGATTATGTCTTAAACGCACTTTCTAAACACACTGCTTTGATTCACAAACATCTGACACAACAGCTAAATATTAAGCAGATTCATTTGAGAAGACACTGCCTTCTAGAATTTACTCCCTAAACTAGGGAACAGCTTTCCATTCGTTTCAGAGCAAGCATCATTGTTCTTTCACGCAGGGAAATCTCCAAAAAAGCGTGATTGTAGTTCAGCCCAATGCAAGTGACTTATGAGAAACACAAGGCACATTCACAACTGCAAGCAATAGAGACATGAACCTAAAGATTATTAATTCATTTGATTGTGTACAAACAATAAAAATCTTATGGCCTTATTTAGAGCTGAACACAAGGGTACTCCATCACAAATGCAATGGAGTATCCTGTCTGCCAAACTATCAGTCCAAAGAACTTATGGAGAGATGGTTCGACCTTAAGCTTTTATCCACTGAGCCCCCATCTTCCAGTGGACAGACAGAGTAGGGGCTGTTGGAGGAAGGACTTTACACCACATGCGCTATTTAGGTTGGATGGTGTAAAAATGAAAACAATTATAAACATTTGGTACACAGCCATCAAAACCAATTGTGGCTGTCCACCAAGTGTTAGTACCATGATGGGACGACCTTGACAGCAGTTCCTTTCAATGTATGAGATGACAGCTGGGCTGTTCGTCATCTCTAAATTTGGCAGACAGTAGTCTGTCAAACTATAAATAATGCCCCTATCAGCCAGGCTAGCTTGAATACTGGGGCAAAGTGAGCAAGGGCCCAGAGGGAGCTAAAAAGCGATGATGGATTCAACCCAGTTCTGTGACTGGGGGTGAGTGTCTGAAAAGTTTCAGCGCTCTGTCCATCATCTCCGTAATGTTTGTTTTGTTCATCCTAAGTTGGCAGGGTATGCTCAGAGTGCACCCTTGCTCACTTTTCCACTGGATTCAAGCTACCCTGGATGATAAGGGGTGTTATCCTGAAACTGGTACCAGGATGCTTGTTTCTGTTCCAGGGAAGACCTGGCGTGGCAGTTTGGGGTCGACTGTTCCCATGAGGAACAGAGTCAAGACTGATTTGCATATGGCTGGGTCTGAACTGGGGCGCACAAGTGAGATAAAGAATGATGATGGATTCAACCCAGATCTGTGACTGAGAGTGTCCATAATCTCCTTGTGTTTGCCTCATTACAAGTTATACCCCATGGATTGGGGAATTTCTGCGTGTGGATGTTTTCCAGTTGTAAAATGACACAAATTCACCATTACATGTGGCTTCTCTGCATACATTTAGCACGTGCCCTGAGCAGGAGGCAAGTGTATGTAGGAGGACAGTGTGTGGGGTGAGCGGTGAGGGAGGGGTGGGAGGAAATAGGTGAGAGAAAGGACGTTTTTTCTACCAGGAAAAGAATAGCTGTAACCAAAGTCTTGTGATTTTTCCAAAAGGTTTTGCCGAGTTAAAAACATCTAGTCATGTTCTTTCACACCCAAAAAGAAGTACCTAGCAACTAATAATCGGGTGGAAAGAAATGAATGCATGAAAGAATGCATTAATGTTTTGCCCCTCTAACTTGTACAGACAGAGGTCTAAAACAAGGGTGTGTGCTAGCCCCATTATTATTCAACCTATACACAGCGGATATGGAGAAGCCCTTGACTGGGGCTGCCTTGGCTACTCCAAAGATTGGTGGGTTCAAAATTTACTTTATGCAATATGCTGATGATTTGGTCCTTTTGGACCATACGAGAATGGGGCTACAAAAGGCGTTGACGGCACTCGCCGTATACAACAATAAAAACAGGCTAGTTGCAAATCCAACCAAGTCTAAAGTAATTATTTTTGGACATTACCCAAGCAAAAAATCTCTAAAATGGAGGCTAGGCAATCTCCTGCTGGAAAGCACGCAGCGGTACACCTATTTGGGCATTTGTTTTCAGGAATCAGGGCGCGCAAGTGCCCATCTTAAGTCAATCCAGGCTAAAGGCAAATCCATAATTTTTGCAATTTGCAAGCTGCAAGCCTCCCTATACAGCCCGTCCTCCACGGCCATCAACAGAGTACTTAAAGCCAAGCTTATGCCGGCACTCAACTATGCTCTACAGGCATTTCCGGGCAAACTGAGTAATGAATTAGAAAAAATTCACTGTAGTGCATATAAGAAACTTTTCCATCTTCCAAGGTGCACCAGAAACACCCTCATTCGCCTGGAGTTCTCACTCTACCAGCAAATCCTGGAAGAGCTGGCCGCCTTAAGCAAATATTACTTTTTAACAACGGCGGCACAGGAGAACACATGAAAGGCAGTCTTGAAAGGTATCTTCAGAGAGCCAGGGAATCCCTGGTCGGCCACCCTCTAAGTGGCTAAGGTCCAACTCAATCTTGCCACGGATTCATGGAACCCTGAATACGTCAAATACTCCGCCATTAAAAATGCGATTAAAAAACAAGTGCGTGCTAGGTCACGGGAACTGGATCTGGAGTCGCTGGGAAGAAAAGACTTGCATGAGACCCTGTGTTTTCCGCATACCCTGCATACCTCTAAACTTCATCTCACGCAGGCCGTGGGCCGTGCTGCCCTCCACAAGATCTTGGCTTATAGACTACACCCATTGCCCCTTAAAGAACTATATCCTCATGGTCAGGACAGCTCAGGAGTCTGGGAATACAGACTTTGCCTGTATAAACGCGAGTCTTTGGCCCACCTCCTCTTCTGCTGCCCGGCCCTGCGTTTGGCCCGCAGTCTTTATCTTAGGCCATTACTAAGGCAACCGGGGTTATGTACTGCAAAAGAGGGGATTAGCCATCTTTATACCCTGTCCACGGTAAAGCATATGGCGGCCTTTGGAAAGTTCATCTTTCAAGCACGGGCAATATTGATGACTTCTACTGGTCTGATTACAGAGGCTCCTGCCAGCCCATGATCCTTTACTGATGTAGTACCAGGGCCCACGGAGCAATTAGATAAACTGAACTTTTTAATTTTCTTGATTTTAACTTTTGTAATGCTGTTCTTTTTGTACTTGGTTTTATGTAATGGTTTTCAGTAACCAAACAATAAATATAATTCCCTCTAACTTGTAGGGTTTGGGCAGGATCACTGAAACAATATCGATGACAAAAATATAGAACTACCATAATATCGAGTAAAAAATATAGAATGCCAAAATATCGAATTCCTATCTCCAAACAGGTATGTACAAAAATATTGAATCAAAAATATCGTTGTAAAAAATATAGTTAGTCAAAATATCAATTTTTCCAAAATGCTTTAAAGTAATTAAACATTAATAAAATAATAAATACAGTTAACTTAAACATACTTAAAATACTTAAATAACCTTAAAATTAATAAATAATAAATGTAAGTAAAAAAACGTACAAATGGATTTGTTGATACATATATATATGTGAACGTAATATTAATAGCGGAAAGGGTAAAAATTACTATTACCACTGCAGTGGCTGCAACAGTAGAGAAAGTGTTGGATATCGTAGGGGTAAACATTACTATTCCCACTCCAGTGAGTGCAAAAGTAGGGAAAGCGTTGGATAGTGGGAGGGTAAAAATTACTATTCCCACTCCAGAGAGTGCAACAGTAGGGAAAGCGTTGGATAGTGTAGGGGTAAAAATTACTACTCCCACTCCAGTGAGTGCAACAGTAGGGAAAGCATTGGATAGCGTAGGGGTAAAAATGACTATTTCCACTCCAGAGAGTGCAACAGTAGGGAAAACGTTGAATAGCGGGAGGGTAAAAATTACTTTTCCCACTCCAGAGAGTACAACAGTAGGGAAAGCGTTGGATAGCGTAGGGGTAAAAATTACTATTCCAACTCCAGAGAGTGCAACAGTAGGGAAAGTGTTGGATAGCGTAGGGGTAAAAAATGACTATTCCCACTCCAGTGAGTGCAACAGTTGGGAAAGCGTTGGATAGAGTAGGGGTAAAAATGACTATTCCCACTCCAGTGAGTGCAACAGTTGGGAAAGCGTTGGATAGTGTAGGTGTAAAAATTACTATTCTCACTCCAGAGAGTGCAACAGTAGGGAGAGCGTTGGATAGCGGGAGGGTAAAAATTACTATTCTCACTCCAGGGAGTGCATCAGTAGGGAAAGCTTTGGATAGCGGAGGGTAAAAATTACTATTCCCACGCCAGAGAGTGTAACAGTAGGGAAAGCGTTGGATAGCGTAGGGGTAAAAATTATTATTCCCGCTCCAGAGAGGGCAACAGTAAGGAAAGCATTGGATAGCGTAGGGGTAAAAATTACTATTCCCACTCGAGAGAGTGCAACAGTAGGGAAAGTGTTGGATAGCGTAGGGGTAAAAATTATTATCCCCACTCCAGTGAGTGCAACAGTAGGGAAAGCGTTGGATAGCGTAGGGGTAAAAATTACTATTCCCACTCCAGAGAGTGCAACAGTAGGGAAAGCAATGGATAGCGTAGGGGTAAAAATTACTATACCTACTCCAGAGAGTGCAACAGTAGGGAAAGCGTTGGATACCGTAGAGGTAATAATTACTATTCCCACTCCAGAGAGTGCAACAGTAGGGAAAGCGTTGGATAGCGGGAGCGTAAAAATTACTATTCCCACTCCAGAGAGTGCAACAGTAGGGAAAGCTTTGGTTAGTGTAGGGGTAAATATGACTATTCCCACTCCAGAGAGTGCAACAGTAGGGAAAGCTTTGGATAGCGTAGGGGTAAAAATTACTATTCCCACTCCAGAGAGTGCAACAGTAGGGAAAGCGTTGGATAGCGTAGGGGTAAAAATTACTATTCCCAGTCCAGGGAGTGCAACAGTAGGGAAAGCGTTGGATAGCGTAGGGGTAAAAATGACTATTCCCACTCCAGTGAGTGGAACAGTAGGGAAAGCGCTGGATAGCGTAGAGGTAAAAATGACTATTCCCACTCCAGAGAGTGCAACAGTAGGGAAAGCAACGGATAGCGTAGGGGTAAAAATTACTATACCTACTCCAGAGAGTGCAACAGTAGGGAAAGCGTTGGATACCGTAGAGGTAATAATTACTATTCCCACTCCAGAGAGTGCAACAGTAGGGAAAGCGTTGGATAGCAGGAGCGTAAAAATTACTATTCCCACTCCAGAGAGTGCAACAGTAGGGAAAGCTTTGGATAGCTTAGGGGTAAAAATGACTATTCCCACTCCAGAGAGTGCAACAGTAGGGAAAGCTTTGGATAGCGTAGGGGTAAAAATTACTATTCCCACTCCAGAGAGTGCAACAGTAGGGAAAGCGTTGGATAGCGTAGGGGTAAAAATTACTATTCCCAGTCCAGGGAGTGCAACAGTAGGGAAAGCGTTGGATAGCGTAGGGGTAAAAATGGCTATTCCCACTCCAGAGAGTGCAAAAGTAGGGAAAACATTGGATAGCGTAGGGGTTAAATTTACTATTCCCACTCCAGTGAGTGGAACAGTAGGGAAAGTAAATACTTCATATATTAATAAAAAATAAAAAAATAAATACCAATGACAAACTAATTAAAAATAATTACCAATTTAATATAATATAATAATTAATCAATTAAAAATAAAAAATAAAAATATTTATTAAAAATCATTACCTATTAATACAAATTAATTACCAATTTACAATTAATTAATTACCAATTGAAAAATAATTAACAATTAATTAAAAATAAATACCAATAAATAAATAAAAAAATGTAATTAATTACAATTAAATTACTTCCCACCCTAGTCCCCTATAAACCCACAACCCGCTACAGTAAATAAATTAACAAAATTAACATAATTATCAATTCATCATTTAATAAAAATGATTTACTAATTATAATTTAATTAATTACCAATTAAAAATTCATTAACTAATAATTCAAGATAAACACCAATAAATAAATTAAAATATTTAATCAATTATAATTAAATTGCTTCCCACCCTATTCCCCTATAAACCCACAACTCGCTACAGATTTTTTTTTGTTACATAATTATCAATTAATAAAAATTAATTACCAATTATAATGTAATTAATTACCAATTAAAAATAATTAACAATGAAGTCAAGATAAATACCAATAAATATAATAAAACATTTAATTAATTATAATAAAATTATTTCCCAACCTATTCCCCTATAAACCCACAACCCGCTACAGAATAAATTATGCAAAAATTAAATACCATAAAATTCATTACTTAAAATAAATTATAAAATAAATATACACTTTTCACAGATATACTAAGATAAAAAACACTTTAAAAAATTCGATATTGGGGGGCGTGGCTTGGCGCCCGGCGAGGACGGGAGCGCAGATGTGAGCGCTCCCGGTCGCTCGGGGATTCCGCCGCTTTCACTGCATCATTTCCGCCTGCAAACCAGGTTTTACCAAATCGGAGACTGCAGCCCACAAAGCGGTTCCAGGTACAGGCTCCGTCAAGCAGCGGAATGGTCGTTTTTGGCGATATTGCAGCAGACGCGGCTGAGTGATAGCCGCGCCCGCCATTTTGTTTCCTGTCAGCGCGAACTGCGGCGCACCCGTTTCCCGACCATGCGAGTCTGCCTCAGAGACTTGTGCATCACCAACTCTTCCTGGTGAGGTTTTTTTTTTGCATTTTTGCTCCACCGCTGTACAAGTATCACATAAGCTGCTCTTCAATGAAGTTTAACAAGTTTTCCTCGCATTCTGCATGTCCTTGGCGGCCATTTTAAGCAAATGGACTTCTCTTTCCTCAAATACCCTGCCAATGCACTCAGACTAAATCAATTCTTTGCTGGAAGCGCTGCTTTCTCTCATGCTCCTATATTTAACATTATCTACAATTTGGGGCAGTTTTGAGCATGGTTTTTGTACGCTCTCCTTACCTACTCTCCATGTCTTTCTGATATCCTCCACCTGACGGACCTTCTTTGCTCCACAACGTGCCACTTACCTATATCTCATCGCCATGGTGGTTCTTTGTTCTCATCGTCAATACGCTAACTCCTCCAAATAGCGAATTGGTCGCTGCTCCACCCATCTTTTTGACTCTCTGGCACTCTTACATCCTGTGCGGTTTTCTAGTCAAGAATTTTAACGCAAACTCTTTGCTGCCTTTGGACAAGTAGTGAATATTATTGGACTTTTTCTTTATTTTCTCCTCACCAACAATTCTTTCCTACTTCATTTTTATGGAAAGGAAGGCATTCCCTCGGACCCCCAAAACTCCACGTCGTGTCTTCATCAAAAATTCAAGAGTCTTCTCTGCACTGGCACACCTCGAGGCCTCTCAGGCCCTCGTTACTCAAATGTCGCAATCAACCGCGGAGCGGCCTATCCAGCCTCCAGGGAAAGTCACGACGAAACGCCCTAAAAAAGATCCTCCATCGCCAACGGGATCCACATCGGCTGTCTCTATGGAGCTGTTATTGGAAGAGATCCGTGCTCTCAAGCCCTTCATGGAAGAAACCAACTCTAAGTTGCAGGTTCTTACTGACAACTGGTCTCAGATGGATGCCAGAGTGACTACAGTGGAACACTCTCTCACTTCTCTCCAAGAGTCATCCTCCAAGGTATCCCACATGCAGTCTCAAATTTCCTCTCTTCAAAAGCAAGTTGAAGAATTGGAGAACCGAAACAGGCGCAACAATCTTCGTCTCTACGGCCTGGCGGAGAATTGTGAGGGGACTGATCCCATTGCCTTCTTCAAATCATTTCTGCCCAAGCTTCTTCACCTGCCTGAGGATACTACGCTTAACATCCAGCGTGCACATAGACTGGGTCGTCTCCCTTCTACTTCCTCTCCTTCTTCACGACCAAGAGGTGTCATCATGTACTTCTTAGAACATACTGACCTCCTCAAAGTTATCTCAGCAGCTCGTGCCTCACCTCGCTTACAATGGTCGGGCTCCAATCTTTTCTTTGCGCAGGATTATGCAAGAGCCACAGCTAGTCGCCGCAAGGCCTTCTTGGATATGCGACCAGAACTTCGTGCCATTGGAGCTAGATATGGCCTTTTCCACCCTTGCCTATTTAGAGTGACCTACAACAACAAAACTACGACATATGAGGATCCTGTTCGTCTTCGCAGCTTTTTGAACGCAACTCAAGCATCTGACATGGACTTTTCCAGCTCTTCGTCAGCTTTCCCGCCATGATTCCTACGTGACGCAGCATTGAAGTTTCAATTAATTTGCATGCTTATCGTGCATTGTTGAATGTGTTACTGTTTGTTTATGCCATGTTTTCCAGCGCCTCTAGTTTTCCTGCTCTCTCCCTCACCCTCCGTCATTTTTCTCGTATCCCAGTTCGTTAATTAGTATTGTTCACTATTATTTCTTCACACACCTTCTTGTCATTTACTGTTGTTTTGTTCTCATCTTCTTTCAATCGTCTCACTCATTATTGGTTTTCCTCCCTTTTCCTTGCAGGTTTTTACATTATGTATGGCGTCTCTCCCCCGACCTGTTGGTTCGTTTGCATTGGACGCTTGCTTCCTTTGCCTGGTGCTCCCCCCTCATCCATTTCCTCGCGTATCCTCCCCCTGGTGATCGACCCTCCCCTTCTCTACCCTTCGTAAGTATGTTTTCCTTCTCCTCCCGGATGTTCACTTCCCTTCTTGTATCTTTATCACTTTTAAGTTCACCAATTTCCTTTGGTTCACAGGTGTCTCTCTCTCTTGTTTCTCGAATACTCTTCTATCACCATCTTCTTCCTATTATTCTAACTACTTCCTGGACTACCTTCTCATTTTTTCCACATCGATTGCTTCTATTCTCCTTTTCCTCACCCTCTTTTCTCTTTCCTCATTCTTTTACTCATTATTATACTGCTCTGACTTTCATCGACTTTCTCATTCTCCATGGTTTTTTCATTCTTCTGGGTCTCCTTTGCACCTCTTTCTCTTTCTCTGTTTTCTTCCTCTTCTCTGAGATGATATGTCTCTAAAGGTAATTACATGGAATGTTAAGGGCGTCAACTCCCCTATCAAACGTCAAAGAATTTTATCTCATCTTTCGCGTTTGAATGTGGACATTGCTTTTTTACAAGAAACCCATTTATCTGCTGAAGAATCTGTCAAATTGAAGAGAAGCTGGGTGGGTGATGTTTATTATTCTCCTGGGGATGGTAAACGTAATGGCGTTGCTATTTTATGTCACAAAGCTCTTTCTCACTCCCTGCTTGCTCAGGAATCGGATGCTGAAGGCCGATGGATATATGCCAAACTTTCTATTAAGAATGTTCCAATTTCTCTCCTGAACGTCTATGCCCCTACCACTGGTGATCCCACCTTCTGGCACTCATTTTCCCAGCACATCACCAGATTCATGGACGATAATTTTATACTGGCAGGAGACTGCAATCAACCCCTAGATCCCTTTCTAGATAGGAACTCCAAAGCACACTTCATCCCTAACAAATCTCATAAATCCTTCTCTCAAGCTATTTCTCAACACAAACTCACTGATGCTTGGCGCCTATGTAACCCAGAACTTCAGGAATTTACTTTCTATTCTCCATGTCACCATTCCCAATCCCGAATTGATTACATTTTTGTTACCCACAACATTGCCCAAACTCTCACTCACACGGAAATTGGCCCAATTTTACTTTCTGACCATGCCCCCACATTAGTTCAATTGGACGTCTTACCCAGATCAACTGGCCCTAAACGCTGGCGTTTCAACAATTCTCTCCTCCGAGACCCTAAATTTACTACTTCCTTCACTTCCTTCTCCCATGAATTTTTCTCCCTAAATGACAACTCCCCTGTCCCCAAACACACCATTTGGGATGCCTTTAAAGCGGCAGCCAGAGACTTCATCATTGGCTTTGTTGCTAAAAAACGCAGAGCTGCTCGCGATTTTACTAAGGCTATTCTTCTGGATATTAAGAAATTGGAGCATTCTTATTTTACTTCTCGCTCACAGCATACTCTAAACGCCCTGGTTAGCGCTAAGATGAGATTTAACAAAAAATCTACGGACGATGCATCCTTGTACTTATTAAAATCTAGTGCCAAGTTTTATGGAGGCAAAAATAAGGCTGGCAAGATCTTAGCCAATTATCTCAAGGTGAAACACAATAAATTAAACATTGAATCAATCTACGACGCCAACTCAAATCTCAAACACACAGATGCAGATATCCTCACTGAATTCTCTACCTTCTACAAGACCTTATACTCTTCTGAAACTCAGCCTTCTTCCCATTCTCTAAACACATTTTTCTCCTCCATTCAAAAACCATCTCACTTCCCACTTGACCTCTCTCACTTAGAACTTGATATATCCCAGCAAGAACTACTCAAAGCGCTTCACACTCTCCAAAAGGACAAGGCCCCTGGGCCGGACGGCTTCACAGTAGAATTGTTTCTCCACTTTTCAAAGCTCCTTATCCCCAGACTCCATTCCCTTATTGGCTCCTTCCTTTCCTTGGGTTCTTCATCAGGCTCTTTTTCAGACGCTCATATCTGCCTCATACCCAAGGAGGGGAAGGACCCTCAACACTGCAAAAACTACAGACCAATTTCTCTGGTCAATATTGATTATAAAATGTTTGCAAAGTCTCTTGCGGCACGTCTCGACCTTCTTCTTCCAGACCTCCAGGGTGAGGAACAGTCGGGTTTTGTAAAAGGTCGTTATATCACCGATAACACCAGACTCCTCTTCAACATTCTTTCTAAATCTCGCCTTTTACCCCATTCCCTTGCGGCCATTGCCTTGGATGCCGAAAAGGCATTTGATAGGGTTGAATGGACTTATCTATTTCACACCCTCCGTTGGTTTGGTTTCGGTCCTGTTTTTATATCCTTGATTTCGCTACTTTATTCCAACCCCCGCGCGGCGGTTTGTGCCAACGGTCAAATATCTTCCTTTTTTGATTTAAAAAGAGGAGTTCGCCAAGGCTGTCCCCTATCTCCCTTTCTCTTTAATCTGGCCTTAGAACCCTTCCTCTCCAAGCTCCGTCAAAATCCCTCCATCCATGGTTTCCAGTTGTCAGATTCCCACATCAAACTAGCTGCTTATGCGGATGACATTTTGCTATTTGTCTCCAACCCCTCCGTTTCCATTCCCGCCCTTCTCACTGAAGTCCATGCTTATTCCCAAATATCTGGCTATAAACTCAATATTGATAAATGTGAGATCCTCCCCTTGACTAAATTCACATTCAAACCCGATTTTGCCGCCTCTAACTTTACGTGGAAACCTTCCAATATCAAGTACCTTGGAATGCATATTACCCCTACCATCCCAGACACTGTTTCCCTGTGTCTATCCAAATGCACTCAAAAATTAACAGATCTCACATCCAAGTGGCATCCCCTTTACTTATCCTGGTGGGGTCGCCTTGACACTATTAAAATGATGTTGTCTCCCATTGTTCTCTATACCCTCTCCAATATTCCGGTCCCTATCCCCTCCAAATTTTTCAAAAAGATCAACTCTATTCTAATGTCCTTTCTTTGGAATAAAAAGAAGCCACGAATGTCTCTAGCACGTCTGATTCGTCCTAAATCAGAAGGTGGGGCTAACTTTCCTGACTTCCCAGCGTACCACAAGGCATTCCAGTTGAGGCAAGCCTCTTTTTGGCTACAAGACCCTGACGCCCCATCTCCTCTATGGGCCAAATTTGAACGCCTCCTTCTTTCTCCCTTTTCCTTTGCTGAATACCTCTCCTTCTCTCGCAAACCCGCCTCTATCTCTACTCCGATTCATAAGCTTACCACTAAACTACTCCTCTCTTCCATTCACTCGCCTCCTATCACCACTACTGATTTCCTCTCCTCCCCCATATGGCATAACACATCCTTACTCATCCGTGACAGACCCTTTTTTTGGAACACTTGGCATGCTTGAGGTCTGCTATGGATCTCCCAACTTTTTTCTCACTCCTCTTTCTTATCTTTTGACACCCTTCGCTCCCTCTATGACTTACCCACTTCCTTTGCACGCAAATACCAACTGCTTAAAAACACAGTTCTAACGAAATACAAAGCCCTCTCTCAGCCCTGCCCATCTCCTGCTTCCTCCACTCCCACCTCCACACTTCATTCCTTTTTACGTACTACACCAAAAGCCACTGCCATTTACAAATACCTTCACGCTGGTGAGACTCCGAGGCCTAAATCTAAAGTGGAAGAGTCTTGGGAGCATGATTTGTCTGTCTCTTGGTCGGTCTCCTTCTGGGACAAAATCTGGACCAAACTTCGCAAATCCTCCAGAGCAGCAACCCTCACTCAGACTTTGTTTTTCATTTACAATAGACTTCTCTTCACAACCTCTAACCTTCACAAACGCTTTCCCAATACTCCCCACACATGCTGGTCCTGTTCGTCATCACAAGCTGATTTGTTTCATATGTTATTTTTATGCACTCATGTTCATAATTTTTGGCTACAGGTATGGGCTCAACTTAATTTAATCTTCCACACTTCTATTCCATTTTCTCACACACATATTTTTATGGGTAGCCTCTCCCCTTGCTGGGATGACGTTGATTTAAAACCTCAAATTGTTGACCTATTACTTGCCGCTGCCTTCCAACAAATAACGGTCAACTGGAAAGACTTCTCCAAGATTTCCTTCAAGGCGTGGTGGTTTAATGTATGCCATAACCATAGACTCGATACTGCTCATGTCTTCCCGGCAAGTATGGCTACCAAACGCATGGACTTATGGACTCCCGTCACACTTTATCTGGACTCATGTAGTAAATGCTTGTTTCACCCTCCGCCTCCGCAACAGGAAGTCCCTAAACCTCCTTAAGCGCTCGATACATTCCACTTATCCTCCATTGTACCATTATTCTTTTAATTCTTTCCGATGTTTTCATGATTTTCATGATTTTTATATTTTATGCTTAATGTATTTTCTCTTTACCTTTTCCCTTTCTCTCATCTTGTACCCAGATTTCTTTTATTATAATGCTTGCATTTGTATGATTGTATTGTTCTGCTTAGAGTTTTTAACTTGATATCATATTGTACTTTGGTTTGACAGCTGGCTTTCTCTCTTATTACTTTCAATAAAATTTTCTTGAACTTAAAAAAATTCGATATTATTAAAAAATCGATATTTTTAACATGTATATTATATACTTTGATATTTTAACTTTCTATATTTATGTAATCGATGTTAACTTACCTACCTCAAATTCGATATTTTTGTTGTCTATATTCTGTCCATTCGATATTTTGTCCATTACATTCGATATTTTTGTTGTCTATGTTCTGTCCATTCGATATTTTGTCCATTACATTAGATATTTCTTTTGTCTATATTCTGTCCATTCGATATTTTGTCCATTCTATATTTTTTTTTATAGTTTGTTTATTGGTATTTCATAAGAAACAACACAGGACATACAATGTCCAACATTTAGGCAGACATTCCCTATACAACTGAACTGCATTACAACACTCCATATCCAATTGAATATTTCATTACATGCATATTACGTCTCATCCTGCACAATTTACTTCGGATTTTACTCTGACTGTTCATCCTCTCCTGATAGATAATCCACTAAATAATGCCAATAGTCTTTAGGCCGTGATTGCAGTGGCAAGTCTTCTTCATACAGTTCTAAATTGTCCTTACAATATATCATATTGCTGACCTATTGCTTTGTTCGTGGCGTTTTCTTACCTCCCCAACATATCGCTATAAGTCTCTTTGCTAGTAATAGTGCCAGTACACAGAATTTACGTTTTTTCGCTTTAACATTCTGTAGTATGTGTAGCAGACATATTCGCATGGTGCATTGAATCTCAATTCCCACCATTTTACTCAGCATCTTCGTTACCGCCGGCCAGAACCGAGCTATCTCCCCACAGTACCATGCCATGTGTACGAAATCTGCGTCAACCATCCCACATCTTTGGCATCTCGAATCCTCACTCAGACCATATTTATGTAGCCTTTGGGGCGTGTGGTACGTCTGGGGTACAGAGCAGGAATATCGTCATAACCTAAATATCGCCGCAAAAATATCTACAGGAAGAAATATCGATGACAAAAATATAGTTTGACCAGAATATCGACAGACAGGTAAGTAATATCGATAGCATTATTATAGTTGTAATAAATATCGTTTACAAAAACATAGTTTACAAAAATATCGTTTTTTAAATAATTATAAGTAATGTAGTGTTTTTAATGAGTATTTGTTGTCAAAGTAGTATTTTTTGTAGTATTTTATTAGTTATTAATGTTTTTTATGTTGAATTTAGTGTTAATAGTTCCGTAGCGGGTTGTGGGTTTATAGGGGAGTAGGGTGGGAAGTAATTTAAATATAATAAAATAATAGATTACTTAATGTTTTAAATGATTATAAATAGTGTAATAAATATTAGTTAATTAATTTCAATTAGCTAATTGATTAATAATTATGTAATTAATTATGTTAATTGTTTAATTAATTTTAGGTGTGTGCACTGGAATTTTTTTGTGAAAATGTAGTGAATTAATTACATTTTGATTGAATAATTATTTAATTAATGATTAATTAAATAAAAAAACGATTTGTTATTTTATAAATGAGTAAATACATTTAGTAATGTTTACCTCTACACTATCCAACGCTTTCCCTACTGTTGCACCCTCTGGAGTGGGAATAGTAATTTTTACCCCTACGCTATCCAACGCTTTCCCTACCGTTGCACCCTCTGGAGTGGGAATAGTAATTTTTACCCCTACACTATCCATTGCTTTCCCTACTGTTGCACCCTCTGGAGTGGGAATAGTAATTTTTACCCCTACGCTATCCAACGCTTTCCCTACTGTTGCACCCTCTGGAGTGGGAATAGTAATTTTTACCCCTACGCTATCCAACGCTTTCCCTACTGTTGCACCCTCTGGAGTGGGAATAGTAATTTTTACCCCTACGCTATCCAACGCTTTCCCTACTGTTGCACCCTCTGGAGTGGGAATAGTAATTTTTGCCCCTACGCTATCCAACGCTTTCCCTACTGTTGCACCCTCTGGAGTGGGAATAGTAATTTTTACCCCTACGCTATCCAACGCTTTCCCTACTGTTGCACCCTCTGGAGTGGGAATAGTAATTTTTTACCCCTACGCTATCCAACGCTTTCCCTACTGTTGCACCCTCTGGAGTGGAAATAGTAATTTTTACCCCTACGCTATCCAACGCTTTCCCTACTGTTGCACCCTCTGGAGTGGGAATAGTAATTTTTACCCCTACGCTATCCAACGCTTTCCCTACTGTTGCACCCTCTGGAGTGGGAATAGTAATTTTTACCCCTATGCTATCCAACGCTTTCCCTACTGTTGCACCCTCTGGAGTGGGAATAGTAATGTTTGCCCCTACGCTATCCAACGCTTTCCCTACTGTTGCACCCTCTGGAGTGGGAATAGTAATTTTTACCCCTACGCTATCCAACGCTTTCCCTACTGTTGCACCCTCTGGAGTGGGAATAGTAATTTTTTACCCCTACGCTATCCAACGCTTTCCCTACTGTTGCACCCTCCGGAGTGGAAATAGTAATTTTTACCCCTACGCTATCCAACGCTTTCCCTACTGTTGCACCCTCTGGAGTGGGAATAGTAATGTTTACCCCTACGCTATCCAACGCTTTCCCTACTGTTGCACCCTCTGGAGTGGGAATAGTAATTTTTACCCCTACGCTATCCAACGCTTTCCCTTCTGTTGCACCCTCTGGAGTGGGAATAGTAATTTTTACCCCTACGCTATCCAACGCTTTCCCTACTGTAGCACCCTCTGGAGTGGGAATAGTAATTTTTACCCCTACGCTATCAAATGTTTTAAGTAATAATATATTGTATATTTTAATTATATGTATGTATTATTGTTGTTATATAAAGTAATGTGTTAAATATATGTATATGTACACATTTATTAAGTTTATAATGAAAAAGTGTAGTTAATTTGTTTTCAATAGTTTAAAAATAAAAGTAATGTAAGGTATTTTGTTAATACTACTTATATTTATTTATTATTTAATGTAAATTTAATTAATTTAAAAAGTCGATATTTTTTACATCTATATTTATTACAACAATATTTTTGAGTAGATATTTATGTACTTACCTGTTTAAGTATAGGGTGTCGATATTTTTGTAAACAATATTTTTACAACTATATTTATGTCAACTATGTTTTTGTAATCGATATTTCAACACCCTACCACGTCTGGTGTAAGTATCTAATGTGTATAAGCTTTAGGTTACCATTCGGTGGTAGTATACCAGTAATCATGCCAGCCGCACACCACTCTTCCTCCGATAGCGGCGTTTCCAAGCAAGTATCCCATCTTTGAATCGCTTTATCTGCAGTGTCTCCTATTTCATCCTGCAGTGACGTGTAGAGCCTAGATACTAGATGTTTGGGGTTAGCTGATGTGATGAGTAATTGCAGTGTTTGCAGTGTGTCAGGCTCAGCAGGGTAGGTGTGGTAGTGCATTTTCAATGCACGCAGTAATCTATAGTATGTTAACCTAAACAGCAATGATTGATTCTGTATATATTCCAGGTCTTCTAGTTTTTTAACTGTCCCCTCTTGGGACAGATCCCCAATAGTGTCCAGACCTACTTGTTTGAGCAAGTCCATACCCACTGCTTCTTGTTTAACTGAGAGGGCGGGATGATAATGAAGCGGCATCTCTGGTGTGCAAATCGGTTGTTTACCCACTTTTTTCGCTATCTCCTGCCATGCTGCCGAAGTAGCATCCACTGTATTAATGTGTTTCTTATGTAACGCCAGTCGCACATGTGTTAGTACTGCAGTCAGGGGTACAGGGAAGGCATCTCCTTCCTCCACTGCCACATGTGTGATGTAGGGAGTGAGGTGATACCAGTAATGCGCATATTGCGCCTGCACGCTCAGGTAATATAGTAGAAAATCAGGGACTTTAAAGCCTTTTTTTGCGTATGGCAATGTTAGTGTGTGTAGATCTATTCTAGCTGTTTTACTTGCCCAGATCAGTTTTAAGGTAATCAATTTTATCTCCTGGAACACTGGTTTCGGTGGCCTGATCGGGATATTATTGAAGAGATAAAGCATTTTTGGTAACAGCACCATTGCACTATGGCTATTCTGTCTGCCATAGACAATGGCAATTGTATCCACCGATCTATTTTCTTTTCCAGACCATCTATTACTCTGCCGTAGTTCGTGCGAATCACCTCTTCAGGGTCTCTATGGAACTAGACCCCCAGGTACCTCACTCGGTCTGTTTGCCAGTCTAGGGTGTAATCTAGATGGAAGGAAAGAGTGCTATCAGTTAGGGGTATTATCGTGGACTTCGACCAGTTAATGTTTAGACCAGAATGATATCCAAACTTAACAAATTCCCTCAACAGTGGGTTCAAGTTATCTTTTGGGTCTTTTACATACAATACCACATCATCCGCATAAAGCGAAATGTGAAGTGGTCTTTGGGGGAATTGTAGTGCCGAATGGTTGTATTCCTGTCTAATTTTACACGCCAGAGGTTCTATGGCTATGGCAAACAACAGGGGCGATAGTGGGCACCCCTGTTGCGTGCCCCTCCCAATTTTTATCGGTTCTGATATATATTTGTTGACTCTAATTCTCGCTACAGGTTTAGTATAGAGTAGTGCTATCTATTGCAGGAACATTGGTGGGAAACCCATTCTTCACAATATGGCATGCAGGTAGGTCCAGGCAATAGTGTCAAACTCTTTTGCAGCGTCCAACAGTACCGCCGCTGCTTTCGTCTCCGGGGATAAGTAGTGGGCTAGTGCAAACAGGGTTCTTGTGTTGTGGGATGTCGATCTAGTGGGGATGAATCCTGCTTGATCTGGTAGTATCAGCCTCGTCATTAAAACCTGCAGTCTCGTTGCTAATATTTTCGACAATATCTTGGAGTCCACATTGATTAGAGATAGCGGCCGGTAAGAGTCACACGACTCCGGGTCCTTGTCCGGCTTCAATAGTGCAATAATCATCGCTTCTCTCAGGGAGGACGGTAGTTCACCCTTCTCATGCGCTTCCCCCAACATAGCTACTATGTGTGGGGCTAGTAAATCCACGAACGCTTTATAAAACTCCCTGGTGAATCCATCCGGACCCGGCGCTTTGCCATTTGGTAATGCCTTTATTATCTCTGTCACCTCTTCTACTGTCACCGGATGGGATAGATACTGTCTTTGTGTATCTGACAGCCATGCCAGCGCTATTGTATCACAGTATTTATCTATTTCGTCCACTGAGGCAGTCTTGTCAGCTTCGTACAGTTTCCCAAATGTATGTTGGAATGCCTCCAATATACCTTTTGTGTCATGCCTTCGTTCCCCATTATTGTCCTTTACCGCCTCTACCACTTGTGCTGGTTTCTGTCCACATATTCTAGCCGCTAGCATCGCCCCTGGTCTCCCCGTTCTTCTGTATTTTCTCGCTACCTGTCGTTTGTGCCTGTACTTTAGTTCCGTTTCTGCATTTTTTTTATATTCTGTTAGTTCGAGCCTTATTTTACCCAGTATAGTCGAATCTTGCGTTTTGGTATATTCTAATTCTAGTTTCCTGATGTAAGCCTCTTTTTTCTCTAATTGTTGCCTCAGGTCTTTTAATATACCCGCATTTGTGCTAATACAGATCCCTCTGATTGTAGCTTTAAAAGCCTCCCACAATAGGCCAGCACCTTTTGTCGTGGCCTCATTAATCTCAAAATATTCCGCTATTGCTTTACTGATTGTGTTTTTGTAGCATTCATCCTGTAGTGCTTTCCCATTGAAGCGCCAGCTGAAAGGGGGGGGATACATAGTCAGGCAGATTTATTGTGAGTAATACCGGGTTATGATCAGATAGTGTCCTTGGGAGGTGTTCTATCTCTTCCAATCATTGTAACACTTCCGGCGACCCAATCCAATAGTCTATTCTAGACCAGCTGTTAAAAGCCACTGTTTTGTGTGTGGCCTCTTGTCTGTTTGAATTTTTTATTCGCCACAAATCCACTAGTCGCCTATCTAGCATTATATCCTGTAGTGTGCCTAACGCCCTTTTGTGTACCTCCGCTGAGTTCTTGGATCTATCCACTTCCTCATTTAGTGCCATGTTAAAGTCACCACCCCACAGTAGCGGTACATGTGGATGCTCGGATAACCTCGTCCAGAGTGTTGTATAAAACTTCGGATCGTCTATATTTGGAGCATACATGTTCGGCAGGGTTACCTTATGCCCCCTTAGTGTGCCCGTGACAATGACATATCTCCCCTCAACATCTGTATGTATTTGTTCCATTTTGAACTGTAAACCACGACGTATCAGTATAATTACTCCTCTAGAGTAGGATGAGTAGGTGGCGCTGTATGTGGTTTCCGCCCATCTATGCCCAATTCGAGTGTGTGCATGTGGGTCTATGTGTGTCTCTTGGAGGTATGCTATGTCTATATGTAATTGTGTTAGATATGCCAATACTTGTCTTATTTTCTTAGGGTTGTTCAAACCACGTATCTTCCAAGACAATAGTCTTAAATTCTTGACATGTCTATTCATCCTTATATCTAATCCGCACAATTAGCACCTGCAGTATGTTAAGTACAGTCTTGGCCACATTTCGTGACGTAATTAGCCCATCCTTTACAGAGATTAATCCACAATTCACATGGAGTCTGGCAGTGTTTCTTAAATACAGTTCTGTAAGCCAAGTTTCCCCAACTCTCCCCCCCCTTCCCCCCACCCACTTCAGCACCCCAATCATGCCAAAGCCATTCCCTGAGTGTAACAAAAACTAACATTGTACCAAATTGGGGGGACACCCCGAGGGGGGGTCCACTCGGGTCACACGACTGCATCCAACATAGTGGATGTGGCCAGAGTAGTATGCATAGTTCAGGTGCAACAGCTTAGACTATATGGGGTTACCCCCATTCTTGTGCATTCACCTCAGTAGTGTCCTGCATTACCGCTGACATATCTTTCGTGAGACACAGCGCCGCTTATCGAGCACTTTTGTGGTAATCTCACAGTGAGCCACCTGTAATTTACATATAATTACTGTCAGTATTTCAATATTTCACAGCTCGTTTGTGACCACTTACATACCATAGCACCGGTCCATATACGTTACCATGTTGTTCCAGCGTTTCTTACATTGTCAGTGCTCTATAGATCATTGTATCGCTCTGTTCCCAACGACATCAAGTATATCGCACCCAATCGCTGACAATCCAAATGAGTCCTTGCTCCATTGTCCCCACACAAATTGTTAATTTACCAGTGTGCAACTTTTCCGTTTGCTGAATGTAGTATAGGGGTCAATCCGCGAGCCTGTCCTCAGCCACTATACAACAGTTTATTCCTTTTATCACATAGGCCATAAAATGTAGTTCCGCATTTTATGTATTCCATGTCGTGGGCAGGGTCGATTCCGACATAGCTCGAGTTTTGCTGTTTCCGTGCACTTAGTCAGAGTCAGGATTACGCTCCTGACGCCTTTGTTCCCTTCGACGTTGTCCCAACCATTTGATATAGTCATTCGCTTCCTTGGGGGTTTGGCATATCACTGATTTACCATTCTTAGTTATTTTCAACCTAGCTGGGTAGAGCATAGCGTAGGTGATCTCCATCTCTCTCAGTTTCTGTTTCGCCGACGCGTATTCTTTCCGCGCCATCTGTACATTGACGGTGAAGTCTGGGTAGAATTGCAGCTTGTTACCTTGATGCTCAATCTCTTGTTTCTCCCTTGCCAGTTTCAACAGCACGTCCCTATCCCTATAATTGAGTAGTAGTGCCACTATTGGGCGTGGAGGGGCTCCTAGTTTCGGTCTTGGCGCTAGCATTCTGTGTGCGCGCTCTACAATAAACACCGTGGATAGTTGGTCAGCCCCAAATATCGTTTTCAGCAGGTCCTCCACATATGTCTCCATCTTCCCAGTGTTAGTCGATTCAGGGACCCCAGCTATGCTTATGTTATTGCGGCGGGATCTCACCTCCAACTCCTCAGATTTATTTTTAATGACTTCCAATACTCTGTCTATCTCAGCGCACTTCTGTGTCGTTGTGTGGGACTCATCTTCTACAGCCGATATCCTTGTTTCGGCTTCTTCTAGCCGCTCTCCATGCTTGTCAAGTTTCGCAGCCATGTTATCAACTCTCTGCGTGATGGGAATCTAATTTACTATGCACATCTTGCAAGCTTTTGTGGATGGCTCTCAAAGTCGTTTCCATGGTATTTTTCGCCTCTGGGTCAGTGTCCATGTCAGCGTCTGTTGGCGCTGTGGTCCCTTTCGCAGTTTTTTTATTGTCAAAGGGCAGTTTGGATTGCACTAATTCTGGTTTACCTATGATGCCTGACAAAGATATAACAGCGATCTACAAGTTCTGTACGTTAGGGCGCTTGCGAGGGCCGCTGCTACACACTTCGTGCTTATCTATATTTACAAGCACACTCCTAGTCCAGTCGTCTGCGACAGCCGCGGTGCCTTTCAGATAGACCGGTGTACATATAGCTGTATTGTATTGCAGCACTGTACCAGTCAGCCAAGTAGAACAATGGTATGCAATTGGAAGGTATTCTGTTAGGAGCTGCGACGGTATGGCCCACAGGGTCGCAGCTCCATGCCCTGCTGGTCAGCCCGGTTTTGTGTTGCGCGGGGTGCCAAAAGTTTATGGGCACCGTTTAGTTTCTGCGCACCGTCACCTCCATTGTGTTTACACTCTGCTGCCCCACTTCCCTGTTTCGCGACGCTTTTTGAGCACTGCCGGCCCCTATGCCTCCACCCGATAGCTGCCAGTCACCCCACCACTGGGTCTCGCCCTCTGTTGAGCCGTGCCTCCTCCTGCAGGTTCTCTCCCCTGGACGTCTTCACAGCGGCACTCCGCCACCCGGCTCCAGTCGTCCTGTGTCCTCCGCACCTTTCTACACTGCGGGCGCCGCCATCTTGTGTCGCAAGTCCGCGCGCCATATCACCGTGGCTTCACCACAATGAACGCGTGTCACCAGCCGAGTGCAGATGTTAATTCACTTTTCTCCACAGCGCACACAGCAGCAAATGGGAAGTAATGTCGCAGCAGCACTGGGGTCTCGTCTATGTGACAGAAGCAGCGCGGCTTCCCGGGTCGTGCGCTACATCGATATTACACAGCCCCCACTAATTAAGTATGCTCTGCCTCCCGTTATGTCACTTCCCAGACATAGGCTACATATCCCGCCAGTTTTACTCGTTACTTGCTTGCGCCGTCCCACATTGTAGTTCTTCGGTCGATTTCTCCTCCTATTGATTGCACGGGGCCGCCATCTTGGCCGATTGTAATCTGCAGCACTCCGGTCTCAGGGGCCGATTTTTGGAACACCAGCAGTCAGTTCACCCATCTAAGTACGCCAATACGTTCTCCATACTCTTCGGTTGCTCTACAGGTGTTTTTAGTAGTGGTAACACCAGCTGTACGCTATTTGTTCCCCGTTAGTTGTCTCCGGCCGGCGGAGCTGTCTCACAAGGCAGCCATTCCGCAGTGCGCCCTCTAGCGCCCCCTCGTCTATTCTATATTTTTAACTCGATATTAATGCAATTCTATATTTTTTACTCGATATTATGACTGTATACCATCTTGGCAGATTAAAATAAGACATTAAGGTTGGGCGTAGTATAAGAAAGGAAAAAGAAGTTGATTGAGCCAAAGATATACTATGTGGAATATTTAAGACCAAATATTACATTGAAAGTCTGGTGCAGAGATGATTAGAAAGGAGCGGATGCGGTGTTGGAAAGCACTGCACAGCAAGACAAATAATAAATAGGACAAGAGAAAACAAGTGTTTGAATAAACAATTTTAGAGGAATGAGGTAACACAGGGCTGTGTTTTGCATTTGAGTGCTGAACATAAGAAGAAGAGTCTAAAGTCGAGATTCATGCATGATCATCTAGGATTGCCAAATTTAAGACACAAGCTTATGGATGGTAACTAAGGATGAGAAAAGGGGCAGAAAAACGTTACTACGAGGAGTGTAATGGGATTTTTTTGTGAGCAAAGCAGGGGTCATAAGAACCGCTCAAAGCATTAAAAGTCAATTCATGAGCACAAAACATGCATTGAGGCGGGAAGCCGAGAATCATAGCTTACTTGTTTTTAGCTGTAGCTGTTTTTAAATTTCACTGTACCTTTGTTCATTTTGGTTGCACGACTCCACGCTCATCCCGGCAGCCGATTAGGTACTGCTTGGGGATTGAGGAAGGAACTCCCTGCTCACTATTCCAGCCACCATCTTGGGGGGAATCTGTGTTGGCGGGCTAGTTGTTTGGGACCCACCTGCCCTCACAGCATAAAATGTCCTCACTGGCTGGGTCGCACAGGGGGCGCGTGCAGAGGGCGCGCTAAAGGCAAGCCCCTCTGCGCCCGTCTGCGCCAGTCCGTGCCAGACCGTGCCAGACCGAGCCGGGAGGCAGGAAATGCTGCCCACTCTGCACCTGAGGATTCATTTCCTGTCCTTCTTACATACACGGGAGAAGCATTACATAAGATAAGATCCAACGCATATAGCAGGCAAGAGCTAGCGAATACTTGTCTCACTAAACTCCATGTCACGTTAGAAGGCCCTTTTACCTGCAAGATATGTATGTTTCAGAGTTTCCCGGGTATGGTTTGTTCAAATGAGCTTTCTAATGATCTTTTTCAAGCTCCTAACAGCCCAAATTACATCTTATGTAACGCCAGATCCCTTGTGAAACACTCTACTGAGATCTGGGATATGATCTCTACTTACTCCCAGATTTATGTTTCATAAATGAACCATGGCTAACTCCCCTCAATCGTCCATCCTTTAACTTAGCAATACCCGATAATTACAAATGTATTCATTTAGATAGAGGGAGGAAGTCAGGAGGAGGCATTGGGATAGCCTTTAAGGACCATCTTAAAGTTCAATGGCTGTATACTATCTGTAATGACACACTGGAACTGGAAATTTTTAAAGTTACCATGTCCCCTTCGGAGAATTGGGATGAAGCATTACTGTATCAGCTACCTGGACCTAAACCGAACGTTGTCAACTATCCATCGAAATTTATCGCCATGCAGGCTTTGGCTTCCAGTAAATTTATTTTACTGGGAGATTTTAACTTTCACAGAGAGGACCCAACGAATCTCGATGTGATGAAGCTTATCTCCAGTCTGAACAAGATGGGTTTATCACAACTGGTGTTTGGGCCCACCCACTGTGCTGGCCATACGCTAGATCTCATTTTTACAAGCATGGAGCAGTTAAAGATCCATTCCCTGCTCACTCTTACTTGGACAGATCATTGTATGATCCTATTTACTATTTTGCCCCAAATTGGCGTTACCCATGTGAGGCACTCAAATCTAACAAAGATACAGTGGCGTAGGCCTTGGCACAAACTCACTTTATAATAAGGATTTCGGGCAAAATCACCAGGATACATCTGATATGTTGGCCAGCTTTAATTCAGCTTTGGTAAAGGTATTAGATGCAGTTATTCCTGAGTGTAAGAAGAATTCTGTTACCCGACAGCAATCGGCCCCCTGGTACTCAGGCGACTTGAAAACGAATAAGTCAATGTGTAAAGTTTTAGAGAGAGACGATGGAGAAGCTCCAAAAACTTTTCTGATAAACAAAGCTATAAATTAGCTTTATCCCACTACCATCAAAAAATTTTAATTGCTAGATGTATGTATATTCGTAATCAAATGGAACAAGCCAGTAACTCCTCTACAGTATTGTTTAATATTGTCAAGAACTTTGCATCACCCCAAGCATGCAAACAGTTGCCATATGAATCCCAGGAGCTTTGTGACTCACTAGCGAATGATTTCCAAAATAAAATATCTTTGATCTATGCTAATTTTTCCACTAGGTGCACTAAAGATCAGGATGTTCTTGCGACATTTCGTGCCTGTCATCTTAAGAATTTGAAACTATTTCGCTGGAGGATATAAGTAGTCTACTATTGTCAGCTAAATCTGGCTCACCGGGTGACCTATGCTCCCCTAACATTATGGTCCTTCTTTCTCCTGTCTGTGCTCCGAAAATACAGAAATGTTTTAATTCCTCTATTTTAACTGGCTCAATTCCCATTGCTTGGAAAGAAGCCTATGTCCGGTCTATCCTTAAGAAACCCATGGCCGATCCTCAGGCTCTGAGCAATTATAGACCGATATATTTGCTGCCATTGATGGGTAAAACACTGGAAACTGTAATAAATAAACAACTCAGCCATTACCTAGAATCTAATGGCATTCTTGACCCTTCACAGACGGGCTTTCGCCCTGGTTTTAGTAGTGAAACGGCCATATTGGCGGTCACGGATTAATAAGACAAACTCTTGATGTAGGAGGGTCTATGATACTTATCCTCCTAGACCACTCAGCAGCATTCAATATCATTTCTCATCAACTGCTTGTGGAGAGGCTACGGGACTCCAGTATTGAGGGTCTAGCTCTGGAATGGCTCAATTTCTTTTTATCAGACAGAGGACAAACTATTACCTTGGGTCCATTTAGATCTCAAAAACTTTTGTTAGACAAGGGAGTACGGCAGGGCTCATGCCTGAGCCCTACTCTTTTTAATGTGTGGCTCCCTTGGCTAAGATTGTCCAACCATTTGGGTTTGAGATAGTATTGTATGCTGACGATACCCAGTTGCTATTCCCAATTGGCTCTAATCCAATTGAAGAGAGATTGCGCTTTTCGGCGGGAATGCTTGCCATTTCAAAATGGATGACAGAATGTTGCCTCCAACTCAATCCTGAAAAAAACGAGCTTATGCTCCTTGGAAGAGCTGCTAACATCTGCATGGTGTACTGGTGGCCATCCCAGCTCGGTTTGGCCCCCAGTACTACCTCTTCAGTAAAAAGCCTGAGAATACAATTGGATCACAAGCTGACCATGAAAGACAATATTAAGAATATTACTGCCTCCTGTTATTACAGTCATCGCCTTTTACACAAGATAGACCCCTACCTGCCATTAGAACATCGTGGAACAGTGGTCCAGGCGACGGTTATGAGCTGCCTCAACTACGGGAATGCGCTCTTGGCTGAAGTGGGTGAAACCATGCTAGCCAAACTTCAAGTTATTCAAAATGCCGCAGCGAGGATGGTCCTAAACCGTCCCCCGGAGTCCCCATCACTCCCCTTGCTCAGAGAGCTTCATTGGCTTTCAGTGTAAAAAAGATATTTTTTTATGATCTGCTGCCTCACTTTTAAAGCAATCAATGGAACGGGTCCAGGCTACTTGCAAAAAAAACTTTGTAAACAGGTGTCTGGGCGCAATCTTAGGTCAAATTCCTTGGCCCTCTTGAAGACCCCCGTATTCGTCGTGCCACATAGGTGGCAGAGCTTTCTCATATATTGCTCCCAAGTATTGGAACTCTCTTCCATAAGCCTTATGTAAATCCACCTCCTATTTGGCTTTTAGAAAATAACTTTCTTGTTTTAATTATGTGTTTTCTGTAATTGTAGCTCCTCCTTTGACTTCCTTTTTGGTTATCTTCTAGGTAAGTGCTGAGAATTGCCCCTGGGTGAGTCATGCTTGTGACAAGAGTCCACTAACATAACATATAACATAACAATGGCAATACATTGTTGAATGTGTCGACTTTGCAGAGTAGTATATTCCCTATCCTACGATTGCACAGATTTTTTGTTTATGATTGGTAACTCAGTGCCTTCTGGTTATTCAATCAACGATTGACATTCTAATGAAATGTACATATGTTGATGCATGTTAAAAATTGGTAGTTTATTGCAGTTTCCGGCAGTGGTGCAAATGACTGCCTTCCAATCCTAACATATGTGAAAGGTATAGATAGCTTATATTTATCGGAATGTAGGGCCTGTTCTCATTCAGGAGCCCACCAGCACTTGGTCTAGACATCCTTAGTAAAATTACCCTTTTCTGCTTCCAAAATGGAAGACCGTCTGGGTCTTAATGCACGGTCTCTAGGTTGTAATCTTGTGAATATAAAATGAACCTAGATAAGAGAATATGAAAAAATTGATATTTAATCATAATGCACTAAGCTGCGTAGGAGTTAAAAAATGGGCTCAGCACCCCTTGTGAAGTATGTGGTCCCTGGTGTCGTGTTCTTAAGGTGGGTAGACCATCACTAAGAAGCCTGCATGTGAGGGGGCCTACACAACTATGCAGGAGGGCCCTTAAGATTTGTAATGTACATTTGCTTTGATAATAATAGCAAATGTTTACATATAAAAGACAAAAAATAGTAAACCATGCAAATCAGATGTAGGGTGAGCTGCAGCTGAGTGTGGGGCGCATAAACGTTTTTTCCCTTGATAAAAACTTGGAACCTGGACTATCCTGTTTCAATCCTCACGGTGTGCGATAGAATTGTTGTCTTTAATGCTGGCATTTTGCTTTATATTAGGGGATATGCTCTCTCGGAAAGAGTACTGCCAAGGATGAGATTACTGTTGTCTTCTCTCTGACCAATGTAAAATCCACATCCCACTAATTTTATAACTGTGGAAGAAATTTTACTGCAGCCCCAATTTTGAGCAGCTGTGAAATAGGTTTTAATGTGATCACTGAGTACTGATTTCTTTGTTACTTTATTTCGAGAAAATTATCTTATAAATACATTGCATATACAATCAGTTATATCCATAGACAATGTTAAGGGGTCACCAGGGGGCAACCCCTGGCATGCCACTTGCACCCCATGGCACTAGCTTTTCGACCCCTGGCCTAGGAGGTGGCAAAATCAGTGCCAAGGACACATGGGCAGCTTTGCAGTCCTTATTTTCTGTCTATTTTTCATCATACAAATAGTGAACAATATTATATTATTTACTATTAGTATAATAGAAAGTGGAGCACACTTAAATGGATCAGGACTTTGGTGGCAGCTATGGTAACTAAAATGTTTTCAAATGTATGTTGTCTGCATACTTGCGGGTGAGAGTGTTTTTAAGTGAGAAAATCATAGGTATGCATGAGCAAGTGTGTCTGTATGTGTGTGTGTGTTTGTGTTTGTGTGTGTGTGAGTCTGAGTGAAAGTGAGTGAGTGTCAGTAACAGGTTATACGAAAATAAAATCCTGGTTTGCTGAGGTATGCACACAGGCTAGACAGGAACCACCACTCCTATCAGGGTAAGCGAGATAACCTTCGGTCACCCTCTGGTAGCTTGGCACAGAGCAGTCAGGCTTATCTAAAGATGCAATGTGTAAAGTATTTGTAAAACACACACACAGTAAGACTCCACACAGGTTTAGAAAAATGGAGCAAAATAAGACTAAAAGAACAAAAATCCAATCAGTATAAGTCAAGATATGAATTTGTAAATATTAAATACAAAAATAGTGATTACGTGTCTCTAGTAGTCAAAAGATCACTTGGGGTTGCGATGGACAAGTGCAAACCAAAAGTTCAGGCCAACTGCATTGGAGGGCTGGCTGGCTACAAGAACCACACAGGGCCTGCTGAGAAAATACCTTAAATGGAGCAAAGCATTGATCCTGAGGGCTCACTGTGTCGTTCTTTTCCACGTAGTCGAGTTGCTGCAAAATCGTCGAGCCTCACTGCAATGAAGGCAAAACATCGTTATCGAGCCACCGAGAGCATCGTCGTCAGGCTGCGCAGGCTGTTGGATCGCTTTCATCGAGCAACCTCTGTGATGGCATTGAAGGGTGATGCAACTATTCGTATTGGCGCAGTGGTGATGTTGCATCAGTTTTGTAAAAAACTGCTGCAGACCCCACTTCTGAGGCCCAGAATTGGAGAGGGCAGCTCAGGCAAGGGCAGGACTCATAGAAGGCAGAGCCCAGCAAGACTAGCAGGAAAGTTGGAGGTTTTTTGCATTCCTGAGAGTTCAGAAAAAAGGAAGCAAGCCAGCAAGCCCTTAGAGGTCACTTGGAGGGAGGCAGAGTCTAGCTGCCCTTCAGCAGAGTCAAGGAGCAGCAAGCAGCAGGGCAATAAGTAGTACAGTAGTCCTTCGAAAAAACAGTCCAGTTGAGTCCTTTAAGCAGCATGGCAGTCCTTGTGACAGAGGTTCAGTGCAAGACCTAGAAGTGTCCGATTCCTGGGGGTCAGAGGCCCAGTACTTATTCCCAAAAGTGCCTTTGATGTATGGGGTGACTTCAAAGCAGCTCTCGGAATACAAGGATCCCTTTCAACCGAGACCTGGCTACCAGGCTTTCAGTGAAGGGTAAATCAGCGCTTTGGGCTGGGCTGGCTGGCCTGCTCCCATAATGCACAGGGTCAAGACTGATTTGCATATGGCCTGATCTAAACTGGGGTTAAATGGTGAGCAAAAGAACACTGGATTTAACCCAGATCTCTTGACTGCGGTGAATGTTATGGTTTGTTCGGCATTCTGTCCACCAACTGTGTTTTGTGTGTGGACAGGAGACTGCCTATTAAAGTGAAAGTGTCAGCCCCTCCCTTTCCTTCCTGCCCACGAAGACCCAAAACAATGCAGATGAATGTAGATGAGTACTAAGAATGCAGATGAGCCACACCTTCCTGTGCTTCAGACTATCTAGAGGGAATGCACAGAGTGTAGCTGCTACCCTACCCAGAGGTGTATTGGAGACAGTCTGTCGGGCACAAAAAACAGTAAGTACAGAGAAATGTCCACTTTCTAAAAGTGGCATTTCTAAAACAGTAATGTTGAATCAAACTTCACCAGTATGGAGGATTTATCTTTACCATTGCAAAAATATGAAATATGAAAAAGTTACTCCTCACTGATCAGGAATTACAGTTTACAAGTGTATTAAGGACTCCCCAATGCTGGCTCACAAGAGGGGTAAGCCTCACAGTAGTGAAAAATGAAATAGGCTGTTTAGCACTACAAGGACACGAAAAACATATACAAATACATGTCCTACCTTTCACTTACAGAGGACTCTGTCCTGAGGGTTACTTAGGGTTTATTTTAGGGGTGACTTATATGTCATAAAAATGGAGTGTAAGGCACGGAAAGTAGTTTTAAATGCAAATTTGAAGTGGCAGTAAACTGAACACACAGGCACTGCAGTGGCAGGCCTGAGACAGGTTTGAAAGGCTAGATCTGTGTGTGGTACAATCAGTGCTGTAACATACTGGTAGCATTTGAAGTACGGGCTCTCGGTATACAACTTTACAAGGGACCTACCAAAACAAAAAAAATGACAATGAGGTATACACCAATGTCATAATGTTTAGGGGAGAAACACATACACTTTAGCTCTGGTGAACAGTGGAAAAGTGCTCAGAGTCCGAAGGCCATCAAAAAGTATCTGAAACTCGTGGAGGCATAATGCAAAACATCCTTAGAAAGGCCACCTTAAGGATGCCATGTCTAACACAGGTAGTGAGTGAGATATTGTGAGGGTGAGGCCCCAGTTTACTATTCTTTGATGCAAGGTAATGCTGTACCAAAGTAGCCATGTTGGCTTGTGTAAAAAATGGAGAACAAAACTATGTGCCATATCTACTAAGATATGGTGCATTTTTTCTTACTTTAAGTGCTATTGCACTTTTGATAGCAGAGCAATTATGCACAAATCATTGTGATATAGTGCAAAGGGGTGTGTGTTCTCTGTGCATAGTTTTTGCACTGGAAAGCATCCCGTCTAGTACAAAAAACATGTTTGTGGCTTTTACCATATGTGCTGTACAGTGCAGCATACAAGTAAAGTTGGAAACTCAATGAAAAACGTTAATATTTCTCTTTGTTATGCCTGCCTGAAGGAGGCGTAAGCTTTTGGTGCAAATTTCTGTCTACTAATGTTTGTAGATAGTGATTTGGATCAAACTCCATTGGTAGTTGCATGGGAACGCCCATGCCCTACCTATGGTATGCCCACATAACTAAACAAGAATTGGAAATGCAATAGGTCTCTGATTTATTTGAGTTTGAGCTAATGGCATTGTAAATGGCAATGTCATTTCGCCATGTGTTATGGAGTGTACACATGTGGTGTGTAGTGAAATTTTGTCGGTTGGATTTGAATTGTAGCAATGGTGGCATGCTGCGCTTTAGATGAATATGTTTAAAAGTAAAGTGTGCCATACTGTGATTTCTACAATAGTTAATTGTGGATGCGTTAACAATTGATGTGTGTACTGATGGCTGATGGTGTGTGTGCCTCTAGAAATTGTGCACTGATGGCTGGTGGTGTGTGTGCCTGGTGAAAGCGTGCACTGCCGGCTGGAGGTGTGTGTGCCTGGTGGAAGTGTGCACTGACAACTGGTGGTGTGTGTGCCTGGTGAAAGCGTGCACAGATGGCTGGTGGTGTGTGTGTTCCTGGTGGAAGCGTGCAATGACGGCTGGTGTTGTATGTGCCTGGTGAAAGCGTGCACTGATGGCTGGTGGTGTGTGTGTGTTCCTGGTGAAAGCGTGCAGTGACGGCTGGTGTTGTGTGTGCCTGTTGAAAGTGTGCACCGATGGCTGGTGGTGTGTGCGTGTGAATGGTGAGTGTGTGGTGGTGAGTGTGTGGTGGTGAGTGTGTGTGTGTGTGCCCAGAACCCCATTTCATAGGTTCCATTCCTTATGGGCCGATTTAATTTTCATCTTGATTTAAGGGCGGTGCACCACAAAATTATTTTGTCGGGCCGTGGCGGGAAGCAGAGTGGTTGAGGCTGCCGCGTTGTTCAGAGCAAGCCCGGATGTGGTTCAAAACATAGACACATGTTACGTTTTTTGAGCCGAAAGTGAGGTGGGCGAGAGATGCGGAGGCAGGATGTTCTGTGATGTTCAGCTGCGGGTACAGTTTTTCTCCATGGCCCGAGGGGTGTTCCCGGCAGACCCGCTGTCCCAGAGCAGAGGTGCTAGGAACCCCAGCAGCATCTGTTGGACACCCCCCTTTCTCACAGGTCCTGTCTCAGCCATATACAGCGCCATCCTATCCCCTCCCTCCGTGCCTACTTCTTGCCAACAGCTCCCACCGCCGAGGCTGTGCCAGTCCAAGTTACGTTCTCTCTCGGCCTGATATATACACAGTACATAGAAACAAGCTACGCAGGCAGGAGTGTGCAGGGTGAGCAGTGTGTGAGTGTGCAGGGTTAGCAATGTGTGAGTGTGCAGGGTGAGCAGTGTGTGAGTGTGCAGGGTGTGCAGTGTGTCAGTGTGCAGGGTGAGCAGTGTGTGGGTGTGCAAGGTGAGCAGTGTGTGAGTGAGTAGGGTGAGCAGTGTGTGACTGTGCAGGGTGAGCAGTGTTTGAGTGTGCAGGGTGAACATTGTGTGAGTGTACAGGGTGAGCAGTGTGTGAGTGTGTAGGGTGAGCAGTGTGTGAGTGTGCAGGGTGAGCAGTGTGTGAGTATGCAGGGTGAGCATTATGTGAGTGTCCAGGTCCAGCAGTGTGTGAGTGTGTAGGGTGAGCAGTGTGTGAGTGTGCAGAGGGTGCTTTGAGGGCCCCCTGTGCTAGTAATGTTGTGGGGAGCCCCTTGTCAAGTGGTGTTTGTGAAGCCCCCTGTCCACGGGTGCTCAGAAGTGCTGCGATGTTTCGGGGTGTAAGGAAGGTGATCTGCACAGAGCGTCCTCAGTCTAGTTTTGGGGGCCTGTGCAGCGTGGGGTGTCGGAGATCACGCATGGCACACACCGTGTGAGGACGGCTCGGCGAGGCATCTCAGCCCATGCTGCCCGGGTGTCGGGAAACTGCCTTGCGGAAGTGGAGTGGAGAGGTGTGGCTCACTGGTTAGAGGCGGCAGACCCGAGTGCAGAGAACGGCCCGGGACCAGGGTTCGATTCCCGACGCGGCAGGGTCTTGGACCAGGATCAGCGGACTGATAATTCTCGCATCGGTGCCTACTCCGACCAGGGATCACACTCGGCAACTCTGGGCATTAGCTTGCCTCATCTCCACAACGGCCCCACACAAACGCCGGGGATGCCTGGTTTCACCTTGGAGACCCCCAGGAGGGACTATCTCACAGGGAAAGCCAGGACGGGTTCCCCAGCGGTCTATAGCGCTACGAGGCCTCCGGGTAGCAGTGCGCTTTACAAGACACAACAATCAATCAAACCTTGCGGAGGGGTTCGCTCCAGCAGCGATGCCTCGTTTATGTATGGGGTGGCGGAGGGGGTTTCTAATGTCACAGGACGCACAAGGAATGCTTGGCCCAAGGTTTTGGGGTCACGAGGTAAGCGGCGTTTTGGGGCACTATTGGGTGCGTGTCCTGATTTGGCACTAGATGATTTGGGGACCTATGCAGCACTGCGTTTTGGGGGGGGCTTGCAAAGGGGTGTTTGTGGGGCCACTTGATGCCTGAGGATATCTCCATGCCGGTGTGGCTGTAGAGGTGGCGCGGCACCCCATTATTGCATGCCCAGCTGTCAGCCTCTGACACGGGGCATGACTGTCTCCCCATTAAGAGCTCGGGGGTGTGCACATGTGATTGGCATCCGGGGGGAGGGGGTGGCAGTGCTGGGGGAGTAGGGACTGCGGAGTGAATGAGCACACACCAGATGAATGGAGCTCTGCACGGGGTGAATGAAGGGAGAGGGCGCAGGGGCACTCTAGTCAAACCACGAGCGGAGAGGTGGAGCTTGTTCACAGCAACGGGGACGCGTCGTCGGGCACGCGCATATCTCTGCCTCTCTCTCTCATCTGAGCCTCCCCTCAATGTGTTCTTTGCACACCTGAAGATGGCGACAGATTGAAAGAAGTGGGTGGGAGGAAACGGCGGGAGGAGGAGGTGAAAAGAAGAAAGGAAGAGACCGAGAAGGAGAGAAAGCCCAGATGGGAGGGCATGGGAAAGAAGAGATGCCAAGCCAGCACAAGCAAGCCCCTCATAAGAGCATAGGAAACAGTGAGGTTCGTGGCACATAGAGGGGTCTCTCAGAGACCAGACAGGTACCAGTTGGCACAGTATAAATCACAGTGAAATCATCATTTATTCATTGCATATGTCAGATTGAAAGACATCCCCATTTCCACAGCCTCACCACATTCCACTGGCTTACACGATTAAAACAGAGGCAGGATAATTCTGAAAATGACATGTATAAGGCTTTTCCGGAAGCAGCCAGTTGTGAGTGGTGGTCACATCCAGCTATTAAATGGGACCCCCCTTATCATTTTTAATTGAAAAATATAAATTTCTTATCATCTTTCAACTTTTGGGATAACACCAATGGAATGGCCTGGCAGTGCCAATAATCACCATTGTCTCCAAGAATACATGTTACCAATTAGTCAAGAGACACATGTATTTGGCAGCTTTAAAAACACATTTGTAAAATACACATATAATAATGTTCTAATCCTGTCCATCAACCGTGATTAAATTGAAGAAAAACACAATGTCTAATGTTGCAGTGAGGAAGGCATCCTAGCGGCTTTTGACAACTTGACTTGGTTATAGTGAGCAGCGAGACAGTCTGTGCTGGTTGGGAGAATCAATATCTGCTCAAGAAAAGTTGTTTTGACTTGTCATTAGATTGCTGCATTTGTGACCGGATTTTATTTGCATTTTTTCATTCATTATTCGACACAAATGTCAGAACCAAATCAATCTGTAAATCACCTACAAACAAAATACATTTATATCAAAGCGCGTCCATGACTGTTAAAACAAACCGAGTGTAAATAAACATGAGCTCTCAAACAAAACAAGCCAATCATTCCGAAAATAAAACCACAGACAATTTTCTGTAACCAGCAATGGCCTTTGTTTTAGGTGTCAATGAAAACATGTGTCAGTCAGCAAGAAAGAGGGAGGCGTTTAAGGGAAACAGTAATTCACTGAAATCAATCTAGGAGAAATTAAAGCGATCGAAAGCGATCTCGAACTACAAAAAAAAAAGCCATGCGAGTGGTGCACGGCGCGCGAACCACTGCGAGCATATGTTTTGAATTATTGCGGCTGTCAAGCCGCGATAATTCAAAACATATGGCCTCTGGTGCGCGTAACAGACACCAATAGTCCATAGGTGGAGCTACGCGACTGCCTATGGCCTATTGCGTGTTCTGTTGAAAAACAGCACGCCAAAGCCAATGAAAATGGACCTTGGAAATAACACGCACGAGCTGCGTGGAATTTCCAGGTCCATTTTCAAAACTGTCGGAAAAAGGACTCTCGTTGCGTGACACTGTAGCATACACGCGCTCGATGCCTGCCGATTCAGGGCAAGGCACCGAGCTTCAGGGAATCTGTGGCGGCCATCTTGGGGCGGGACATACTCTGAAGTATTCCACTCTCCTCATGGGGTGCCACAGGGATCAATTCTGAGCCCTCTGTTTTTCAATCTGTATCTACGACCACTGGCCAATCTTGTAGAACACTTTGGTCTTAGTTTAATGACCTATGCAGATGACTCGCAAGTCCTGTTCTCACTCTCCAAATCCGACTTGCTTGTCCCCTCTGCACTAAAAGTGGGCCTCCAAGAAATATTTAGTTGGATGTCAGCTAACCAACTCAAATTAAATGGAGATAAGACAGAGGTCCTTCTGCTAGGAAATAGTAAAGACCTCTGGAACGACTCACATTGGCCATCGTCATTAGGCAAACTTCCACCTGCAGCCTCTCAGGTTAGAAACCTTGGAGTCATCATTGATGACAGTCTATCTATGACTCAACAAGCAAACAAAGTGGCAGGTTTATGCTTTACCATTCTTAAATGGTTACGAAAAATAGTATGGATGTTGCCGCCCACTACCCAGAAGACCGTGGTCAATGCCCTAGTGACATCTCGGCTTGATTATGGTAACATCTTATATCTGGGCTCAAACAAGGCAGTGATAAAGCGTCTGCAATTAGTGCAGAATGCTGCGGCCAGATTGCTCTGCAGAATCCCTAGATCCGCTAGGATCACTAAACATCTCAGGGAGCTGCATTGGCTCAGGGTTGAAAATCGGATTCGTTTCAAGGCCCTGAGCTATTTATTTAAAATCAAAGCTGGCACTGCCCCTAAATATCTACAGGCCCTTGCTAAACCCTTCCTCCCAAATCGCAGCCTTCGTTCAGGCGCAGCTGCAAATTTTGTGGTACCAAGGTTCAAACGGGCCAGAATGGGCGGGAGATCTTTTTCCCACCTGGGCCCAATGTTGTGGAACTCACTGCCTATTCATATACGCAAGGAGGAAAGCTATATGAATTTCAGGAAAAGTGTAAAAACTTGGCTATTCAATAAATAAATGCTGTGACTGCTCTCTCTCCAGTTGGTATTGTGTTCTTGCGAGTCCGGCGCCGGGAAACCCTTTGTGGGTAGCTGTGCGCCTTACAAGTGCTATAAAATAAATAAATAAATAAACACTGCTGCACAGTGTACGCTAGGCCCGATCCCTAAAAATAAAGCATAGTAGCGAATAGTGAAACTGTGCTTCACTTTGGGTTAATTATGCTTAATTAATGTCTCTACACACTGTATGCTATGGGTAATTCTGGATTCTGTCTCACACGTGCTAATTTGCCTGGATACAATTAACAGCGCCCTCTGCTGCATTGAGACTGACAGCTGCTATTCTAAAAGTCATTTTTGCCAGTCATAGTTTTCCTGTGTACCCATAAAAGTGAGTACAAAGTGAGTATAATACAAAAGTAATAAGTGTCGATTTCAAATATTGAAAGAGTGTTCTATAATGCCAAACCCTTGCAGACTTGTTGATCAGTACAGGCAAGTCCTTACGGGCGGCTGGATAAGCTGAACAAGGTAAGGAACAATGCAAAACAGATTAGACCTTACTGAGTTAGCAACAAATGACTGTCTGGGCCAGGGCAGAGAGAGAAAGCCAAGACTGCAAGACAGGGAAGCTATCTCGTAAGTTCGGGACTGTAGTTGCATTGACAAAATGTACTTTGCTTGGGCACAGACCGTGTTCACAAATGCTCACGCATATATTCATTCATCTATGCTGCAGTTGTGTGGCTGCAAACAAACCCATTCCAATGCCTAACACACACGAGACTCTCAATTAATCCACTGTCAGCTGCTCAAAGGCAGGGGCGGCTCTAGGCTCATGGTGGCCCTGGGCAGGGAGCGTAGGTAGGGGGCCCTGGAAGAGGGGGTCCTGGTGGGGTGGAGCCCCCCCCCCCCCCCCTGGAGCCGAGGAAGGTGTTTGGAAGTGGAACAGAGCCGGAGGCCGCCAAATCCCTGCCAGGGGCCACCACGCAAATATGTATCCATCCTCAGAGGATTATTATATTAAGGATATATATTGGTGTGGTGGCCCCTAGGGTTTGGTGGCCCTGTGCAGGTGCACAGCTTGCACATGCCTAAGGCCGGCCCTGTCATAGGGATACGAGACCACTGCTTGTTCACCGTGTCTGCTCCTGAGCCCTACTGCAGGCTTACCCTGTCCAATCTTTTTTTAGGGTATATGGGTGCCTAGTAACCCCATCGGCTTAGAGAAGGGACGCTGGGGGAAAATGGATGGACACAACTCTACAGATTTCTCAATAGGCTATTGGGCAACGCTGAAGCAGAGCATGCAAGCCCCAAAAATATAGTGCGGGTTGAAGTGAGTTGCAGCCTGGGCCCTCCTTTGCCTAAGGTGCAGATTCAGGCGTGAACCCTGATCTCGGCTAGACAAGGACACATTTGCACGAATTACATCTGAGACGCTGTACCTGAGCTCTAGCAGTCTGCCACAGGGGCTCTGCAGCATCACCCAAACAGATCTCAAAACTCCCTCTGACTCTGTTACAGAAAGCACAGTGAAAGGTCTATGAATACATTTAAGACTGTACAAGAATTCCAGGAATGGCATTAATTGGCATAATGTAAGGTGGCTGGGCACAGTTGGGGAAAGTGTCAGTGTAGGGAGAATCCCCACCAAGTAAGGCTGCCTGTGCAATTAGCTATCTGAACTCTGACCCTTCCAGAATAATTAATGAATAACACAGGGGATCAAGACAAAGGCGCAAAGTGATTGGGTGGGGGCTAGCAAGTAATACATCAAAGAATGCTGGTAATTGGCCCTGTGGCTTTCATTCTTTGCCCTATTTCTTTCAATTCATTGACTCAAAATAATGGGTTCAGGTTCATTATCAACAGGTTTAGCAGCAAGAGCACAACATTCAACAAAGCTGGGATTGTAGCAGCGCTGGTGGCGAACTTCAACGTTTCATCATCCCTCCCCCTCTGCGGAAAGTGAAAGTGGCCGCACAGACTTAATCCTCATATTTGTTGTAACAGTTGTACTCTTAATTACTCTCAGTTTTCAGAGCTTTGGTCTCTTTGCCGGTACGATGTTGGAATACAGCTGGTATGGGCAGGTATGTACCTTTCGCAGAGAAATATTAGTAGTTGGGTCTGAACAGTACTTCATGTATTTATCAGTCGTAGTGGTGCCTGGTCTATGTTGTGGGCTGTTGATTGAGATTTTGGAAGATGCACACAGAAAGGGCATTCTTTCAATATGTTCTTTTCTCCAGTTTTCCATCATACTGCCTGATCTGGGAAGAAAAGATTAATAAATCAACTAGATTGTTTACAAATCTTTGAGCTCCTTTGGTTACTTTTTTATTGATCTGTTTCATGATGTGGTGTACTGTAAACGATGTGACCACTTGATCTTGCGAAATCATTGCTCCGTTTTATTACTGACTATTGATGATCTTCTTGTTGGAAAACTGATACGTTTAGAAACTTAACTGGGACACAGGGGAAGCCAGAATATGCTGTTTGATGCACGCAAAGCTGATTTTTGAAGGACTATTGTACCAGCAATTCATTTGTGATTAAATATAAACATACACATGCACACGAGAGCACACGCGTGCCCCGACACTCAGGCGCACACACACAGCGTCACACACACGTTCCACATCGACACACGTGAAGTAATCACACGCACTTATTTTGAAATGGAATGAAATGGAATGACGGTTGTTTCACACTTTCTTTCTGTGTTTTAGCAAATTTCATGTAATGTTTACCTAACTTGCGCTGTGCTGTGGGTTCTGTTCGTGAACAAATGCGATGTTACAAATGAGTTCCTATACAATCTCGAAGTGGCTAAATTAAGTGGAGTATTTTATTTAAAATAAAAACTGTCAGACATTACATGACTTGAGAACAAGTCAGTGTTACATGCCATTCTAGAAACAGTGACATTCGGGGGAAACATCCTCTGCCAGGATGTATTGACGTCTCTGAGTTTACAGGGGAATTTCATACCCAACAGTGGGCAATGAATTCCGAAACGTTCCACGGTTCTTCATGGACTAATTTGCAGAACATTTGCATCAGGCACTACCTGGTGCATTAATTTAGTATACTCACCAGTAGAATTGTCCATGGAGTACAAAAGTATGGGGCTATTATATGATTCAACTGGTTTGAAATTCCTGCATGCAGTGCTTTGGCCTGTGTATGGTGTTTTGATTTACAATTGCAATTTGACAGTGCTTCACAGTCTTGCTGATGCGTTGAAGCGCACTAGCGGTCAGTTAGAACATTGCACTCTGGGGGAGTGGTTGGCCAGATGAGAGTTTACTGGCAGTCTGGGTTATGTTGGGGGCATTTTGGTGTCGAACATGACTGATCACAGTACTGCACCTATCCAGTATGTGCGTGTGCATGTTCTTCCAGTGTTTCCTTTCAAATATGGCAGTCAATACTATGTTTCACTTTTCTTTTCATTTTTGCTGGCCAATTAAAATAGTCTATGTGCCGCCGTAATGCAGTTACATTGTTTGACACAAAGTTGTAATATTTCTGCTAAAATGTCTACTACATTAGCCTTGCGCAGGATAAGGAGTAGAATGTTGTTCTGCTGGGGCAGATCTGTAACCTCTGTGTTTCATGTTGAGTAGATGACCAGAAACATTGACAAATTTCAGGATTTTCTGAGTGCAATGCGAAATATGTACCTGTCCAGTTTTATTGTTGTCTCCCATGGCCAAATTTACCTTCACTGATAGAGAAACAAGAGTGCGTTGCTGCACGTGGACATGTCTTGAGAACCATTACGTTTAGAATGTTTTGACCGAGAGATGAATGAATATGTTATTATAGTTTACTTTTTCATACTTATGTTATTCTCTGACTATGCCTCCTTTTCAGGATGGACTGATGTCTGTATTTTGAAGTTCTTTAGAATATACGTTGTCTGTAGTCTACATTGGTTTGGATCCAAGCAGCTATAGCCGTCTCATCAACCTATTAATTTCCAAAACATAACAATGAAACTATACACTTGTATTCACACATCCAATCCACAGGTCTGTTCAAATGTTGCTTCTGCTACAGCATACATCATGGGGGAGTGGGTCAGTCAGTCCACTTCATCCACTGTCTGGCATGCCTAGTGAGTGCATTTTGACTTATCAGCTATGCATACCCGCCAGAAAAGTAGTGCACTACATGATAGGCATGGTGTAGCAGACTGCTGAGACACTCTTTTATATGTATGTATTTGTTTATTGCAATCTTTTGCATATCGCATATGTTTGCAAAAAAGCAAGTAAACACTGCACACTTGCCAAGGCCAGAACTGTTGGCTTTGCTAACGCTCGTTTCATTGACGTCACCATGATGTACTTGGTTCTTAGTAAAGTATACTGCCAGAATATTGCGGTTAAAATCTAAAAATATTTTGCCCAAATAGCGAATACCAAAATATTGTGAAGGTAAGTGCATGTAGTTAGGTATTTATAGAGATCAAGGTGATCAAGGTACATCCAAGTACTGTTATATTGCTTGCTGAAACAAATCCTTCCACTGGCAGTGAATACATATAAAGTAATTAGCATATTCGCTGCAAAGAATCCCTCTGACACATTATTTTTTATTTGGACAGCATAACAGCCTGAAGATACATTAAACTCAATCATGTGCAGTTCGTTTTTTCACTTTAATCCTTGAGTCTGCAACTTGGATATACTGCATCAAATGTAAGGTTTGAGTGAGCAAGGGGAAGGAGGTTAAGCATGGGCGAATTTTGCGGATCTCGCGTTCGCGAATTTTGCGGATTTGCGAACTCGCAATCCGCAAAATCCGCGAATTCCCGCGAATTTGCGGATTTTTTTTTTTTGTGTTCGCCCGTGTTTCTGCCAGTTCGCGAGGGTTTTTACAATTTCGCAATTTGTGAACTTACCTGTCGGGTCGCAAGTTTTGCGAACTTGTTGTTTCTACGTGTCCAGCCTGTTTGGGACACTCTTCTTCATCACTGCCACTCTCTGTCACCACTGCCACTCTCTGACTACTCATGCCACCCTCTGGCCCACCCATGCCACCCTCTGTTTCATCACCACACCCTCTGGTTGTCCAGTGTACATTATTTTCGGCAAAGCAAAGCACACCTTCCCTGCCTCAAGTGACCTGAATTAATTTGGGGCTGATTAATGTGTCACAGAATATTTTTTTAGCTGGCACCTGCTTCCTTAGTGCGCCCTGATTAGTGATCTTTTGCACTTGCTAAGTGCTTTCATTGTTGCAAAATTAGTTACAACACCTGCCCTGCCCCAACTGACAATAATGAATTAGGGGCTGATTAATGGATTTTAACTTCCAGCCTGGCTCCTGCTTGTCTCCCTTAGCTGTAATTCAGGACCTTTGTGGCATATGTGTAATTATTCTGAGGTTCAGAGCAGGGTCACATAATAGTTGCAACTGGCAACTGAACTCTGGAGGGGCCCCTCAGGAAGCACTACAGGAAATGGCTACTAATGATGAGCCTGAACTTTTGAACCTGGCAAGTAGTTTCAGTTTTGCTAAGATCGTATTTCTGCAATTTAGCACTTATTCGCGGGGCGCGAAGTTGTACTGGGAAGCCGCGAACTCACGCGAACAGTGCGAGCAGTGCGAGCAAGATCCGCTGCTCGCGGATTTGCGGATTTTGCGGGAGATTCGCGAATCTCGCGGATTGCGAATTTCCCGAAAATCCGCAAAATCCGCGAGCGAAACGGATTTTCCGCCCATACCTAAAGGAGGTATGAGCACCTGCGAGAGCTCCTGTGATGAGACTATAGACCTCCAGAGAGTCTGGGAAAAGATATGGACTTTTGTAGTGGAAAGGAAGGTCAAAGGCTGCTGGCTAGGGTAAAGTGTGGTCTGTTGAGAACCGCCTGTGAACCTTCAATGAATTCTTCAAATGTATTGTTTTGTTTCCTGTCTTTGCATCCGTCAATATCAATCCAAACTAAATAGACTTTGCAATGACACTTCTACTAATTATACATTTTCTATTATCCATCTAACTTAATACCATCGTTGTTGCCAGATTTGTTCTATTTTGGTCATCAATGTTTGCTACTTACCCCTTTAATATGTTCTTAGATTAATTTAATTTCCCAAATACTAAACCTTTCACCATATTTGATAGAGAAATATCATAATACTATATTAACATTCAGTGACAAATGGATAGTGACTCTCCTGAGTCACCAGAAAGGCAACTCTTCAGAATGTGTTTTATTGGCTCCCTTGTAACCCTACCATTTAACTTTATCATATGACTATCAATCCCACTGCTCAGCTGAATGTCAAAAATATGCCTAATCAGCGGGTACCAATACACCTTGCTTGGGAAGGTTTGGATTCACACACACTTATTACGCCGGATTCACTAGAGGCTCCCAGTGAGTTGCAATCCTTATACATCGCAGCATCCTCTTTGTTCATAGTCGAACATGGTAGGACCCCCAGGGTAGGTTAATTGTGATATATTGGGCACTTTATTGGGAACCCATGGTTCTGGGTAGTATCTACACCCCCACCTCTCATGTTCTCTTGTGGAAAAATGGATGACGTTCTGGACTGAACTTCTGTCAGGGTTGACCCTGGTTGGCGGAGATTGGATCAATGTTATGCCCCGGTCACAAGATAGGTGGCATGCAACAGGACACTAAACTGTTGCCCCTAGTTCAGGGATTGGGCTGGGTTGACTCTAAATATTGTCCGTAGTTCAGGGATTGGTGTGGGTTGACTACACCCCACCACGTGTGCATACACCTATTTCTCTAGAGCCCATGTGTCCTTCTCTCGCATAGACTACATTTTCCTCTCGGGGCGCACACCCATAGACTGTCCACAGCCGAAAGTTTCCCCAGGGGTTTATCAGACAATTCACCGATGTCCCTCCTCTTATCTCTGGATCCCAGGTGCTCCCAGTTTTGATGGCGTTTGCCACTGTGGCTGCTACGTGACGATTAGTACTGCGCACATATTCCTACATTTCTAGTGGACTATCTTTTACTAAACACAGGCACAGTAGAATCCCCAGTCATTCTATGGGAGGCAATGAAGCCCACTCTCATGGGAGCGGATATTGACTTTTGTACTGCGAAACGCTGACAGCAGCGCAACAAATTACTACAAACTGAGGCCCAGTTGCTCGATCAGGAGCACGCAAGTAGAGACACACAGGAACGTGTTTCTCGCAGGCAATTGTTGAACGTACGACAGACATATGCTAGAGAGCTCCTGGATGAGGTCCGGCTTTATTGGATCGCCACCAGTAGCCAGATATACCAGTAGGGGTACAAATCTAGTAAAGAAAACCCAAAGGAAATGATGGACGGAGCGTTGACAATACAAACACTCACCCCCAGTCAACTGATCTGGGTTTAATCCATCACCGTTCTTTAGCCCACTCTGCCACCCCAGTTCAGACATGGCCATATGCAAATCAGTCTGACCCTGTGCCTCATGGGAACAGTCCAGCCCGAACTGCCAAGCCATGCCTTCCCTGGACCGGAAACAAGCTACCGAAGACCGGTTTCTGGCATTTCAGCCTTCTTCAGCCCAGCTTGCTTGAATCCAGTGGCAAAGTGAGCAAGGGACTCACGTCTGATCATACCCTGCCAACTTAGGGCAAACAAAGAAAAACCAAAGGAAATGATGGACGGAGCATTGACAATACAAGCACTTACCCCCAGTCAACTGATCTGGGTTTAATCCATCACCGTTCTTTAGCCCACTCTGCCACCCCAGTTCAGACATGGCCATATGCAAATCAGTCTGACCCTGTGCCTCATGGGAACAGTCCAGCCCGAACTGCCAAGCCATGCCTTCCCTGGACTGGAAACAAGCTACCGAGGACCGTTTTCTGGCATTTCAGCCGTCTTCAGCCCAGCTTGCTTGAATCCAGTGGAAAAGTGAGCAAGGGACTCACGTCTGAGCATACCCTGCCAACTTAAGGCGAACAAAGAAAAACCAAAGGAAATGATGGACGGAGCGTTGACAATACAAGCACTCACCCCCAGTCAACTGATCTGGGTTTAATCCATCACCGTTCTGTAGCCCACTCTGCCACCCCATGTTCAGACATGGCCATATGCAAATAAGTCTGACCCTGTGCCTCATGGGAACAGTCTAGCCCGAACTGCCAAGCCAAGTCTTCCCTGGACGGGAAACAAGCTACCGAGGACCGGTTTCTGGCATTTCAGCCTTCTTCAGCCCGGCTTGCTTGAATCCAGTAGCAAAGTGAGCAAGGGACTCACGTCTGAGCATACCCTGCCAACTTATGGCGAACAATTTGCATATGGCCATGTCTGAACTGGGGTGGTGGAGTGAGCTAAAGAACGGTGATGGATTAAACCCAGATCAGTTGACTGGGGTGAGTGTTTGTATTGTCAACGCTCCGTCCATCATCCCCTTTGGTTTTTCTCTATAAAAGTAAACTACATACTAGTAGCGACTTAGTGCAAAGACTACTTGGGCTGGTGTCTATCCTAAACATTTGGAGAGCTCCTTTCTAATGTCTTACACCAAGCGCTAGGCATAAAGGCCTTGCCCATGCCCTTCTAGGTGTATAAAATAACGGCCAGGACAATAGAATGTGTTTGACATCCTAGATCAAATCTGTGCTGAATATGCAATGAGCAGAATTTCGAAGGTTGGGCTTCCAGTTTTGGGTAAACCTATTAAGGAACAAAATGCCAAACCAGAATTTAATATACAGTGTTCGGGTTTGGCTGGTCGCGATTATGGCCAAGTAGGGCTCCAGAGAGGGGACATCTTTGTTAGACAAAAACTCCCCCGTGAGTCCTCCAATTTTAGAATCACGGTGGTAGAATTTGATCTTAAAGTCCCAAAAAGCCTTTTTTACCATGACCTTAGTACCTGGATTAATTGATGTGGGATCGCTCCAAACAACTAGCCATTCCTATATTGCTCTAAAGCTGTTTTATGTGTTGAAACCAAGTAATTAGATTTGTTTCCCGGTGTTCAATTTCAGTTAGGTTAGACCTGAAATACAGCAATTCAAGAGTAGAGCACAATCTAACCCAATGGAGGAGGGGTCTCAAAGTGGCTAGGCCTCCAAATCTATTGAAATCTAGATTAAAGGAGAAGGGAATTAGCGAATCAAGCAAAGCTATTTTGCTTATAAGATAGGAGGCGAGAGAAGTTGGCCTAACGACAAGGGCGATCGGCCTTGAATCAGGGGAACTGGGTTCAAGTCTCGGCAATGACACTGAACATCCTGTGATTCTGGGCAAATCACTTAGTCTCCCTGTGTCTAACAAAAATGTATGTGTGTCCTCATAAAACGTAACTGGTGCTATGTAAAGTGCTCTGATACCCGATTCTGGACAAGTTCACCTATATAAAACTCTGCAAAACAAAACAAAAAATCTGAAATGTTCCCCACTCTCCAAACTTCAGCCCTATATGGAGCCATGCTTTGTGCCTTTGCATGTTACACCTCAATGGCCGAGGAGACAGATTTGGGGGTAGTAGCTTTGTATCTTTTAACTATGGCAGATGCTCCTTTTTGGAGGTTCAAGTTGCTCTTCTGTAATTGTGATCTCCATCAACATGAGCTGTCTATTATGATACCAGAGTAATCAAAATGGTTGACAGATTGCAAAATCAAGCTTTTTATTGAGAACCCTCCTCTAAAAGACCCGTGTGAGTTAAACACCATGGCCATAAGCTTTTGATGTATTCACTTTCAGACCTTGAGCTACACAGAAGCCATCAAAGTTGTTAAGCAGGTTCTGTAGCACAGGAGACACAGGACACAGGAGACAATTAGGGAATCATCTGCAAATAATAGGACTGGATCTTTGGTGAATCAAGGGTGCTGTTGCTCAGGTACTTTATAACATCGTTTATGTAGAGAGAGAATAAGGTGGGGCTGATACACAGCCTTGATGCAACCATCACTCAACAGGTATGCGAGCCGTGAGCTTGCTCCTTCCTCTCCACCTTACTTGGGCAAAGTTTCCCTCAGGGAGACTCCTCAGAATACCTTACAGATCAGAATTAACATCCATTGATGCAGGGGGAGACCAAAGGTAATGCCTGGGGAACAGATCGAAAGCTGCTCTTAAGTCCACAAAGGCCACATACAGATGGCCTTTGGTTGAGCTCAAGTATTTCATATGATGAGATCACAACAAAGGATCTGGCCAATCCTGCTCCCCTTAGAGTGGGAGCCTGCCTGCAGGGTCAAGAAGATATGGGATTATGTAACCCAATCGAGCAATTTATCTAAATCTTGGTGGCATAACACTTTTTGTAGATTGTCAATAAGACTGATAGGTCGATAGTTACTGGGATGGTCTTGTTACCTTTTTTATATATCAGTATAACCTCAGTACCCCACAATGAGTAGGGGATGCTTTCCCCTGTCATAATCCTATTTGGTAGTGCATTGTTATATGGGCCCCACCCTGCAAGTTCTGAACGGTATGAATCACTGAAAACATCACCTGGGCCCCTGGTTTCCCTGGTTTTCCTGGCTTCAATGATTGATTATCCCTAATAGTTTCCCCCAAAGTAAATTGGATCAAATGGTGATCAGTTAGGGAATGGATGGGGTTAATTACAAGTCTAAATTACAAGTCTCTGTAAAGTGATGTAACCATTGTTGGGGCCAGAGACGGCTCGTGGAGGGAGTTACGGTGGGGCAGGAGGGTGGGGAGGGGGAGGGGCAGCGCGGAGGTTGCTAAAAACCGGCATATGGATAATTGCAGGTAAGTAAACAATTTAATTAATAAAACGAATTTCGTAGTGCGCCTTGCATCGCAAAATGCAATGCAGTGCGAGCTACGAAATTCGTTTTATTAATTAAATTGTTTACTTACCTGCAATTATCCATATGCCGGTTTTTAGCAACCTCCGCCCTGCCCCTCCCCCTCCCCGCCCTCCTGCCCCACCGTAACTCCCTCCACGAGCCGTCGCTGGTTGGGGCTATGCAAAGAATTCCAGCGGGCTCGAGATGCTTATGCTGAAAAAGTGCTATAAGGTGCCAGAACCTTTTAGCATCTTTGGAGCTTATTTGCGAGCACCTTTATTATGGGAAAAAGTGATGCACCTACTGCACATGGGGCTTGTAAATAGGCCCCTCGCTGTCTACAGGCCACACAAGAACATTGCAGTTCGAGTCTATCCAGCCCTGCTTTGAAAAAGCAACAATACGTTTATAATGGAAGCAGTAATACTTAAGTGCTGCTCGATTAACTGGTTTTACAAATACAGCTAAGAGTTCTTTGGCCTTACAGCTGTCATTGGAAAACCAAGGGAAGACTGATGGGTGATTGATTCGGTACTGCAAGCTTCCGATGTGCATAAATTACCCAATGCCCTAAACCGCGGGGCAACCAATTCAAGTATGGGGATCATATTGGGCAGGCAGTTCTTTATAGGACAACATACTTTATTAAATTTGTTGTAAATCTGTTGTAACATTTTAGCTTTACCGACTAAATGACTAAATGTGACCATTTCCCTATTCTAATAGGACATGACCATTGTTTGCTTACATTGTTTTATCCAAAACAATTACCTTTCAATAATAGTTTTAAAGCATTATGATCACTGTCGGTCTTGAGTATAACTTCAAAATCACTTACAGTATGCCTTAAAAAAGTGTCCCAGATTATATAGCTGATACAGCTCTTGTAGTTCCCTCTAGTAAATGTAAAGGCTCTATCCCTGTCATATTTGAATGTCCATTACAAGCACTCACACCATCAGTCATGGTAAGGTAGTTTGAATGTGGAAACAGGCCAGGAATATATTGTTTCTGCATCAAGCTTCTGAATTCCCTGTGATTCATCTTCCATCTCTAATGTTGAAGAAATAACATATAGGGGCTCGAATGCAACATTGAAGTCTCCTGCGATCCGGTCGGGAGATGTGTCTGATTTATTGGCGAGATGATTCATAATTGTGTTTAATGTTCGAGATTCAATATATTTGTTCGCTGTTTGGTCATACAAATTATAATGTTTACAAATTACGACCTGTTCTTCCTTTAAGTGTCAAATCTAGAATATCTGAATTGCTTATTTCCAACTATTTGATGTTTAAGTTAAAAGAGTTTTTCAGCTAAATAAACAACCGACCGATATGGCGACCAGCTCTAAAAGAGGTTGCCTCAATGCTATAGTTTGTGAAAACCTGTTTTAAATATGGGTTCCAGTGCTCATGACTCCTGCATAAAAATAATCTCTAACTCTTGTGTTAAAATTTGCCCTTGTAATCCTGCTAGATTCCATGAACAAATGTGAGCAAGGGGCTGACACCCTGCTTTTATGGAAGGTGAGGGGTTCTGGAGGGGACATGTACAGTTCAATGCGGTTTTGCAGAAGTTTATGGTTAATGGGCTGTTACTGTTCCCATATGATGAACAGGGTCTCAAGGAGAGTGCTTGGATGTCTGGTAGGGAAGTGCCTATGTTCTTAGCTTCTAGTGGTTGGGTAGGTGATGTAAGGAAACCAGTACACTTGTTTCTGGCTTGGTTGGTACTCAATCAATCAACATCTTCCAAGGAAGTTGATTCTAGTCTCCTCCTCTGATTCCTTGGCATTAGTGAAGAGTCGTTTTTAGACAGGCCTAATGTACTAGTCAAGTCAAGGGGAGTAGTTGGGGCTATGTTCCTGGATGTGTATGCCTTCTGGGAGTGTAAGTCAGCAAGGTTGTAAATCTTAGATTACTTTTGAATTGAATGTTAGAATCAAATGGTGGAATGGTGCATGCATCTAGGGCTAGTAACCCACCACTAGCTTAGGGTCTCTCAAGATTAGCTTAATGACATCAAAATTAACAGTGCAGGTGGTTAGGTACTGTGCATAGACAATGTCTGAGTGGATTCGGAAAAACAGTGGTGATGGCTGCATATCTAGTGGGTCGCCTTGCTTATTAGTGACTCAATGGTTTCTCTGTGCCCATCCCTTAACTTTGAGATGGTAATCATGTAAATTAGGGGCTCTCTATTACCTTGTCTAATAGGGGCAGGGCATTTATAGCGTGCTGAGGGTGAGATGCCCCGATTGTGTGTGCCTCATCAACCAGTGCATATTAGGTCTGTATGAGATTGATTTAAATGATGCTCTAGTGCAATTAAATTTAAACATATCAACTTCGTTGCCTTTGTTGCCTTCCTAGGCATCTTATTGTTCAAGTATTGGATGCCCGTTTACCCAAGGCAGCTGTTACTTGGTTTGTCTTGGGGTGTAAGAGGAACAAAGGGTCAAAAGGGCAAGTCTCTTTTACCATTTTCACTGCGGCTCCGGGCTGAGCTTGGGTGGCAGCTGATGGGTTTCCAATGGCAGACAGGGTTTTGACAGTTCTAGTCGTAATGTGTTTCTTATGAGAGCTGTGATAGGCTACCAGAAAGCCTGTTAGCCATATCTCCAATAAAGAGACGTTTTATTCACTGCGATAAGATCAGTTCTCAAGCTTACCACAATAGCTTTAATGTCATCTAATGTAATTTTAGACATATTTTAGGGGGTGGCTGCTTGGTTCGTTTAATTGTTCATACCTTCAAGGAGTGTGTAGTGATTTGAGCAAACTACAGGCAACATACACTAAGGCTGGTCATTCACAGGGGATGCTCATTGGAATTGGCCTTTTATAAGAGATGTCAGTGCACCATGTGTTAAATAAGAGCACTCGGATTTGTTCTTCTCAGATGTTTTATTGCAACAGACAGCTTTTGATTTCTGTTTATAGAATTGCATTATTTTGGTCTTAGATGGCCGTGATGGAGGCTGTCTCCTATCTTTATTTAGAACATCTTCCACTTCCACGATGAGATTGTCTGTGTCCTGCAAGGTGAAATTTTCAGCCTCATGTCTCTTAGGGGGCTTCAGGTCCTTCCCAGCGCCCAGTATCTGGCCTTCTGCCTTCCTCTTATCTATGGTTGGGATCTGATGAATATGAATAATATTCAAGCACTTGATGATGAAACTGGTCTATATGGACCCCTTTAATGCAGTTGCAGAAAAAAACCAGCTAGTAAAATAGGACCATATGCCTAAACCTGCCGCTCGTAGCAGTTTTACCGGGAGATTTGGTGCTTTCTGCTCTTCCTGCCATGCGACTGTGAGGACCAGCAGCCCCGTCATCGTCGCAGCTGTGTTCTATTCCCGCCCTCTTCCAGCATATTTACCGCTCGCGGCCCCCACTCCGCGGGAGCCGCCCGTAGCAGTTTTGACGAACATTTGGTGCTTTCTGCTCTTCCTGCCATGGGACTGCGAGGACCAGCAGCCCCGTCATCGCCGCAGCTGTGTTCTCTTCAATCCCCCTATTTTCCTCTAATTAAAAGCCCACGCATACCGCGTCGCAGGCGTGCACCGGGCGGGCCCGTTTGAGCCCGTTTGAGTACGTTGAGGACGGGACGGGCCACCCCCCTAAGAATTCACTTTCCAGGTTAGTGTGTGGTTGCCGTAAACACTGCGGCCAAGTAATCAAGTAATCATCCGTGTATAGGGAGCGCTGTAATTACATTCATGTCACTTACGGGTGGTGGAGCTGCTAGGAAAACAGCATCGGGAGGGTCAATTATTGGCACTTTGGATCAGTTCCTTGTTAGAGCCTCAATGGTTTTAGCCCACGAGATTGACCAGACAGAAAAAAGATTATCTGTAGACATTGCTTTAAGTAAAAGATCCTCGATGGGAAGCTTAGCTAAAGTCTGTTCTCCAACCCCTGCATTGGTGCCAGCTATTAATATATCGACAACCCCTGAAACCACAAAGAAGAACTAGTTATCACAATCGGCAGGGCACTTGCCATCTCCTTTGGCAACTGATACCCCCAATGGAGATTATCAACGCCATACACAGCAACGTTTCTTCAAAACAGCTGATTTCTAGTGTTCAGACCCGTTCAGCAAGTAGTAGCGTTAAGGCTGGGGCCTCTCAACCAGTGGAGAGTTGGGTGCCCAAAAGGAAGCAGACTGGGGCACCAGCACAGGCGAAGGGTAGTAGAGCAAAAATTATGAAACCTAATGGAGGTACATTTCCAACTGCCAAACTAAGTATTTCTACCTGCCCTATCGGCACTGTGGAAGCTCATCACACATCAAGCGTAGTAGAGGACACATTACCTGACGAGCTGGGACCTGCTTTCTGGCGCAAGCTGGAAGCTATTTTTAAAAAGACATGTCTACCAATTTATGATAGATTGGACACTATTGAAAGTAGACTTGTATGTTTGGAACTATCTCTCGCGTCGGGGCAGTTACGGGGTTGTGTCCGGGCCAATAGGGCAGCGGGTAAGCATACGAAATTGCCTGGGAATAATGTTGATAATGTTGATGGTGTTGATTCTATTATTACTCAGACTAGAAACGATTGCGAAAAAACTAAAGTCCCAGGTGATATCTTGAATCCTGCCCCGAAATCTACCCTTAGGCAATCAATAGCAGTCACTAGCCAAGCTCTAGAGAGCGAAGGGATAGGGTTAATAGAATCGCATGGGCCTGCAGTCCAACCACACATTATTAATAATCCCCCAATTGTCCTGCCACAAAAAAATGTAGTGCGTATTGATCTACCTCCCGATTCTACCCCATATGTAGTGGTATTGGTGGGTGTCCCTCAACCGAGCCAGAATAAAGGTCAGACATATCAAGAGCTCAAAAATAAAAATATTTTTTGGGCTCAGTACCAATCGCCCATTACCCCCCCATGTATCTGCCGATATTCTGTTTGCAAGAAGAGTAGACTGGGTGGGGTCACGAAATAAGTCCATAGATAGGGATTGTGTTATTATCAACTTCAAGGACAGAAGGGCTGTCAACCATATCTTTAACTGGCCTTATAAAGGCTCAAATACTGTAATTTAGCCACTATCCTTGACCTTTTTCTATCAACCAGAATTGCAAGTTCCTAGGTATATGATACCTGTTGGTGGGGCTCAGATTTGGAGTACTGTAGGGGGACCCAGGATGTCTAACAGGTTTGAAGTATTGTCGGGGTTGGATAACTGCGATTGACGTCAACCATGTGGAGTTGATGGAAGGTGTGCTACCACAGGTGAAGACACATTTAGGAAACTTCCAAGTTCCTTTATTGACGTATGTGAGACCATTGACCTGCGGGGCGGGACCCAGCCTGAAGTATGTAATGTTGCCCCGCATCATCAAGAGGATTGGGAGGTAACATTGTCTCACCTTTTGAGTGTAACTAACCCTCCCTCTTCAAACAAGTCAATTATAGAAACAGGGTGAGCAGATAAGGCTGAATATTTAGGCACTGGACATGGTTTGCTGTCCTTGTTACCTTGGAATGTGGCGGGACTGGGTACAAAATTAAACTCGCCTGATTGGTCCACCCTGATTGATCAAGAGACTTGGCTGGTGGATCTAGTTTTTCGGGTGGGATTTTTGAATTTGTATGTCCCTGCTGAAAAGAAAGAAAAAGGACGTCCAATAGGAGGACTAGTCATCTGGGTCAAGCAAGCTTTAAGCTGCGAAATCCAACAACAAATTGTCCCAAATAATGACATATTGCTTGGTTTTCCATATGGTTTATGCCTAGAAATATTTAATGTGTATGCTAGAGGGCAACCAGAGGGCAAAAGGTCGGAGGTAGTGTCCACGTTTGATCTTTTAATCAAAGCTCTACCTGTTAATACCCTACCTCTTGTAGCAGGGGATTTTAACACCACCTTTGAGCCGTTAGGGTGTGATGAACAATGTCTAACGGAGGAGGAAGACTCTATATGGGACATTCCTCAACTGGAGCTGGCACCTATAAAGAAATGGACCGAGGCAGCAATACAAATGAAGGGCCTCTGTCTGGGGAACCAGCTTAGGGCAGCTAACGGCCGTACAGTATCGGATAGACATGGCAGCAAAACATATGACAATATTCTCAGGTCTAGCTGCATAGATTACTTGCTTGTCCATTTAAAACTGTGGCAGTATCTTAAGGACTTGGCAGTATTGTTTTGTATAGAGAGCGACCATAATCCCCTTATTTCTTCCTTTAAGTTGGAGTTAGATAGAAATATGGGTAACATTTTGGTAAACCCTGGTCCGGAAGTGGTTTTGACAAGTGACGAATGGCATCTTAAGTGGAGCAAGGTAGTCAAGAACCCCGAAACCTTGGAGTCTATAAGGGATGACGTAAACAAGGTACTAGCTGATGTGGGACTGTCGCTCTTCCCGTTGATCCGCTCTCCCACTTTGTTGAGGCCCACACCAAACTCTTTGTTCAGTTAAAAACTTACTTTTGTAACATGTGTTCTGATAGAGGATTACCCACCAAGAAACCTGAGAGTTGGTATAATGATGCCTGTATTAAGGCTAGATTGGAAATGGGCATAGCATCAAAAACGCGGGACCCAACTAAGGTAAGAGAGGCTCGGGGTTGGTATAGGAAAGTGCAGAAAGAGGCGAAAAGACTATGGGACGAGGGCAAGTGGCAGGAGCTTAAAGTAGCATGTATGGCATGGAACCCAAAATTATTTTGGGATACGTACAAATGGGATAGCGGTGGGGGTTTGGATCACCCACAAAACAATGTTGATCAACATTTGTGGGTAGAATATTTTAAGCAGCAATATGCCGCATGTGGGAGTAACTCAGGTGGTGGTACTTTCAAATACACTTTTTTCCAAGGGGATGCTTTTACTGTGGGAGATGTAGATAGGGCCCTGGAGACTGTTACTGAGGGGAGAGCTCCGGGCATTGACTGTATCCCCGCAGATGTGTTTTTAAATGATAAACATATATGGTGGGTGTATATTGTGTATCTGGCAAATGCTATCACCAAAGGTGCGGCTGTCCCCCTCTCTTGGAAGGGGGCAGAAATTGTCCCGGTATATAAAAAAGGAGACAAGTCGATAGCAGGCAACTACAGGCCTATTAGCCTGATCGATTTCATTAAAAAAATTGTAGGCAGGCTAGTGGTTTTTAAAATGCAGGCTTGGATGGATGAAAATATTATCTTAACCCCTTCGATGCTGATGACGAGCTCGTCATCTAACGCAGCTTTTAGAAAAAAGCTGCATAGCTGAAAAATAACCGCCGCAGCGATGCGGTTAAGCAGTTTGCAAGCTGGGTTTCGGCCGAAAACGAGTACAATTGACCAAGTTTTTCAGTTTATTATGTTATATTGGCGAACAGTGGTCTTGGGTAACAGGACCTTGTATGCTGTGTTCCTCGATTTAAGAGCAGCTTTCGACCTAGTCCCGCATGGTAAACTATGGCAGGTATTGGAGGGGCTGGGGATGGCCTCTGACTTGCTTACATTGATTGTACGCATGCATGAGGATCATTTTGCTCGTGTTCGTTGGGGGCTGCAGGGGGAGGTTCCTGAAACCTTCCCTGTTGAGCGGGGAGTGCCACAGGGGTGTGTTATGGCACCTACCCTGTTCTCGCTCTTCGTCAACGGGGTGGCAGATTTCCTCTCCCTGACCCCCACGGATGCGCCGCTTTTGGCAGGCATCCGCATTCCAATCCTCATGTTTGTGGACGATACTTTAATAGTGTCTAAAACACCCAGTGGCCTTCAGAAGGTCCTCCAGCAGTTCGCGGATTTCTGTTTACAGCATGGTTTGGAAATAAACACCGCCAAAACTAAGTTCATGTCATTCAACAAGCACAGATCTTTTAGAGGTCGTATATTTATGAATGAATCTCCCTTAGAGCTGTAGACGCTTTTACTTATTTAGGTGTTACATTGCAGAGGGATATGCACTGGAACAGCCAAATTGACTTGCCTGTTTTAAAACTTAAGCAACAAGCAGGCGCTCTCCTGCAAAAATGTAAATCCTCCTTGACCAAACCCATTAGCCCAGTTCTTGAGGTCTACGGAATAAAAGAACTGAGTTCGGCTCTTTATGGAGCCGAACTGTGGGGTTTTGAAAATATTACAAAATTGGCCAAGGTGGAAAATGAGTTCATGCGTAAAATGACAAATGTCCTGCAAAGTACCCCGTTAATCCCACAATTTTGCGACTTGGGCAAAAAATCAGTAAAAGATTTGGCAAATCTGCGCCCATTATTGTTTTGGCGTAGGATATGGAGTACTGATGAATTGTCTCATTATGCCCAGGGTCTTCTGGACATCATTAAGAATGATCCCTCCCAAAAAATTAAAAGGCTCAGAGAGATTAGGTGTCTTCTAGGGAGGATGGGCATGTCAGAACTATGGGATAATCCACAAAACGCCGTTTTTCCAACTAAAAAACATCTGAAGGGAAGATACAGGGAAATGGTTAATGAATTAACAGTGTCGAAAACCCTTTCCCCAAAACTTTCTAGTCACTTTTTAGAATTTAAGAATTGGCCGATGTTGGAGAATTATTGGGACCAAATTGAAAAGCCACAGGATCGCAAATTATATTTTCAATTTAGGGCAGGCACCCTCCCCTCTAAGCTGTTTACTGTGAAATGCGAGGGATCAGTTAACGATAGGTGTCCTAGGTGCCACGACAAACAAGAAACCATTAGCCATATCTTGTTCGTGTGCCCAGAATATATCTTACCTCGTCCCAAGTGGATTAAACCCATCTGTCGACTTATGGGTACTCGTAGGTATGCTGAGGCCCTGAGAATTTTATGCACAGATCCTAATCCACCCATAGCGCTAGCTGTGGCGAAGTTTCTGCAGTGGGCTTGGGCAATCCATTATAACTGATGCTGTCTTATTCTTGAGAATAACTTGACTAACCCAATGAAATAGCATAACCGAATCTTGGCATTGTAATATCAGATTTGGAATATCTCTTGTTTTAATTTTTTTTAATTTAATGCATTCGAGAGTTGTAGTAGATGTTTAATCATGTTTTAAAAGTTTTTTATTTATTTATTATATGGTATTACTTTTTTATTGTATAATTAATGAATGTCTTTTTTAAAAATGTGCTTTGATGACTCAACTGTAGAATAAAGTATGAAACTGGAACTGGACTAAACTGAAGACTTTTAACAGGTGACAAGCACTCTAAGGATTCCAACAAGGATGACTAGATTGGGAAGGAAGTCTTACCATCTAGTCCAGAGAATAGAACTAATGGGGTGGGGGGTTCTGCACTGTATCCTCCTGACTTTGCCAGGGTGTGACCCTCTCACGTCTTTTGCAACGGGAGATATGAGGATGCTTTGTATTGCTGGGGGTCGTGACGGTGCTCGCTGGCATAACAGTTGCTGGGGCCTGGAGTCCCTCCTGAACAGCATAGATGTCTTGCACAGTGGGAGATCCGAGGACATTATCTTTTTAAATTTACTAATTTAAAATTTCAATGCTTGACATTTTATTTTTATATTTTGAATTCATTTATTTATTGTTTTGGTATGAGGGGCAGTTTGGCGAATAAATGAGCAGTGTTTACATTTAAAAAGAATTAGCCAAAATATATTAACATTTTTATCATAACCAGTTTTATCACTTTTCTTTGGTGTTTGTGTGTTATGTTGAGGTGAATGAGGGATACAGTTTAAATATTTAAAATAAGAAATAGGTTTGGCACTATAGTTTTATTTGTCTTTTAAAAAATGTAAATTTTTTTTATTTTCTATAAATTTAGTATTATTGAATTATTTATTCATATTTATGAAATATGCTTCAAAATATTTAGGGGCCCATTAGGATGGCGGGCGGATCGCCCCCGCCAGGCTGGCTTTAGCCACCGCCGGCCTGGCGGGGGCGTTCCGCCCACCATCCTTGCTCTAAAGACCCCCCCACCACATTAGGATGTCGGGGGGACCGCGGTGGATGGTAAGACCGACAGCCACTTTTCCGCCCCGGTCGCAAGGAACAGCTTCTAATCTTGCATCCCGTTGCTCGTCTGTTTCTGAAGCTTCTAACGCCTTTTTTCTTTTCTGCTTTAGATGTATTTCGACGAATCGATTTCCGTGTGGGGGGCATAACTTTTGACGATGCTCGCAAATTCGCTGTCAATTTCAGTATTAGAAAGATTATGAGGGCACCTCTGGGTCTTTTTTTAAAAACAAATTTGGGCCAGAAACCTTCGAGGGAGTGTACTCAACAACTTCCCAAAGTTTCATTGGGATCGGATGAATGGTGTAGTAATGCATAAAGTGTTGTTTTAATTCTGTTTATTTATTCGAGTGCTTGTGGATACACAGTATTTTTTGTTTTTCCATCTGGTGAGTACACAAATAAATCTGAAGGATTTCTGATGCATGAGCTGGCCACATACAGTTGTCCATGTGAGAAGCACGTATTCTCCAAATCTAGTCCACACACTTGCAGCGATTGTCCTTGTTCTTTGTTGATGGTCATTGCAAAAGCGAGTCACTCCGGAAACTGTAAACGTTCAGTATTGGAAAGATTATGAGGGGCTGGCGGGCCGATATTTAAAAATTTTTCTTTTGCCAGAAACCTTTGCGGGAGTGTACTCAACAACTTTTTAAAAATGTCATGCTGATCGGATGAATGGTGTAGTAATGCATAAAGGACAAACGGACATACTTTCGGTTTATATATATATATATATATATATATATATATATATATATATATATATATATATATTCACTCCCAAAAAGTTTTAGGGGTGTTATAGTTTGCTGGACATTTCACTCATACAAAACCATTGAAATTGCTCCTATATAGTTAGTTGTACTAACTATATTTTGCGCACCCGCAATGCACTGCTGATGATGTCACATATTAGATCATTCATGACATGGTCAGTGACATCACTGATGACATCTCAAATGACATCACTGATGACATCACTGATGACATCATCCAGTGAATTTGGTTTGCTTCTTTATTTAAATATGCATTATATATATAGCAATTTGCATTGAAGAATGAGTGGATATATATAAATAAATATTTGGATGGAGGATTTAGTAGCAGTGTAATTGACTGTTTACTTGACCACTTTATAGTGTCTCACTAAATATAGTGGATAGGGACTAAACTGTGTGAATATCTGTATCACTTTGTCAGTTGTTGTGTAAACTGGTTCTCCAGTTGGTTACTAGCTACGTGAAAGTCTATATTAGTTATTGATTAGATAACTGAGTATTTGTATGGGAGATTGAAAGTGCGTGTGGTTCCTTGGGGGGGGTGTGACTGTCCAAAGATGTGTGAATAGTTGATTCAGTAGATATATGAAGTTAAAATGACATGTTCTAACAGTTTGGGTGAGTGAATCTCTTTAAGGGTGTGGTGAAATGCAAATATATTTCTCAATGGTACATGTTCAACAAACTAGAAAAATAAAAGGCAGTGTATATGTCAGTGGTTGTATATAAATAAGTATCCATAAGACTCAATGATTGTGTGAGTGACTGTATGGTTAACTATATACCTGTAATAATGATTTTATAATTAACTAAGGATGACTTACTATCTAAATGAATAGATGAAGTGGTGTTTGTATAAGTGTGTAGTTAAGTAAGTATGTAAGTATGATCCATTGTTTGCCTAAGTGAGTAGGATGACTTCATATGTGAATAAGATGTGTGCTGCTGTGTAATGTTGATAAAGGTGTGTAAGTATTTTTGATAGTGTTCTATTGTTCATTGACGGTACAAAAGGGGGTGGTGATAGACGGAGCATCTGAATCAATCAAACACTCACACCCAGTCAAAAGATCTGGGTTTAATCCATCACCGTTCTTTAGCCCACTCTGCCACCCCAGTTCAGACATGGCTATATGCAAATCAGTCTGACCCTGTGCCTCACGGGAAAAGTCCAGCCCGAACTGCCAAGCCATGTCTTCCCTGGACCGGAAACAAGCTTCCGAGGACCGGTTTCTGGCATTCCAGCCATCTTCAGCCCGGCTTGCTTGAATCCAGTGGCAAAGTGAGCAAGGGACTCACGTCTGAGCATACCCTGCCACACTTATGGCGGCCAAAAGCGGTACAAAAGGGGGTGGTGATGGACGGAGCATCTGAATCAATCAAACACTCACACCCAGTCAAAAGATCTGGGTTTATCCATCACCGTTCTTTAGCCCACTCTGCGACCCCAGTTCAGACATGGCTATATGCAAATCAGTCTGACCCTGTGCCTCACGGGAACAGTCCAGCCCGAACTGCCAAGCCATGTCTTCCCTGGACCGGAAACAAGCTTCTGAGGACCGGTTTCTGGCATTCCAGCCGTCTTCAGCCCAGCTTGCTTGAATCCAGTGGCAAAGTGAGCAAGGGACTCACGTCTGAGCATACCCTGCCACACTTATGGCGGCCAAAAGTGGTACAAAAGGGGGTGGTGATGGACGGAGCATCTGAATCAATCAAACACTCACACCCAGTCAAAAGATCTGGGTTTAATCCATCACCGTTCTTTAGCCCACTCTGCCACCCCAGTTCAGACTTGGCCATATGCAAATCAGTCTGACCCTGTGCCTCAAGGGAACAGTCCAGCCCGAACTGCCAAGCCATGTCTACCCTGGACCGGAAATAAGCTTCCGAGGACCGGTTTCTGGCATTCCAGCCGTCTTCAGCCCGGCTTGCTTGAATCCAGTGGCAAAGTGAGCAAGGGACTGACGTCTGAGCATACCCTGACACACTTATGGTGGCCAAAAGCGGTACAAAAGGGGGTGGTGATGGACGGAGCATCTGAATCAATCAAACACTCACACCCAGTCAAAAGATCTGGGTTTATCCATCACCGTTCTTTAGCCCACTCTGCGACCCCAGTTCAGACATGGCTATATGCAAATCAGTCTGACCCTGTGCCTCACGGGAACAGTCCAGCCCGAACTGCCAAGCCATGTCTTCCCTGGACCGGAAACAAGCTTCTGAGGACCGGTTTCTGGCATTCCAGCCGTCTTCAGCCCAGCTTGCTTGAATCCAGTGGCAAAGTGAGCAAGGGACTCACGTCTGAGCATACCCTGCCACACTTATGGCGGCCAAAAGTGGTACAAAAGGGGGTGGTGATGGACGGAGCATCTGAATCAATCAAACACTCACACCCAGTCAAAAGATCTGGGTTTAATCCATCACCGTTCTTTAGCCCACTCTGCCACCCCAGTTCAGACTTGGCCATATGCAAATCAGTCTGACCCTGTGCCTCAAGGGAACAGTCCAGCCCGAACTGCCAAGCCATGCCTTCCCTGGACCGGAAACAAGCTTCCGAGGACCGGTTTCTGGCATTCCAGCCGTCTTCAGCCCGGCTTTCTTGAATCCAGTGGCAAAGTGAGCAAGGGACTCACATCTGAGCATACCCTGCCACACTTATGGCGGCCAAAAGTGGTACAAAAGGGGGTGGTAATGGATTCAAGCAAGCCGGTCGCCAGTAAGTAGTTATAGTTAGGATTTTTTTCAATGCAAAATCTCAAAATTCTATTTGGAATAACGTTGGCGCCGGTTGACGAATCTGCCTGAAAATTTCCTCAAATTTGCCTCGCGAAGGTCCGGTCCTTACTTGAAAGTTTGGTGGAGACTCGTCAAGCGGGGCCTGAGATAAATGGGGGGGGTCCCAAAACGTGTTTTCCCCATGTTAATTTCCTTAGGGCGGTCGAACTCACTTTTAGCCCGAACGGCTGAATGGCTTTCCACCAAACCTGGCAAAATTGTAGGGACTGGTAGCCCTACGTTCCTTTGCTATGTCTCAAGATATGTGCTCCAGTGGATTTTGAATAATTTAGGTTCAAAAATATATATATATCTATAAGTGCGCCCCGGTACGCGCACCGGGGAGCGCACCGGGCGTGCAACGCGACTTGCGCACGGAAAGCTGATTGGTTCACGGGTGTCTGTAAACATTCGAAACAGTCCGGAGCGGCCGCCACCTTGTGTCTCGGTAGGATCGAGACACAAGAGGTGGCAAAATAAAAGGGGGAAATGACTATAAGGGGGCAGGGTAGACCCCCCCTTTGCCCCTTGGTTTGATGTGGGGGCTATAATAGGGCCCTGCGGGGCAAAAAAAAAAAATTCCATTTGCGCGGGGGGAGCGCCCGGTACACGCACCGGGGAGCGGACCGGGGAGCGAAGCAAGGGGAAAACCCAGTTTTATCACTGTGTCACCTCTACGACCCTTTCTTGCGTCAATATGTCCCTTTTGCATACATTACACCTGACGTAGGAATAATGTGGCGCAGGGGTTTACAAAGTGACCCAACTACCTAGATGCGTCACTTTGTAAATATGACTGAATAAGGTGCATATTTACAGCACTGGTGCGTCACAAAAAGTGACGCTCCGGTGGCGTTAAAGTGACGCATGGCCTCATAAATGAGGCCTTCAGTCTTCTACTCATGCGTCATATTAAATTTATGACGTATTATGTTGGAAGTTCTTACAGATACGTCAGTATTTCAGACGTATCTGTAAGCGCAAAAGTGATGCCATGCTGGAGTGTGTCTCAAAAATGAAGCAACTCCTGCAATGCATCCTTTCACATGGGGCCAAGCCCCATGTTAAAGGGCCTCCACACCTGCTGTGAAACAGGCGTAATATTTGGAAGCAACAGCGTCATAAAAATGACGCAGTGATATCTCATAGATTTCACTGCGTCACCTCTACGACCCTTTCTTGCGTCAATACGTCCCTTTTGCATACATTACACCTGATGTAGGTATAATTTGGCGCAGGGGCTAACAAAGTGACACATCTACCTAGATACGTCACTTTGTAAATATGACTGAATAAGGTGCAATATTTACAGCATTGGTGCGTCACAAAAAGTGACGCACCGGTGGCGTTAAAGTGACGAATGGCCTCATAAATGAGGCCGTCAGTCTTCTACTCATGCGTCATATTGAATTTATGACATATTATGTTGGAAGTTCTTACAGATACGTCAGTATTTCAGACGTATCTGTAAGCGCAAAAGTGAAGCATTGCTGGAGTGTGTCTCAAAAATGATGCAACTCCTGCAATGCATCCTTTCACATGGGGGCCAGGCCCCATGTGGAAGGGCCTGCACGCCTGCTGTGAAACAGGCGTAATGTTTGGACGCAACAGTGTCATAAAAGTGACGCAGTGATATCTCATAGATTTCACTGCGTCTTCTCTACGACCCTTTCTTGCATCAATACGTCCCTTTTGCATACATTACACCTGACGTAGGAATAATGTGGCACAGGGGCTTACAAAGTGACGCAACTACCTAGATGCGTCACTTTGTAAATATGACTGAATAAGGTGCATTTTTTACAGCACTGGTGCGTCACAAAAAGTGACGCTCCGGTGGCGTTAAAGTGACGCATGGCCTCATAAATGAGGCCTTCAGTCTTCTACTCATGCGTCATATTAAATTTATGACGTATTATGTTTGAAGTTCTTACAGATACGTCAGTATTTCAGACGTATCTGTAAGCGCAAAAGTGAAGCATTGCTGGAGTGTGTCTCAAAAATGAAGCAACTTCAGCAATGCATGCTTTCACATGGGGCCAGGCCCCATGTGAAATGGCCTGCACGCCTGCTGTGAAACAGGCGCAATATTTGGAAGCAACAGCGTCATAAAAGTGACGCAGTGATATATCATAGATTTCACTGTGTCACCTCTATGACCCTTTCTTGCGTCAATACGTCCCTTTTGCATACATTACACCTGACATAGGAATAATGTGGCGCAGGGGCTTACAAAGTGACGCATCTACCAAGATGCGTCACTTTGTAAATATGACTGAATAAGGTGCATTTTTTACTGTACTGATGCGTCACAAAAAGTGACGCTCTGGTGGCGTTAAAGTGACGCATGGCCTCATAAATGAGGCCTTCAGTCTTCAACTCCAGCAATGCATCTTTTCTTACCCTTCCACCCCCCGTTCCTTTTCAACATTTTCTTTGAATATCCACATTCCCCATATTCACTCTCCTTCTCCTTACTTTCCTTCCCAACACTCACCTTCTTTCAGTCCCCCTACTTCTCTTCCTTTCTCCTCTCATACCTTTCTGTTCTTTCGGTGTGTAACAGGATGTATAGGTGTATCACTACATATAATGAGTGAGTATATGTATGAGTGACTATATAGAACTGTTGGTGAAGGAATGGATGTTTATATAGATGGTGGAATTACTGAATTGTTTGTTGTAACTGGTATGGGTATCTCCATTTTTTTGAAAATGTTAATTTCTATTTTTGAATATGTGTTTCAAGGCTTACATTACACTGAAAGGAGGTCTGTCACTCTGTCACAAGGATGGTGTCATCAGTGATGTCATGAGTGATGTCACTGACCATGTCATGAGTGATGTAATATGTGACGTCATCAGCAGTGCATTGCAGGCGCGCAAGTTATAGTGAGTCCAACTAACTATAACGTGGAATTTCAATGGTTTTATGTCAGTAAAATTTCCAGCTAACTATAACTGGTGTGAAACCTATGGTTTTTTCACTGAATATATATATATATATATATATATATATATATAAAAAAGGTCCTGAACCGCTGATTCTCAAGCGGCACCAAGCAAGTACCAACCTCTTCCCCAGGAATAGAACGTTCAATAACGGGCCATTAAACACGATGAGGTGCAAGCAGTCATAAGTTATTTATTTGTGCACATTTCGGCCAGCTGCCCTCCACGACGCGTTTTGCTCCGTCAAGCGGAGCTTGATCACATGACGCGCCACTGTAGGTTGTGCCATTTTAAGTGAAATAAAGGCCAATCAGGTTTAGAAAAAGACTGAGAGGTCGAAAATCAAGTGCAAATAAAACACAAACCATGTACAGACAATGAGTGGTTAAAGAAAACTACAATAACACAAAGGCAAAAGTAGCGCTGTTCACATGAAGCTCAAATAGAAGTTCAAGCAATACGAAAACTCAGTAAATCATATTTTTTTTGAAAATTATGGCCAGTGCCAGAAATCACAACTTGATCAATTAGTTCAATTAATCAATAAAAATTATTTTGTTACAAGATAAAGAACAGCAACAACGGTTCATATGCTGATGCTGTCCAAATACGGCAAATACCTCTCAAAAAAAGCTTCAAATGTTCAAAGAGTTACTCCAAGTGGATGTACTATGCCGCAAATTTGTTCAACAAATCATAGTCTCAACCACCGCAATGACATTCAATATCGATATAAATATTAAATATAATTCATGAAATTCATCTGTACATAGCAGCATATAGTGAAAAGTAAACGAAAAAGAAAAAGAAAAAGTTGTTAAACAGGGCACTAAAACAGTTTAGCAGAGGCCCACTTTAGATAACCTGGCAAAAATGTCATACATTGCGCACATGATTTGTGCATCAAAGTTAATTTACATTGCAGCAGCTGCTAATTTACAAAAATTCAGAAGGAAAAACCAACAAATCAACTTATACGGATATTACAATTTGAAGCATCCAATATTTACAAAAAGTTACTGAGCCCTTCATTGATGTTTAATCCAATTGGGACTCTAGTATCTAATAATAAGATAAACTGTGTCTCCTTTTGCCTCAGTATTTTTTCCCGATCCCCACCTTGACTAGGGCTAGGGACCGAGCCTAAGACCGTGTACTCCAGATCTTTAAGCTGGTTGTTATGCATGGTTTTGAAGTGACGTGCCACAGGATAATAGTTGTCAGAATTGACAATAGCACGTTTGTGCTGAAGAATACGCTTATTAACTGGGAGCTTCGTGCTTCCGATGTATTCTAGATTGCATGTACATCTGAGTTTGTAGATCACGAATTCCGAGCGACAAGTCAAATACTCGCGAATTGGAATTCTTCTTTCGCTAAAAGCAGAATGTAAACGTTCAGTATTGGAAAGATTATGAGGGCCCTATGGGGGCCGGGGGGGGATATTTAAAAAAAATGTTTTTGCCAGGAAACCTTCGCGGGAGTGTACTCAACAACTTTTTTTAAATTAATATTATTATTTATTTTTTGCCAGAAACTTTCAATGGAGTGTACTCAACAACTTCCCAAAATGTTCATGCTGATCTGATGAATGGTGTAGTAATGCATAAAGGACAAACGGACATACTTTCGGTTATATATATATATATATATATATATATATATATATATATATGTATATATATATCAAAACAAAACCCTTTCAGGCATATAGTGACGCATAAATTATGCAAAAAAGAAGGCGAGAACTCTGGGTAGTTCTCAAGTTTAGGTGGAAAGCAGCCCCTGTTAGAGCACTCTCAACACCAGCGACTCTCTAGATCTGCTCACCTCAAATGTCTGTTTTTCTATCAAAGTTTTTAAGCATAGGATTAGCACAGTGCTATCCAAGCCGAGATAGAAAATGACAAAGTCTTTTGCAATTTATACAGCAAAGTCTTTAACTCCATGGCTGCTAAGGGTTTTCCCCTCCTGTGCTGATCTTTGATAATTCCCATTGTTCATGACGAGCTCAGCTCGTCATGAGTGCAGCTCCGCTATGCCTCATTACGAGCTGAGCTCGTCATGAGCATGGAAGGAGTTAAGCATAGGACTAGTACAGTGCTGTCCTTGCCCAGCTGTAAAATTACAAAAGCCATTTATCACTCCAGGCACAATATTACAGCTCGGCAAGGACAGCACTGTACTGCACTTGTGACCAAGCTCCGTCTGCGGAGCGAAACGCGTCAGGGAGGGCACTTGTCTGACATGAGATAGCAATAAATCTGCACTGCTGACACTTTAATCGTGTGATGGCGTTGGTGACATTATGTGAATGATACTGGAGGAGAGGAGGTCTGCGCCCGCTTGTGACCGCAACTAGAGGCGGCCGGGTTTCTTTCAATATATATATATATATATATATTCACTGAAAAAATCGTAGGTTTCAGAGGCGTCATAGTTAGTTGGACATTTCACTCGTACAAAACTATAGAAATTCCGCTATTATAGTTAGTTCAGCTCACTATAGCTTGCGCGCCTGCCATGCACTGCGGATGACGTCACATATTACATCACTCATGACATGGTCAGTGACATCACTCATGACATCACTAATGACATCTCAAATGACATCACTAATGACATTGTCCAGCGAATATGTGTTTTTCTGAAAATTAAATATGTTTTATATATGTATATGGACTCTGTCATAAATCTAGCAATCCCAAAGGGCTACACTACGTATACCCTAAACAGACACACCAGAGGTGGGGGGTTAGCGATGATAGCTAAAACCCACCTTATGTGTACCTTCACTAATCTAGAGATTGAGGACTGTGAATGCGCCCGATTTAATATTAAGATTAACCCCCAAGTTACCCTCACAGGTCTTTTGATTTACAGACCTCCGGGTGCTGATGCAAACTTTATAAAATCTCTCCTGGATAATGCCTGCTCCTTGGTCATTAAAACTGCCAATTTCTCTATTATTGGGGACCTAAACATTCACTTTGACTCCACCACAGATAATAAGATCAACTCTCTAATCGCTGATTTAGATGCCTTACAGCTCCGTCAACTTGTGAGTGGTCCCACGCACAGTGGTATGCACCTCCTTGACCCGATCTTCTCCAACTTTGATAACTTGAAGGTTAAATCACTCATCCCCATGACTTGGACAGATCACTACCTAGTGACTATGGACTTACCCTCTGGCTGTTACTCAGACCTTAATCCTACACACCAGGTTATGAAAAGACCGTGGGAAAAACTTTGTTTGGAAGATTTTCACGCTCTTCTTACAGTAGACTCCCCCATGCCTAATGAAGACCCTAACTTAGAGTATGACAGTCTCTCTGACCGGATAAAAAAAGCTTTAGATTTACTGATTCCAGCTAAATGGACTAAACCACGATCCCATGAATCTAGTCCTTGGTTTAACAATGAGCTTACTTTACTCAGAAAAGAGTTAAAAATAGCAGAGCGTAGATGGAGAAAGGACTACGATCCCACGTCCAAGAGCGTATATGTTCAGCTACAAAAAAGCTACCACCGCAACATATGTAGGACCAGAGCTGCATACTACGCCACTGAAATTCACAATAGCCAAAACGCTTCTAAAACTATTTCCAGAATCTTGAAAGAACTTAGCGCCAAAAAAACTGTAAATAACCCTAACACCTCTCCTGTTCTTTGCGAAAATCTGGCCGCTTTCTTCCTGGACAAAATTTTAAAAATCTACAACTCGTTTACGACCTCGCCCCAACCCATCTCCATAACCGACTCTCATAGACCCAAACTCTCCATCATTCCAGCCATTAGCCATGAAAACTTCTTGACACTTTGCGCCAAAATTAAATCCGGCTCTCCCGCAGATCCCTTGAAACCTGAATTCTTTAGAGAAGCTGGTGATCTAATACTAGGCCCACTCAGAGATATAACTAACTCCTCCTTTCTTACGGCCAACATTCCCGTCACCTGGAAGCAAGCGTGGGTCTCTCCCATCATAAAAAAACCCTCACTTGACCCTAACCTCCCTGAGAGCTTCAGGCCAATCTCTCTGCTCCCCTGGCCAGCCAAAGTGGCAGAAGCCCATGTTAACTCCACCCTGACCAACTTTTTGGTGTCTAATTCCATTCTAGACAGGTCTCAACATGGATTTCGAGCTGGGCACAGCAACGAAACTGCCTTCCTGAGCGTCATTGAACATCTTCGGACCATACTAGACGCAGGAGGTACGGCAGCACTGATTCTTTTAGATCTCAGTGCTGCCTTTGATACTGTTTCCCACAAGGTGCTCTTGTCCAGACTTGAGGAAGTAGGAGTTGTTGGCCAGGCTCTCAGTTGGTTTAAGGCTTTCCTGTCAGACAGATCTTTCAGGGTCTCCATTCCGCCTTTCCTCTCTAAGGAATATCCAGTTGAACAGGGAGTTCCCCAGGGGTCGGCTCTCAGCCCCACCCTGTTCAACGTGTATGTCCTTCCGTTGGCAGAGGTAGCCAGGAAGCGTGGGCTCACACTGGTATCCTACGCCGACGACACCCAGCTGGTGGTAGCACTAAAAGACGAGAGTGGCTTGAGTGCTCAGAACTTCAAACAAACTCTCACAGACATCACCAGCTGGATGTCAGCAAACTATCTCCAACTTAATGCTGGCAAAATGAAGGTGTTGCTGCTAGGTAAAGACACAACGGCCTGGGGAAACAACTGGTGGCCTGAAACTATGGACCAGCCGCCTGTACCCAAGAATGTGGTAAAAAACCTAGGAGTATGGGTGGACTCTGCTTTGAACTTTACCCACCATACTAAAAAAGGGGCTGCCACATGTTTCGGAATTCTACGATACCTTCGGCCTATTTTAAAATATTTTGACCATCAGACCCGCCAAGTGGTGGTACAATCAGCTATTTTATCGCGGCTGGACTACGCTAGCTCCTTACTGTTGGGAACTAACGTAGCCGAGAATGTTAGATTACAAAGAGTCCAAAACGCTGCCGCGAGAGCCCTAACAGGTCTTCCCCGGCACAAAGCGGTTTCCTCTACTCTAAAGAACCTACACTGGCTCCCAGTTGAAAAGAGGATCCACTTTAAATCATTATGCCTTGCTTTCAAAATTCTGAAACTCGCCTCCCCCCGATGCTATGTCCCCTCCTCTCCCCCTACGTCCCTCGACGCACCCTTCGGTCGGAGGGTCAGAACCTGGTCACCATCCCTCGCTTCAAGCTCAGTCGAATGGGCGGTCGCTCATTCGGATTCTTGGCTGCCAAACTCTGGAATGGGCTCCCAGCCCAGATCCGTGAGATGAACGATCTATTATCCTTCAGGAAAGCCATCAAAACCTACCTTTTTAATTAGTTATGTTATGTGCATTTCAGGACAACCCCCCTCTATTTTACATCTTCAGCTGTCCCCTGGACATTGGCAGCTAGCGCCGGGACGCCCCTTGGGTGGGGCAGCCGTGCGCTATATAAACACCTTTAACATAACATAACATAACATAACATATCTCAAGGTCGATGGAAAAATAAATAGGTATAGAAGTGTAAAATGGATGATTTTTTTTGTAATATTAATTGTATAACTGACTGATTAAGTGTATCTTAGTGAATACATGGGTTAGCAAGTAATGTTTAAATATGTACATATCTGTATTAGTCGCTCACTTTGTGTATACGTGGCTGCATGGGTTGGTGAGTAGCTGCATGAGTGTCTTTATGGGTTATTAGTTGTTTTTTTGAGAATCAGTATGAGTGTCTGAGTGTCTGTATGAATTGGTGGGGGGAATTACTTAGTGCATAGATGCATGAAGGATTGACTCACTGTTTGTTTGTGTTGAAGACAGCATGTGTGCGCAGGACTGTATGGGTGGATGAGTGTGTGTATGGGTGTGTTAGTGAGTGAATGACTGTCTCAATAGTGTCTTTATGATTAACTACATATGTTTTAAACTAGTATATGTACGCTTTGATGTATATAAGTGAGTATTTGTGAGAGTGAGAGTGAGAGATTGGAAGAGTATCTGTGTAAATAAATATGTGTTTCTATAAGTAATTGTTTAAGGGGGTAAGTATGTGTAAGTTTCTGTAGAAGTAAGTGTGGTGGTGTTTATATGACTGTATGTGGAAGCAAATGGATTTTGACACTTTATTTGCATGTGTGACTATGTGTGTGAGTAACTCTATGGATGAGTGGTGGTGTGTAACAGAATGTATAGGTTTATGGGTACATATGATGAGTGAGTACATGTATGAGTGACTGTATAGGACTGTTGCTGAGTGGATGTGTGTGTAGATCTTGGAATTACTGAATAGGTGTGTTGTAACTGGTTTTGGTGTGTCCATTGTTTTGAAAATGTTAGTTTCTATTTTTTTGTGTGTGTATCAAAGGTTATATTCGGGTGAGAGGAGGTCTTCCACTCTATCACAAGGATGATGTCATCAGTGATGTCATTTGAGATGTCATCAGTGATGTCATGAGTGATGTCACTGACCATGTAATTAGTGATGTAATAGGTGACGTCATCAGCAGTGCATGGTGGGCACGCAAGTTATAGTTAGCTGAACTAACTATAACGGGGGAATTTCTATGGTTTTGTACGAGTGAAATGTCCAACTAAATATAACGCCCCTGAAACCTATGGTTTTTTCAGTGAATTCTTTAGGTTTTTTTAATGCTAATTTCTAACTATAATGTGCCTGAAACCTATGGTTTTTTCAGCGAATTTCAAAAGGTTTTTTAAATGCTAATTCCTAACTATAACGTGCCTGACACCTATGGTTTTAAGTGAATTTCTAAGGTTTTTTAAATGCTAGTTTCTAACTATGCCTACAGAGGTAGGACAGGTGAAGAAACAAGAAAAAACATACAGAAAGAAGCAAAAGAAATGCAGAAAGAAGCAACATAATTCCTCGAAGAACTAACAAAGGAGCAGAAAGAGGCCTTGTTACAAAATCATATTATGCCCACACCTTTTCAGACGGGTACTGGTGTTAACTGACTCCGACTAACCAGACCTAGGGCCAGTGGTATGCTAAAAGACACTTAGAACACAGTGAAAACACCTACATACAATAGGGAGCACTATGCGTTGGGATACCCCTGTAATTAGCATGACCTCCTGTGTAAGCCCCTAGTACCTAATAGGGCAGGGGTATTAAAGATACCTCTTAAAATGCGCCACGGGGTGCGTTTGCACACTGGTGAAGGGAAGAGGGAGCCTGAAGTGACATGTGTGCAAACATGCCCTGTGGGCGTTTTACTTTGGGGAATAATGTTCCCTTGAATCCTCAGGGTCCCTGGGGGCCAACTAACCCACCAGATATGCCCAGTAAGTACCACAGAGTTGCACTGCAGAAAGGTGTAAAATGGGGCATGGCCTCGGACCACCTCTCTGCAAAGCAGCTCTGTGGTGCCTATTGGAGCTACATGGTGGACTAGTTGGATCCAGGGACTATCAGGATTAAAGGGGACTTAATTCCCCAACTTAAAACGTGCCACAGGGCGTGTTTGTACACCTTACCTCAGGCCCCGTCCCTCTGTGTAAACGTGCCCTGTGGCTGTTTTAAGCTCCGAGATTAAGTCCCCTTGAATCCTGGGGTCCCTAGGGTCCAACTAGCCTGCTATGAACCTCCAGTAAGTGCCACAGAGCTGCGTTGCAGAGAGGTGTAAAAAGGGGCATGGCCTAGACCACTTCTCTGCAACGCAGCGCAGTGGCGCTTACTGGAGGTACATGGTGGGCTAGTTGGCCCCCAGGGGCCCTCAGGATTGAAGGGGAACTATTTCCCCAACTTACAACGTGTCACAGGGTATGTTTGCACACATCAACTCAGGCCCCGGCCCCTCCCTTCACCACTGTGTAAACACTCCCTGTGGCCGTTTTAAGATGGCAGATTAAGTCCCCTTGAATCCTGAGGGTCCCTAGGGTCCAACTAGCCCACTAGGTACCTCCATTAAGCACCACAGAGCTGCGTTGCAGAGAGGTGTAAAAAAGGGGAACGGCCTGGACCACTTCTCTGCAACGCAGTGCAGTGGGGTTTAGTGGAAGCACCTGGTGGGCTACTTGGGTCCAAGGGGCCCTCAGGATTGAAGGGGAATTATTTCCCCAACTTAAAATGCGCCAAAAGTTGTGTTTGCATACGCCACCTCAGGCCTGGTTCCCTCCCTTCACCACTGTGTAAACGCGCCCTGTGACCATTTTAAGTTGAGAGATTAAGTCCCCTTGAATCCCGAGGGTCTCTAGGGTCAAACTAGCCCACTAGGTACCTCCAGTAAGCGCCACAGAGTGGCGTTGCAGAAAGGTGTACAAAGGGGCATGGCTTGGACCACTTCTCTGCAATGCAGCGCAGTGGCACTTACTGGAAGCCCCTGGTGGGCTAGTTGGCTCCCAGGGGCCCTCAGAATTGTAGGGGAACTATTTCTCCAACTTAAATCACGCCACAGGGCATGTTTCGACACATCACCTCAGGCCCGATCCCCTCCCTTCACCACTGTGTAAGCACGCCCTGTGGCCATTTTAAGTTGAGAGATTAAGTCCCCTTGAATCCTGAAGGTCCCTATGGTCCAATAGCCCACTAGGTACCTCCAGTATGCACCACAGAGCTGCGTTGCAGAGAGGTGTAAAAAAGTGCGTGGCCTGGAACACCTCTCTGCAACGCAGCGCAGTAGCGCTTACTGGAAGCACCTGGTGCGCTAGTTGGCCCCCAGGGAACCTCAGGATGAAGGGAATTATTTCCCCAACTGAAAACGCGCCACAGGACGTGTTTGCACACGTTACCTCCGGCCCCGTCCCCTTTCTTCACCACTGTGTGAACAAGCCCTGTGGCCGTTTTAAGTTGGGAGATTAAGTCACCTTGAATCCTGAGGGTCCCTAGGGTCCAACTAGCCCACTAGGTACCTCCAATAAGCACCACAGAGCTGCGTTGCAGAGAGGTGTATAAAAGGGGACCGGCCTTGAACACCTCTCTGCCACACAGCACAGTAGCAGAGAGGTGGCACACAGGTTTTCTATTTAAGGAAATTGAAGCTCTGGGGGGTGGCGGTCCCTGGGGCTGCTGGGGGGCCATGAGCCCCCCCACAAATATTTTTGAAAAGCCCCGGGGGTGGTGGTCCCCATGGCTTGGGGGGGCCTTTGAGCCCCCCACCCATTTATTTTAGAAGCCCCATCTCAAATGACATCACTGATGACATCATCCAGTGAATGTGTGTCTTTCTGAAAAATAAATATTTTTTTTATATGATTATCCAAAGGTCGATGGAAGAATAAATGGGTAAATAACCGACTTCTCCCTCACAAGAAATGAATTACGGGCGCCCGCGCATGCGCATTTGTGAGGAAGAAGTCCGCGAGAAACCAGGAAGAGGGAGCCCTGGGACGCCGCATCTCAGGTAAGTCGTTTTCATTAGTTTTAGAATGTTTTAAATGATTTTAAGGGCATTTAGAAGAGGGTGGGAGGGAGGTGGGAGGCAGGCAACTTTGCTCCTCCATGGCGTGTGCGTAGTGTTGCCTACTACGCCTACTTTGCGAATCGCGAAGTAGGCAACACTACACACACTCCATGGACAGAGCGTAGCACTACGCCCACCCCTAGTTTATAGGGGAACAGGCTGGGAAGTAATTTTATTATAATATATCAATGATTATTTTGTATGTATTAGCATTTATTGAATTTAGATTTTATTGTGTTAATCGAGAGGGTTCATTTATTATTAAATATTAATTATTTGACTGATTACTATTAATAATTAATTAATTGGCAATGATGTTAATTGTGTCATTTTTTGGGGGAGTGGCTTGTGGGTTTATAGGGGAATAGGGTGGGAAGTAATTTAATTATAATAAACGTATAAATATTTTATATGTATTATTAATTATGTAATTGATATTTTATAGTGTTAAATGTGGAAGTTATTTTATTACTAAATATTTATTAACTGGTTTTAAATAATATTGATGTATTAATTTGTAATCAATTATTCTAATTGTGTCATTTTTTTAGGAGAGGGTTGTGGGTTTTATAAAGGAATAGGGTGGAAAGTAATTTCATTATAATAAATGTATTATTATTTTGTATTTATCAATATTTATTTAAATATTATTTTATAGTGTTAATTGTGGGAGTTATTTTAATATGAAATATGTATTCATTTGTTTTTAATTATTATTAATGAATTTGTTTTGAAATTATTATGTTAACTTATTTAGGAGCGTGTGGTGGGGTTTATAGGAGAATAGGGTGGGAAGCATTTTATTTATAATTCCTCAATAATTGTTTGTTAATTAATGCTAACTAATTAAAACAATTTAATTATGGCAATTGTGTTATTAATTGGCTGGCTTCCAATACGACAGGCTTCCAATACGACAAAGGGTAGAATTTAAGGCCCTGTGCACCGCACACAAACTTCTCAACGGTCTTGGCCCTGCTATCCTGAGAGACCTGGTCACCCTATACAAGGGCCCCAGGTCCCTACGCTCGAACAATGAGCGTCTGGCCAACGTCCCCAGATTCAGGAAGACACGCACCGGCGGCCGACGCTTTTCTGTAAAAGCGTCCTCAGGATGGAACTCACTTCCTCGCTCCCTGCGGCTGGAATCCAGCCATCTCCTTTTCCGAAAAAAATTGAAAACTCTGCTGTTCCCAAAATAAGGTCTCCTTTCCCCTCTGGCCTCCACAAATGCTACAGCGCGGGGATGCCTCCGGGTCACCAGGCGCTCTATAAATCGCTAAATAAATAATAAATAAATAATAAATTTTTGATGTAAGTTGCCGGGTTTGTAGTGGTAAAGGATGGGCAGTACATTCTTTAAAATTGATTAATAAGTTGTTACTTTATATTATTTTATTAATGTATAATTAGTTATGGAAATTGTGTATTGATTTTTAAGTGTGTGTTGTGGTGTTTATTAGGTTGGAGTTTAATTTATGTTTAATTAATTAATAATTAGTTGATTATTACTATAAATGTATCAATTGATAAATATTTATCTTAAGTGTTTATTGCTATTTTTTGTGTGTGTGAGTTTTGGTTTTATACGGGTAATGTTTGGGGAGTAAATATTTTTTTTTTTAATTGTCATTTATAATATTTGTTTAATTGATAATTAATTATTTTAATTATGGAGGTACATTAAAACAAAATGTGGGTTGTGAACTGTGTGATATTTTAGGGTTGGAAATACAAAATATTACATTTATGAAATAATTAATGTTTTTGTTTATAAAACATTTCTAATAATTGTTTTTGTTTTTCCACTATTATTTTTTTTGTAATAATCTTTCTAGGTATTTGTTAGATTTTTTAACATTCTAATCTGTTTCGATCTTTTGTAATATTTAAACTTTTATATTTTTTGTTTTTTTAAATCTTTTGTCTTGTTGTTAATATGTTTGTTTTTAATTTTGAACTGACTCCAGTGCAAATATATTTTTTTACCCATCCATTATCCAACACTTTCCCTAATATTGCACAAACCGGAGTGGGAATAGAAATTCCCCACGCTATCCAACACTTTATCTACTGTTGCACTCACTGGAGTGGGAATAGTACTTTTTACTCCTCCGCTATGCAACACTTTCACTACTGTTGCACTCACTGGAGTGGGAATAGTAATTTGCACCCATCCGCTATCCAACACTTTCCCTACTGTAGCACCCACTGGAGTAGGAATAGTAATTTTTACCTCTTCGCTATCTAACACTTTCCCTATTGTTGCACCCACTGGAGTGGAAACAGTGATTTTCACCACTCACTATCCAACATTGTGGAGAGTCATAAGGCTTGAGAAAATAATTTACTTTTAGAAATTAATTTCACAACAACCTGATTCTGAAGATGGCTCGGCCCGGCACATCTCCAGCTGAACTGATGCATCACCTTTGCCATTCGATGCATCATCTCCAGAACTGACGCATCGTGCCTGCTGCAAGATTTGTCCAGACACAAATGACTCTGTTTTGACCCTGCAGCAGCATTGGAACAACCCCTTGTGCAAAGCTTTCCCGATGCAGGCCCTCACATCTCTCGTCCAACTGCAGCTTTGACGATGATGCAGGTTCTCGAACAGCAGCCTCACAGCTCCTCGGAATTGAATTATCGCATTGACCGCACAATTCATTATCAATGCCAGACTTCACCTAGCAAGCCCTTATCGACAGGATCCTTGTCAGGATCCTTGATGACGATGCAGGACCTCGCATTGAAGCTCTGTATGATCTCAAAACTGATGAATTGCCTCAGCTGTGTTACATATCCTTGACGAGGAACCTTGCAATGCTCAGAAAAAACGGAATTAAGATACTCTTGGTCAGCAGGCTTAACTAAGTTCATGTAGAAAGCCTGTGCTCCCATCATGTTAAACTTGAAATTGTGACTTTGTTCTGACCAAGGGCGACCAGATGGCCATAGTCGGTGCTTTGTGGTTTTTGCAGCTATTTTCACTGAAATATTTAAATTTGGATATCTTTGGTTCTACTAATTGGATTTTTGTTATTTCTTTCTTGTTTTATTTACTAGAAAATGTTCTAGTGCTATAATCTGGTTTGGTATCCTTTTGTGGTGTGTTTTCGCTGTGCTACTGTTTGTAGTGTTTGACAAATACACTTTACACATTGTCTCTGAGTTAAGCCTGACTGCTCTCTCCCAAACTACCTGAGAGTTGAGCACCAGCATATTTAGGGTTTGGTTGTGATTTCACCATGACAAGGATTGTGGTTCCTGCTTGAGTAAGGATTTGTTCCCCTAAACCAGCAACCCAATTTCTTACACACAATCTTTTTAAAGTAAAAATGTGTTTAAGGATATCGGGCTACATGTATCAAAATTGTGAATTGTAAATACCCAATTGTGAATTCCTGAGAATAGCAATTAGGTAACCTCAATTTGCAATGTGTTAAACTCAAACAGTTTCAGATAGCGATTCCTAGGGGTTTGCGAGTTTCTCTACCTTATTAATGTTAATGAGGTAGATCGCAATTTGTGACCCCCAAGGAATTGCAAAAATCATGGGGATGGTGGCCTGCTGAAGTCAGCAGACCACCATGTCCGTGATTGCGTTTAAATAAAGCCATTTTTTTTGTAAAGCAGCCTGTTTTCCTTAAAGGAAAACGAGATGCTTTAGAAAAAGTAAAAGTAAAATGAAAAGTTTTTTTTTCATTTTTTAAGAGTAGGCAGTGGTCCGTGGGGGTAAAATGCATATGTTTTGCGACTGCATTTTGGTCACAAAACATTCCTACATACCAATGCGATTCGGTATTAGGAAGGGGCGCCCTGAACATGCCCCTTCCTAATACCAAATCGCAAATCCATTTTGCGATTCGGTAACAGGTTACCGAATCACAAAATAGGGGTTTCCGCACATGAAAAGCATTTTTTGTGTTCACAAACTGGCTGTTTCAGCAGAAATGCTTGATTCATGTGCCCCGTAGATTCTGTGCCTTACACAACAATCATCATCAGTGACACATATGGCTGTGCTTAAAAACAATTGTTCATGTGTCAGCCTTACTTCAACACTTGACAAGCATGTCTTGGTGTCCTAGTAATTCTCACGCAGCTGACGTGATTGCTGTCTGTTGTCGCAGTTTAGATGTAGTGTAAAAATGTGGGTTCTTGTGCAAGGAAATGTTGTACAGTTCATACAGGCACTAATGATCTTACAAACAGTCTCGGGAGAATACTTCAAAGTGCGTACACTGTGATGCAGAGATTGAAAGTGTGATTTGAGCATTCCAAGGTGTGAGATATTGGGTTGTTGGTTGAGTGGGATGTTGATCCAGCTCAAGCAACAGTCACAGTGCTTCTCAAGGTGAACCACAAATGACACTAAATTAACCTGTGGTTAACCCTCATGTAGTTTGGTACAAAAGAAGCAATGTGTAAAGTATTTATGCAGCACACAAACAGTAATAAAGTGAGAACACAACACAAGAAAAACACCTAAATGACAAAAGTCCAATTTGTAGAGCCAAATTTATAAATGTTTAAAGTTTGAGGAGGGAAATTGCGCCTAAAAGATCAAAGTGCCAACTGCAGATATATAGTTGCTCAAGACTGGGTCAAATTTGAGAAATATGGGCAACAGTGATGCAGTGCGATTCAGATCCAAAATGTGGATAGGACCAAGTCTGTGATTACCTTTAGACTAAGAAATAATTTTGATAAAAAACTTCTTGAGAAGGTAAAGGTCAGTATTGCAAGACTGAAAGCGGTGTCTGAGGAGGAGGTGTCTGAGGAGGAGGCGTCATTGTTGAGGAACTGCTGGCTGAAGTCGTAGTGAAGAATTCTATGTTTGGGCTTAATCTATTGTTTGAAAGTTGAAAATCTCCAGTAGAACATGGCTGGAGGCTGGAGACGATGAGTGTTCCACGAGACTAGATACCCTATTGTTGATGGACTGATGAACAAGATTTGCTGCGGCTATAGCCGAAAAAAGTTCTACAAGGCCAGAAACTGCTCTAGCAAAAGAATACTAAATTGGATTTGCTGCTGTGGAGCAGAACGTTGCTGGAGATGCTGTGAAGTCATGCTGACTGGCAAAGAACCTTGGATAGATAGACAAGCAGATTGGTCCAGGGCTCCTTTCAGTTCAAAGAGCAGTTTCTAGCCAAAGATTTCCTAAGTCCAGAGTTTTGAGTTTCGGCTATCTTGGCACTTTATCACCACTGCCAATTCATGAGTGGCACCACTTGGGGGTGTTAGGACTTAGTCAGACTGTTGGTTACAGTTGGTTGGAGCCTTTTCTATCCCTAAGGCTATTATCCTAAGGCCAGTCAACTAGACCTTCGAGTCCCTCTAGTACTCCTGGCCTCAGCAGTGCAACAGGGCTCAAACAGCAGGGCAGGCCTCTGTTGGTTCAAGGCAACCTTCAAGCAGTCTTTGTGCAGCACTGCAGTTTTTTGAAATGTTAGCATTTATTAAATGTAATAAGGCAATCCAATGTTATCCTATGGGACAAGTAGGACACACAGTAGTGAAAAACGATTTTATTTGTTCTTCTCTGCCAGGACATGTAACACATAAAATTGCATGTCAATTCTTGAAATTTAAATGCACACTCCCTGTGGACTATAGGCTACCTAGGGCCTACCGGATGGGTGACCTATTTGCAATAATAGGGGAGTATAAGACTTGGCAAGGTGTTTATATTGCCTAGTCAAATTGGCACTTTAAACCTGTATTCAGACTGCAATGGCAGGCCTGTGACATGTTTTTAAGGGGCTCCTTAATTGGGAGGCATATTAGGCCCTTTAGGCCTATTAGTAGCATTAAATATACAGGCCTTAGTTATACGGTGTACCACTTTACTAGGGACTTATAAATACATTTATGATGCAATCATTTGTAAGCCATTTTTACCATGTTTTAGGGAGAGAGGAAAATCACTTTAGAACTGGTTAGCAGTGGTAAAGTACACAGAGTCCTACAGCCAACAAAAATGAATTTCAGCAAAAGGTGGAGGGTTAATATCATCCTATTGCCAACAAAAAGTTACATTGAATTCACCACTTGTGGCAGTATATGCATTGTTATAACAATGTACTGTAGTTATTGTGACAAAAGGGTATCAGGAGATATGGTTGTGGGGCACAGGCAAACACAAGGAGATGATGGACGGAGCACTGAAACTTTTCAGACACCCCCAGTCGCAGATCTGTGTTGAATCCATCAATGTTCTTTAGCTCACTTCACCACCCTAGTTTAGACACAGCTATATGTAAATTGTTAGACCTGGCATTTCTTGGAGTGATTACCCCTGACTTTTTGCCTCTACCTCCTCTATTTTAGATGCTGCAACAGATGCTTTGGACACTTTGACACTGCTAAACAGTATCAAAGTGCAAATGCTCGCTGTATAAGGAGTAATGCTAATTTGTTGTCCCTGATTGGTATGCGTGCATTACTAGTAAAGTCCCTAGTAAAGTACACTATGGGTGCCAGGGCGGGTAATGCAAATGCTACTAGTGGGCCTGCAGCACTAATTGTGCCACCCACACAATTAGCTTTAAAAAGGGAACAGGCCTGCCATTGCAGGGCCTGTGCACTGTTTGATGAACTGCCATATTGTCTGACAAGTGCACCCACTTGCCAGACCTTACCATTGCCTTTCTATGCACCTCAGACACACCTATGGCAGGTCCAGGATGCCCCCTGGGCAAGGTGCAGTGCATGTATAGGTAGGATATGTACTAAGGTGTGTGCCATGTCCCGACAGTGAAATAGTCTCCATTTAGTTTTTCACTGTTGAAAGGCCATCTTGCCCATAGGATAGAATAGGAAGGCTGTGTAATCTGTTTTCCAGCCCATCCTCCCAAATGGCTTAAGATGGAGAGGTGAAGTTTAGTATGTCTGAACTCACAATGTAATAACACATCATTCTATGAAGGTGGGTTTTCCATTGTGTGCTTATAGGGCACTCTTTTAGAAGTGGCTGGGGTTTTGTGCTCTAAACACTTCTGTGTGTCTCTGCCTGGCTGTGGATTGACTTTCTGGGTTTAAAAGCGATAGGATCTGGGGAATATCTTGCCTAGGGGGAGGCGGTGAGACAGCAACAGGCTGACCTGCATCTGGAGTGTAGGGGGAGGAGTAGCCCCTAGAGGAGAAGACGCCTGGGTTGCTGCAATAAAACAATTATCCCATCTCCGCAGTCAGTGATTAAGAATCCTGACCCCCACTAATCAAAGGAAGAAAGTGTCACTGGTAGGGAGGTACCCAGAACTGGTTTGAACAGGGGTCAGTGTCTCTGAAACACAAATACTCCAAAGCCATTGAGGGGTATAAGTATGAGAGCTGAAGCCCCTGAACTTTGGAGAATGGCTTTATCAAGATTGAACAAAACTGGAGCTACTTTGTGTTCAAGAGGAACCTTTGTCAAGGAATAAATAAATGAAGAGACAGTAGGAAAGGGTTGACCCTTGCTGTTCGTTCTGGGACTGGCCTGCAGTTTGCTGTTTTAACCAGGGAAAGGCTAAAGAGACTTTGCTGTGTGATGTGTCCCCCTCCTTGAAAGGACTTTGCTGTGCTGTGTCCTGAAGTAACTTATCCCCAAGGGCCCGTGGTGAGCTGGCTCCCTGTTGCAGAAACTCAGGCACACAAATGTTTCCAGGAGAGTCTCAGTGGTGCTGTGTGCACGTGCTTGTTGCAGCCTCAGACCTTCGTAAGGTATGCCCTGTGATTGTGGCACCTGGAGTCCAAGCAAGGATCAGCGACGCTGTGTGCTTGAGCTTTTTGCAGCCTGATTCTTTTGTGAGGATTGTCCAGTTATCATGTGCACCGGAATCCAAGTGTGTCCTATTGATGCTGTGTGCATGTGCTTTGTGCAGCGTGAAACCTTCGTGAGGATTGCCTTGTTATCTTGCACACCCGGAATCCAACAGAGTCTCATTGACGCAGTGTGCATGTGCTTTGTGCAGCATGAGACCTTCGTGAAGATTGCCTTGTTAAAGTGCACCCGGAGTTAAAGTGAGTCTCAGAGGAGTTTTGCATGTGTTCTTCATGCAGCCTGAGAACTTCGTGTGGAGTGCCTGGTGATCGTTCACCCCGACTCTTAAGGAAGTGTCAGCGACGCTGTGTGCGTGTGCCCTGTGGCAGCCTAAGATATTTGTAGCAGTAGCGGCCCAGACCGGCAGTCCAGGAGGAGCTGAGCGGCCAGCCCGAACTCGCTGTTGCCCATTCACCAAGATTGCATTGCAGGCCCAAACCGCTAGTTGAGGAGAGGAGAGTGCGTTCGCTCCCCCCAGGTAAAGTGTGTGGACTCCTGGGGCAGGGTTTGGGCTCAGAGAGACAGGCTTCTCTCTCGTTCTGGCAGCGTGAGCCTCTGCTTCAGCTTGTATCGTGGCCCGTATTGCCAAGGGCATGGCAGTACCGGGGTGGAGTGAGGAGCTCCAGTTCTTGTTACACCATACCTGTGTTTGGGGCAACTGTTGACAGAGGCTGATGGCGAGTTAGAAGAAGTGGCGAAGAGGCCACCAAAGGCACTGTGATCGGTGCCAAAGTGTATTATGCATTATGTGATTTCTGCAAAACGGAGTACCTGATTATCGTGTTACACATTGCATCATTTCTGCATAACAGAGTACCTAGTTAGTGCATGACGCATTGCATTATTCCTGCATAACAAACTACCTGATTAGTGTATGATGCATGGGATTAGTCCTGCATAAAGAACTACCTAATCAGTGTACGAAGCATGGAATTATTTCTGCATAGCGAACAACCTGATTCTCGTATGACGCATTGCATTATTACTGCTTAACAAACTACCTGAATAGCGTATTAGGCGTTGCATTATTCCTGCATAACAAACTACCTGATTAGTGTATTACGCTTTGCCGTATTTTGGCATAACAACGTACCTGGTGGTTGTATTAGGCATTGCATTATTCTTGCATTGCAAAGTGCCGGATGGTTGCGTTACGCATTGCATTATTTTTACACTGCAAAGTGCCTGATTATAGTGTTAACCATTGCATTATTTTTACCTTGCAAAAGTGACTGATTCTAGCATTACGAACTGCATAACATGGTATAAGGATTAGAGTACGATGTTTAGAAGTGCTCATTAATATCGACAGAACTTACAGGGACTGGCTGGCCTAACAACTGGCCAGGAGAGATAGTACACATATTCAAATGTTGGATTTATATTGTGTGGTCTTATCGTATATCATTTAATATAACATTTATATTCGTTTTTATAAAACACGCGAGGAGTCTATTTGTGGTGTCATCATTGGGTTGCTGTGAGTGTGGTTGCAAATACTTTACACATTTGCCTTGAAGATAAGCTGCTCGTGCCAAGTTACCGAGGGGGTGAGCACAGTCTGTCTCAGAAGGTGACCTTCCTTACCCTGATGTGGAGCCGTGGGTCCCTACTTGGCCTAAGGTACCTACCTCAGCCAACCAGAAATCCAGGTTTTAACATTTGGTGGCAGTGGAGTTGGAGTCTAACATGTGGTGGTCAATTGTGTGGGATGTGAATGTGTATTTGCAAATTCACTCATGGTGATTGGTGTACATCACAAGTTTAGCGCAGACCACGACACAACCACATATTGTGTTCTTGTCTTGATTTGTTGGTTCTATTTTTGAGCAACCTTTAAGCCACACATCATGTCTCAGAGGAGTCAATGAGCCAGTGAGGCTGCAGAATTAGAGTTCGACATTGAGGAATTGCTTACCTACAAAGTTGATCAATTGAGACAATTCTGCAGAGCTTTGGGAAGTTCCATGAAAAGTCGCACCAAGAAGAAGGAGCTGCAAATGACCTTGAGGGCCTGGTGGGAAGCCAACGGGACTCAGGAGGCGGGTGATGTTGAGGTGGATAAGGATGACCCAGGGAATGGATTATGTCCACAGGATTTCCTAGTGGAGGGACTAGCTTCAGGGGCTGGTAGTAGCCATTCAGGGAGGAGTTTTTCACCAGAGGAGTTGGAGGAAAACCAAAGGGCCAGAGAGCATGAGTTAGAGGTTTTGAAACTTAAAGCAGAAGAGAAGAAGCTTCTCATTGAAAGTGAAAATTGAGCAGATGAGAGCAGGAACACTCTTGCCTTAGAAGAGAAAAAGATTCTCTTAACTCATGAGTTAAGCTTGAGGAACCTGGGTGATGATATTTATGCGTGGTTCATGGCATATGAGATTGCACTGAGGATGAATGAGGTGCCTGAGAAGCATTTCGGGGGGGGGGCTATGGTAACCCTTTGAGGCTTCTGAGAGGAATGTCCTACCCCCTTTAAAGAGGGCGGGTATCCTGACCTACGCCAACATGAAGTAGGATTTATGCCTCAGGTATGGGCTCACTCCTGAACAGTACAGGCAGAAATTCAGGAACTTCAAGAAACTGGAATCCAGTACTTGGATTGAGTGTGTGAATGCATACACACGTGCACTGAATGGTTGGATGAAGGAGAGCAAGGCAACTGATTTTAAGAGCTTATGCAATTTAATTAGTTGGGAGCACTTGAGTAGTCTGTGTGTTCAAGAGCTGCGCCTTCAACTGTTGGACAGTAAGGTGACTGATCCCAGTAAGCTTGCTAAAGGGGCGGACTGCTGGACCAATTCCCGGGTCCACAAGGGGATTGTAGGTACCACTACCAAAAGTGTACAGGGTACCCCGCAGAAGGTGGAGGAGGAAAAGGGTAACCACAAGGGGTTCTCTAAAGGGCCAGGGGAAAGGGTCCAAGTCCCCCAAGGCTAAGAGGTCCTGGCCCCATAAGGACAAGCAGGACAGCCGAAGTCCTCCTACTTGTTACTTTTGTAAAGAAGTTGGTCATATTTCCCCTAGATGCCCCAAGAAGTCATATGCACCCACTGGTGCTCCAGCACCAGGATTAGTGAGTGTAACGTTGGGGGAGGAATTGAGACCTTGGAATGGGGAGGAGAAAGCAGTTATGACCCTGGTCTCATTAGGAGATCGAGAGATGGTCTAGGAAATCTCTCTGCCTGAGAACACTGAGAAATACAGGCAGTGGGTGACCATCACTGGACGGAGGGCGGGCATTGACATTGTGGGGCCTCTGGATCCAAAGACCGCCATGGGTAACAGGTTCATCCTGGTCTTGGTGGACCATGCCACCTGGTACCCGGAAGCCATTCCTCTCCAGATGGTGACAGCCCCAGTGGGGGCCATGAACTGATGGGGATTTTTAAGGGTGGGCGTAGTTGGCGGAGTACTACTACACAGAATTCAGCAGAATTTATCAAAAGCTCTGTGAATTCCGCTCGGCCAATCCATTCTGTCTCATCACAATTAATAAAACAGAAACCTCACATACCCTTGGTATAACGACAAGTTACTCTATTATTATATGCTAAAATGCATATAATCATATGACAAACGTGAAAACGAAAATACAGCAAGCAGTGAGAGAGGTGATGATTTTGATATCCTCACTAACCTAGGGAGAGAACCAAGCAGATGCCTTGAACACAAATAGCACATCCTGCTGAATGATTGGTGGTGGTCCCATTCTCTTAGGACCACCCCAGCACAGATAGGGCAAAAAATGCAATCCCAACCAAAGGCCCTGCAAAGCATTATGGGACAATATTCTAGGGTGCAGTGAATATTATAGTATCCAATATCAAAACACTCCTCAAGGGGCAGGTTCTCGTGCTCAGCTGAGAACTAATACTATAAGATTCATGAAACTCTAGAATATCACCCCATAATGCTTTACTGGGCCTTTGGTTGGCATTGTATTTTTGCCCATAAATTTGCTTGGGGTGGTCCTAGGAGGATGGCACCACCACCGAATCTTTCAGCATGATATTGCCTTTGTGTTCACAGCATCTGATTGCCCTCCCCCGAGGTAAGGGGTGACCCCAAAATCATCCCCTCTCTCATTGCCTGATGTTTTTCAAAGTTCACTTTTGTGAATTGGTTATATACTTTTTAGCATGCAAAGGTAAAGTTGATTTACCAAAGGGTTGTAGGTATAGTAGGTAACTCCATTGCGTAGTGGAGTGGGAATTCTTGCAGGAATTCTGTGTTTTCAATGAAAGGCATAGTTACCAAATCTATGCAACTTCTGCTAGCTGAGCAGAGTTCATTGCCCAGGGTTAGAGATTTTCGCCAGAGAGGTAGTGTTCAACAGGGGTACTAATTTATTATCCAGGTATATGTAATCTCTGTGGAAGGAGTGCAGCGTAACTTGTACATTCACCACACCTTACCAACCCCAGGTTAATGGTCTGGTTGAGAGATTTAACTGGACCCTGAAGGGCATGATTATGAGTCTTGATGAACCCATGAGATGTAAGTGGGATGTCCTCTTCCCATGCCTGTTGTTTGCTTACAGGGAGGTAACACAGAAGTCCTTAGGGTTCAGTCCCTTTGAGCTCCTATATGGGCACCCTGTAAGAGGACCCTTGAGTTTGGTGAAGAAGGGCTGGGAGAAGGCTACTAGTAAATCCCCCCAGGATGTATATACCTACATGCTGGCCTTCAGGAACCAAACTAGGCGTTTCAGGCAACTCACTGAGGCCAACCTGGAAGCCAGCCAGGAAGAGATGAAACGCTGGTACGACCAGAATGCCACTCTGGTCGAGTTTCAACCTAGGCAAAAAGTGTGGGTGATGGCGGCAGTGGAGCCTTGCGCGCTCCCTGAAAAGTTGACTGGGCCTTATGAGGTGGTGGAGCAGAGGAGTGAAGTGACCTACCTGATTGATCTCTGGTCTCCTAGGAACCCTTTGAGGGTCCTCCATGTGATCTGCCTCAAACCACACTTTGAGAGGTCAGAGGTGACTTTGATTTTGGCTACAGATGACGGGGCGGAAGAGGAGAGTAAACCTCTTCCTGACCTCCTGTCAGCCAAGGAGAAGGATGGGTCAGGAGATGGGGTGAACCTCTCGCCTACCTTGAACCCGGAACAGCAGAGGGACTGTCGCCAGGTAGTGGGTCAGTTCACCTCCCTGTTCTCCCTGACCCCAGGAGTCACCCATTGGTGAGTCCATGATGAGGACACTGGAGACAGTCTGCCTGTAAAGCAAAAAAATGTACAGGGTAGCTGATAGGGCCAGGGCCAGCATCAAGGAGGAAGTTTCCAAGATGCTGGTGCTAGGGGTTCATGAGCCATCCAGCAGCACCTGGGCTAGCCCAGTGGTCCTTGTGCCAAAAGCTGCTGCACCGGTTCTGTGTTGAATACCATGAGCTCAATGCAGTCAAGTCAAATGTACGTCAAGTCAAATGTATCCACGAACTCATCATCCTCAGAGCTGATAAGCTTGTGGATACATTTGACTTGACTTCAGGGTACTGGTAGATTGCCCTGACCGAGGGGGCCAAGGAGAGGTTAGAGTTCTCAATGCCAGAGGGGCACTACCAGTTCAGGGTTATGCCCTTTGTGTTAAAGAATACCCCTGCCACCTTCCAGAGACTGGTTAACCAGGTGGTAAGTGGTCTGGAGAAAGTCAGCACTACATACCTAGATCACATTGCTGGGTTCAACTCCAGTTAGCAGGAACATTTGCGACACCTCTGTGAAGTGTTGAAGTCCTTGCAGAAGGCAGGCCTGACTATCAAGGCAAGTACGTACCAGATAGGGCAGGGTTCTGTGGTGTTCTTAGAACACTAGGTAGGGAGTGGCCAGGTGGCGCCCCAACAAGCAAAGATTGATACCATTCTGGCTTGGGAACCCCCAAGACCCAGACAGGAGTGAGGGCCTTTCTAGGACTCACTGAGTATTACAGACGATTTGTGAAGGGGTATGGCACCATTGTTGCCCCCTTAAAAGAAATGATGTCAAAGAATTAGCCCAACAAGGTGATCTGGACTGATGCCTGCCAGACCGCTTTTGATGACCTGAAAACTTCCATGTGCACGACACCTGTGCTCAAGGTGCCTGATTTCTCCAAGGAATTTGTAGTGCAGACAGGTGCTTCAGAGAGTGGTGTGGGAGCGGTGCTCTCACAATTGAATGATGAGTGCTTGGACCAACCAGTAGCTTTCATTAGCCAAAGGCTACTTCCCAGGGAACAGAGATGGAGTGCAATTGAAAGGGAAGCTTTCGCTGTGGTCTGGGTACTGAAGAAGTTGAGGCCTTACTTGTTTGGGACTCACTTCCTGGTTCAGACAGACCACAGGTCCCTCAGATGGTTGCTGCAGATGAGGGGTGAGAACCCAAAACTTTTTAAGTGGTCCATCTCCATACAGAGAATGGACTTCATGGTGGAACACTGCCCTGGACACATACAACACCCCAATGCTGACAGTCTGTCCAGATTTTACTGCCATATTCAGGAGAACTCACAACTTCCTCCAACCCCTGACGTTTTGCCTCTGCCTCCTCGTTTTTTGATGCTGCAATAGATGCTTTGGACACTTTGCCACAGTGTCAAAGTGCAAGTGCACCCTGTATAAATTGTAATGATAATGGGTTGTTCATGATTGGTATGTTTGCCATACTAGTAAAGTCCCTAGTAAAGTGCACTATGTGTGCCAGGGCGGGTAATGAAAATGCTACTAGTGTGCCTGCAGTATTAATTGTGCCACCCACACAAGTAACCTTAAAAAGGGAACACAGGTCTGCCATTTTAGTGCCTGTGCGCTGTTTGTTAAACCGTCATGTTGTTCTGACAAGTGCACCCACCTGCCAGAACTTACCCTTCCCTTCCTATGCACATCAGACACCCCTATGGTAGGTCCAGGGTACCCACTGGGCAGGGTGCAGTGCATGTGAAAGGTAGAACATGTACTAAGGTGTGTACCATGTCCTGACAGTGAAATAATCTCCATTTCGTTTTTCACTGTTGAAAGGCCATCTTGCCCATAGGATAGAATAGGAAGGCTGTGCAATATGTTTTCCAGCCCATCTTCCCAATTTGCTTAAAATGGAGAGGTGAGGTTTAGTATGCCTGAACTCACAATGCAATAACACATCTTTCAATGAAGGTGGTTTTTGCATTGTGTGTTTATAAGACACTCTTTTAGAAGTGGCTGGGTTTTTGTGCTCCAAACATTTCTATGTGTCTCTGCCTGGCTGTGGATTGACTGTCTGGATTTGAAAGCGATAGGATATGGGGAATGTCTTGCCCAGGAGAGGGAGGTGAGACAGCAACAGGCTGACCTGCATCTGGAGTGTAGGGGGCGGAGTAGCCCCTAGAGGAGAAGAGGCCTGGGTGCTGCTATAAAATAATGATCTCATCTCCACAGTCAGTGATTGAGAATCCCGACCCCCACTAAGCAAAGGAAGAAGGTGTCACTGGCAGGGAGGCACCCAGAACTGGTTTGAACAGGGGTCAGTGCCCCCCTGAAACACAAAGACTTCAAAGCCATTGAGTGGTATAACTATAAGAGCTGACCTCCGGAACTTTGGAGAATGGCTTGATCAAGATTGAAAAAGACTGGAGCTACTTCATGGTCAAGAGGAACCTTTGCCAAGAAAGAAACAACTGAAGAGACTAAAGGAAAGGCCTGACCCTTGCTGTGTGTTCCTGGGCTTGCCTGCAGTTTGCTATTTTAACCAAGGAAAGGCTGAAGGGACTTTGCTGTGTGATGTGTCCCCCTGCTTGAAATGACTTTGCTGTGTCCTGAAGTAACTTATCCCCAATGGCCCAAGGTGAGCTGGCTCCCTGTTGTGGAAACACAGGAACATAAAAGTTCCAGGAGAGTCTCAGTGGCACTGTGTGCACATGCTTGTTGCAGCCTGAGAACCTCTGAAGGTGTGACCTGTGATCGTGGCACCTGTCCAAGCAAGGATCAGTGACACTGTGTGCGTGTGTTTTTTGCAGCCTGAACCTTTTATGAGGATTGACCAGTTATAGTGTACACCAGAATCTAAGTTAGTCTCATCAACACTGTGTGCATGGGTTTTGTGCAGCGCGAGACCTTTGTGGGAATTGCCTTGTTAATGTGCACCCAGAATTAAAGTGAGTCTCAGAGGAGCTGTGTGCATTTTTATCATGCAGCCTGAGACCTTTGCGTGAAGTGCCTGGTGATCGTGCAGCCCAAAGCTTGAGGAAGTCTCAGCGACGCTGTGTGATTGTGCCCTTTGGCAGCCTGAGATCTTCGTAGCAGTAGCGGCCCGGATGGGCAGCCCCGGAGGAGCTGATTTGCCCATTCACCAAGATGGCATTGGAGGCCCAAACCACTGGTCTAGTAGAGGAGAGTGAGTCTGTGCCCTCCAGGTAATGTGTATCGACTCCTGGGGTGAGGTGATGCCTCGGAGGGACACGCTCTCTGCCTCTCTCTCATTCTGTTAGCACAAGCCTCTGTTTCGGCTCGTATCGCAGCCCATATTGCCAAGGGCGTGGCAGTACCGGGTCGGAATGCACAGCTGCAGTTCTTGTTACACCATACCCGTGTTGGAGGCAACTGTTGACAGAGGCTGACTGCAAGTTAGAAGAAGTGGCGGAGAAGCAGCCGAAGGCACCTTGATCGGTGCCGGAGTGTATTACGCATTATCAGATTTCTGCATAACGGAATACCTGATTATCGTATTACATATTGCTTCATTTCTGTATAACGCAGTACCTGATTAGTGTATGATGCATTGCATTATTCCTGCATAACACACTACCTAATTAGTGTATGACACATGGCATTATTCCTGCATAACGAACTACCTGATTAGTTGATTAGTGTATGACGCATAGCATTATTTCTGCAGAACAAACTACCTGATTGTCGTATGACGCATTGAATTGTTTCTGCATAATAAACTACCTAATTAGCCTATTACGCATTGCATTCTTTCTGCATAACAAACTACCTGATTAGTGTATTATGCATTTCCTTATTTCTGCAAAACGACTTACTTGGTGGTTGTATTACGCATTGCATTATTCTTACATTGCAAAGTGCAGGATTGTTGCATTATGCATTGCATTATTTTTACTTTGCAAAAGTGACTGATTCTAACATTGCGTACTGCATAACATGGTATTAGGATTACAGTAGGATGTTTAAAAGTGCTCATTAATATCGCTAGAACTTACAGGGTCTGGCTGGCCTAACAGCCATCCAGGAGAGATAGTACACATATTCATATGTTGGAATTATATTGTGTGGTCTTTTCGCATATCTTTTTATATAAAATGTATACTGATTTTTATAAAACTTGCATGGAGTCTACTTGTGGTGTCATCATTGGGTTGCTGTGAGCATGGTTGCAAACACTTTACACATTTGCCTTGAAGATAAGCCTGACTGGTTGTGCGAATCTACTGAGAGGGTGAGCGCGGTGCTATCTCAGAAAGTGACCTTCCTCACCCTGACGTGGAACTGCAGGTCCCTACTTGGCCTAAGGTACCTACCTCAGCCAACCAGGGATCCCGGGTCTAACACAAATCAGTCTTGACCCTGTGCCTCATGGGAACAGTCCAGCCCAAACTGCAAAGCCATGTCTTCCCCGGACCAGAAACAAGCATCCTGGGACCGGTTTTGGGCTAACAGCCCTAATCAGCCAGATATGCATGCGTGTGGACTACCAGAATACAAGTACACATTTAAAAATAATAAATTACATGACATTAAAAAATATATAATATTTATTTTAACATCCATACTGTCTTTATGGACTTAAATATACCTTACACTTGCATGTGGAATATTGCAACATAAGTTCTTATATATGCACAACAAAATGCAACAAAAATAGTTATCTTCCAAATGTAATTCAGTACACACAGGTCATATATGATATGTGAGGATTTTTGAGACAGTTATATGTCTTATTTATTTTGAAACTTTGAAGGTAGTGTAAGTTATGCAACAGTGTGAATATTATGCTTTTTCTTAAAACAACTTATAAAACATAATACATGTTTTTGCAAGGCTTAAGGCTGAACATGAAGGAGCCGCATGGTTCCCTTCCAAGCTGCACTGCCTAACGAATCCAATGAATCAAATGTATATTTCACTTCCTTTTTATTCTTATTTTTCATCCTTAATTTATTCAATCCATTTTACACATGTTTTTCACCATTCACGTTTTTTTACAAAATGCACAGGAGCATCGGATGTTTCACATGCCACGATTTATTAAAAATACCCACTGCATTTCGGAAAACCCTTCATCAGGGGTATCTAGAAAAAATCATTTAAAACAACGGTCAGTCCAGTAACACTTGTGATACAATACATGACCTCAAAGTAACTAATTATACATTAAAATTACTTAAACAGTAATTAATTTTATAGTTCAATCAAATTGCATCCTTATTCAGAACCTAAACATTGCTCCCTGCGCTCTGCATATGTCAGGTAAATTTGTACAGAGTAGATTTTATCTTTATGCCAAAACACACTAAAACTCTTGGAATATGCTCGTGCCCCCATGCTTATCGATATCTAATATTGTTATTTCACTAACTTCCTAACAGCTTCCACAATACGCTTACCATGGCATGTATTTGTCTAGCTTAAGGCTTAAACCATCACATTAGAGCTTTTTAACAAGTAAGAAACTCATAAGTCCTTTGTAAAATAAACTCTTTCTGTCTATGTTATGTTTTATTCCTTAATATAAACTACAATAATATATTGATTATATTTATATGTAAAATACATTTCTTGCATTGTTTAATTATTATTACATTTCAATTGATTATAAATATTTCAAGGATGTTATATCATTTCTTTTTAAATAAAGTTAATGTGTGTAAGGATTTTAACTGATAATATTAATTATATTTAAATTTAAATATTAACCATTACAATGTCAGTATTGTGGACCACACTAATTTTTTTACTACAATATCTATTTACCTTATAATGTAAACTATGTAATGTCATTTCAGCACTTCAGAGAACTTTTAACTTTCTGAGATAAGCTGTTTGCTGACATGGTTAGATTTGCACACTACACAAGCTAATCTAAATAAGCATTAAGATTCAATTGGGAGCAATTTACAATTAATTCAGATTAATGACATGCGTTTTGATCTCATGGTTGCAGAAACAAATCAAACTATGAAATATAAGCATATAAGGCAGTATTTGGTGGAGCCAGGTGTATTTTCCAAGTGTCCATCAAAAAAACAAACTCTTTGTCAACTATTTATAGGACAGGCAAATGTACTACTGTTTTATGAAGCCATATTAAGTGAATTTATTCTATGAAGGAGCCTTATTTCAATTGAGCCTGTCTTGCTTGAGCTCTAATTGGAGACTGCAGATTGACTAATGAAAATGTGTAACATAAAACGATTATAGTCATTTCAATCATTGAGAAAATAAGGTTTTTGTGTTTGAAAATTATCAATCCAAAACAATTTTTTATCTAGGAGGTGCAATGTTTAATCTCCAATTACATTTCTGTGTAGTTTTTTGAGGCAAGATGTGCTGTTATTAAAATAATTTTTTGCAATATTATTAATTAATATTTTCGGAAATATTTAATAATAATTTTCTGAATCGCAATTTGCAATTCTTAGGAAATGCATTGTGTAAGTCAGTAAATGAAATGTGCTATCATGTACATCTTCCAAACAGTAACTTCTTAGAATTTGCTTTTTCAAAATACCTAATCATAAAGAGTGGTTCTGTTGGATTCGCAAAATGCGAACAGTGACTAGATAGTCACTGATGACATCAGAATAAGGAAATTCATTGTTGCAATCACATCAAAAGCACAGGAGCTGGCAGAACCAAAAGTGGGGACTACCGGCTACTAGATCTTTCAGTAAGGGCAAACCAGGAATGGCTGCAAGAGAGCTCTGCGATAAAAAAGAAGCAGAAAGTTTCCAGAAAGGAAATTTAAATCTTTATTATGAAATGTGTTTGGAATAATAACCACATTTGTTTGGAAAAAAGTTCCTTAACTGTTCCTGAAGCAACTAAGAAATGCAACTGGAGCTTGACCTTAGGGCCCCATTACCATGGTGGACGGACTTCAGTTTCCCATTTGAGACCGCCCGCCCACAGGGCGGCAGTCCTACAGTAGGAATTATGATGTGACTGCCACCGAGGCGGTCACATTGCCTACTTTTTTTTATTGCAGCATGTGCTGCTGGCTGTAGCACATGCTGCAAGACAAAAAGGGTCACCATACATGTCCACCATGCGGTGCCTGCCAAATGGTGCTGGGACATGTTAGGGGGGCCCCCAGTGCCCACAAATTAGGGCCAGGGGAAGCAGGGCCCACAATGTTCCTTTCCACCAGCTTTTCCATGAGGGATGAACTGCCATGGAAAGGCCATTAGGGAGGGAGATCGTAATCCCTATGGACAGTGCCTTGTACGCACCACCACCAATGCAGGGATTGCGAGGCACTCCGTCGCACCTGTTGCTCAAGATGCCCATTGGAAATGTGGTGGTTGGTGTTTCCAACGGCCATCACACTGCCCGCCATCCTAATGTGGCGGCATTGAAGGTGGTCCTAGAGGCTGTGAGACCGCCACTGAAAGCCTGTCGACCTACCTCATAAATATTATTGAAGTAGGTTGCAAATTGCTATCCACTACTAATTTCTGCCATCCCAGGGATGGTGGCCTGATGAAGTCAGCACACCATTATGTCTAAATAAAGCAATCATTGTTTTTTAAGTGCAGCCCATTGTCCCTAAAGGAAAAAGGGATGCATTTAAAAGAATGGAAAACTAAGAAACATTTTTTTAAGAGTAGGCAGTTAGCTATAGAAATACTTCCTTCTCTTAAAAAATATTGTTCTCAACATTGTCAAAGAGGAAGGGTCTCTGGGGGACCCTCTTCCATTTGTGAATGCCTTAACACTATCTTTCAGTAATCTGTAAAACATTATTGTTTTGCAACAGGATGTCTGTCACAAACATTAATACACCCCACTATGATTCCGTATTTGATGGCTCGACCATTTCCAAATGCAAAAAGGCTTAGTACATATGTCCCCATGAAACAGACTTTACGGAATGGGGCTTTTCGTTTCTCTATTGAATATACATCTGTGACCTATCTCACTGGTGGCACATATCAATTCTTTGTCTATAGTGAAAGAGATAGGACCTTGCTAGCATGTAGATATTTCTACATAAAAGGGGCCATCTAAGGGCATGAACCTCAAACACACATAGTTACAAATAAGGGGTCCGAGGTACAAAATATCCATTCCCAAAAAGTGTTGCTATCTACGAAGACTTTTTGGGAATATAAAAGAATTTGGTGAGCCAGCCGACTTGCAAATATGTCAGTTTACAAAATTGTGAATCATGGTAGGTCACAAGCTAACTTACCTTATCAATATTCATGAGGTAAGTCATAATTTGCAACTAACATTACAAAGATAGTGCCTGCTGGGGGAAGCAGACCACTATGCTTGTGATTGCATTTTAGGAAAAGAGAAACTTTTTTGCAGATTGTTTTCCTTAAAAGAAAAGGGTCTGCCATTAAAAAGAACAGATTTGTTTGTTTGTTTGATCGAGAGTTGGAAGTGATCCTGCGGACTGCTGCATGCTCTCCTACAAACTTTTTTTATCATTCACATTCATATTTCTGAATGGGTTAATGGCTCCTTTAAATTTTTGGGGTACAATTTCAATGTTTCACTACTGGTCACAAAATTTTGATATATAGTTCAGTTCAGTTCAAAAAGCTTTATTTCGATTAAAAAATCACAAAAGTTGATACATGCCATATAGTTGGTGAAATAAAAATCACTTTAAAACCAATGTGTGGTAATTAACAATTACTCATCAGTTCCTATGTTTAAACCGAATATGCAAATTATGCCTGAATATACACACGACATATTAAAATCATTAAAACAATCAAGAACATTAATATATATGGCATTAGCACAAGTAATTCCAACAGACAGCAATCCATAAATACTACAAATACTACATTCAAAGTGCACAGTGAAAATATTATAAAGTGCATAAGCCAAGATCAGTTACAAGACAAAACTATCATACGATATTAGATTTTAAACGAATAGTCCATACCCCTCCTAAAAATTTGCAGACAGCAATCACAATCGGCTCTTCCAGTGATGTGGATAAAATCTTAACAGCCTCATTGCTTGACCTCGTTTCCATATTCTGACAAACAGGTTTCAACCATATTTGTCTAGGTTTATAATACGGTACAAAAGGGGGTGTTGATGGACGGAGAAACTGAACCAATCAAACACTCGCACCCAGTCAACAGATCTGGGTTTAATCCATCACCGTTCTTTAGCCCACTCTGCCACCCCAGTTAAGACATGTGCAAATCAGTCTGACCCTGTGCCTCATGGGAACAGTCCAGCCCGAACTACCAAGCCATGCCTTCCCTGGACCGGAAACAAGCTTCCGAGGACCGGTTTCTGGCATTTCATCCGTCTTCAGCCCCAGCTTGTTTAAATCCAGTGGCAAAGTGAGCAAGGGACTCACGTCTGAGCATACCCTGCCAACTTATGGCGAACAAAGCAGTCCAAAAGGGGGTGGTGATGGACGGAGCATCTGAACCAATCAAAAACTCACACCCAGTCAACAGATCTGGGTTTAATCCATCACCGTTCTTTAGCCCACTCTGCCACCCCAATTCAGTTTATGCTCAGACGTGAGTCCCATGCTCTCCACACCACTGGAGTCAAGCTATCCTGGCTGAAGACGGCTGATAGCCAGAAACCGTTCCTAGGAAGCTTGATTCCGGTCCAGGAAAGACATGACTTGGCAGTTCGGGCTGGACTGTTCCCATGAGACTCAGGGTCAAGGCTGATTTGCATATGGCCATGTCTGAACTGGGGTGGTGTGGAGTGCAAAAGAATGATGGATTTAGGCCCAGATCTCTGTACTGGGGTGAATGTATGACATTGTTCTGCATTCTGTCCATCAACTGTTAGGTTTATAATAGGCTGGACAAGCAATCAGAATGTGAATCACTGTCTCAACCATATCTAAACAATACGGACAGGCACTGGTATTCGAACCATTCCATTTCATTGTAAATGCCTTGGTAGGTAGAGAGCCCACCCTAAACTGATGGTATAGTTTCCTTTCGTTGGGGGTGATAATAAGATCCCAATAGCCTTCATACTTGGATTTGTGTTTTAGGTCGTGAAATGCTCTATACATAGAGGGCCCAATAGAGGACACGTAGCGCCTGGTCACAACCATGTTCCAGTACACTGCTTTAAACTCTGCCTTGGACGGAAAGACAGCATCCCCTGGGTTGCTCCAAAAGCTACTCATACTCATTTCAGTGAGTGTATTCCTCACACACTTTAACCATTTTATTTTAAACATCTGAGTTCATGACATCATTTAGAGCCAGTGCATAATGTTTTAACTCGGGAATCACCCAAATCCTCCTCCAATAAGCAATTGGCCTAAACTTCGCCACATCCCTAATGGAGTAGCAACCCAAATCCAACAATGGTAATAACAAAGGAGGGGACTGTGGGAGCCCAATTAGGGACTGCATAAACTTGTTTTTTGCTACAACCAGATTATTCAGGTTAGCATAGCCCCACAGCTCAGCCCCATAGAGGATTGAGGAACTAATTTTGGTGTTGTATATTTGAAGGACAGGGGCTATCGGTTTTGTGTATGAGGATCTGTGCTCTTTAATCAATACACCTGATAGTTGGGCATGCTTATCTGTGAGGAGATCCACTTGTGGTTTCCAACTCACATTACGATTATTACAATCAATGTGGACCCCCAGGTAAGAAAAGGTGTCGGTTTGCTCCAATAAACCGTCCTTCATTCCAACTCTAACGACAGTTAACTTGTGTTTGTGCAGGACCATGTACTTAGTTTTGTCCACATTGATAATCAGTTCATGGTCCTCACAAAACTCCTCAAAGCTTGAAAGGACTCTTTGAAGGCCCATTCTTGTTTTTGACAGGATGAGAGTGTCGTCGGCAAACATGAGTAGCGGGATCCTACTCCCGACCAAGGAGGGTGCGTCAGTAGGGAAATCCTTAAAGTAGCTCACCACCCCATTTATGTAGAGCGAAAACAGTGTCGGGGCTAGTACGCACCTCTGCCTGACCCCCTTCTCAATAGGAAACTTATGAGTGAGGCTTCCCTGTGCACTCCATCTCACCTGTGCATAACTTGCAGTACGTAACTTGACCAGTAGGACTAGGATCTCAGGTGGCATGCCCAGTTCCGAAAAACAACGCCACATTTTAGTTCGGGGGACGAGATCGAAAGCCGACTTCAGGTGGACAAATGCTGCATATAGGGTACCTCCCCCTATTACCACAGTGCGCCAATATTCAAGTATAAATCTAAACACCTGATCTATGGTGTTTGTACAGGAACGAAAGCTAGCCTGCAGATTAGACAGAAGATTGAATTTGTCAAGTCAGGACTGGAGTCTATTTAGAATCATTCTTGACAGGACATTTTATAAACAAACTAATAGGCTAATAGGCCTATAGTTCCCAGGCATTGCACAATCCCCTTTTTTATAAATGGTTAATATTTCCGCTCCTGCCCATGTACTTGGCATTGACGCACTACTGGTCCACTGCATTTGCTAACAACTGGATATAAACAGCCCAGTTAGATGTGTCATGGATAAAAAGGTCAGCAGGGATACAATCGGGCCCTGGAGCCCTCCGTCTAAGAACAGATTGTAGTGCAGTTTCCACCTCATGTTTAGTAAAGTGTAAATGTTTATCCGGAGGTGGATTCATTTTGAAATTCTGGACCAACCTCTGCACTTGAAAACTGATATTATACTATTGATATATAACTTAACAAATCATTATTTGGAAGGGAAGCCCTAAACACATATCTTCCAAATAGTTATTTGTTATTTGGAATAGACCCCCTAAACATATTCCTTCTAAAGGAATATATAGAAAAAGAATTCAGATGTACAAAAAACGTATAATCGAGGAGAAAACCAAGTATTACACTGAAATAATTAACTTGGCTGTAAGCTCTCAAAAAAGCTTTTAAAACTGTTCAGAAATGTATTAGCCTAATCATCTGAATGATCACCTCCCTAGCCAATTCTTTTGTAAAAACTGGCAGCAAATGTAATCTTACCCAGTCTTCACCAGATCTAAGAATAGAGCCTTTTGCTCCCACCTTTAAGAGTGCTCAGCTCTGCGTCATTCTCCCTTTGCTTTGATAACAGACAACGTGGTCCAGTTAATTGGTCAAGCTAAGTCAGGATCCCCCTTAGATCTATGTCTACCCAAAGTACTACATGACTTATCTGACAAAATAGCTCCAGTGCTTACTACTTTGTTGAATACTATCATCCAGGTGGGCATATTCCCTAGGGAATGGAAAAAAAGTAAATTCTTCCACTGCTGTAAAAAGCTTCCCTTGATCCTAAATAGGAGAAAATCTATCAACCTATTTCTAGGCTACCATATCCAGCAAAGGTTTTTGAGAAATACTTTAAGAAAATATTGTCTGAATAATTGGAGAATAATGAATTTCTGCATGTGGTACAGTTTGCCTTCAGATCAAGGTAGAGTACTGAGGCAGCCTTGATCGTAGTTTCTGAAGAGATTAGACTTATCATGGAGAATGGTGGGAGGGCTGTGGTGGGCCTTCTGGATCATGTATAACGTTTGACACAGTACGCCACTTAGTCCTTTCTGAGCGTCTGACAGAAATCTGGATCGCTGACTTGGCTTGTGGTCTTTGTTCCTTATTTTTAAAAAATACAGAGCAGATGGAGGCCCTTGGGGAGTTCAATTCAAAAACCTATTCTCTGCCTTGTTAGGCTTCTCTGGCGTCATCTCTCAGCCCTAGGCTTTTTAACTTCTTTGTGACTCCCCTAGCCAAGTTGATTCATTATTTTTCATTTGCCCGAGTAGCCTCTGCTGATAATACCCGAATCGTTGTGTCAATCTCAAGCAATATGGAGGAGCACGCTGACCAGTTCAACAGGTGTATGGAAGCTATCGTCAGCTGAAGTTGGATTCAGAAAAAACAGAGATCTCCTTTTTGGGAAATATACAGCTTTTTGCAACCAATCCTGGTGGCCTCAGTCCCTCTGCTCTCCCCCTCACCAGTTTCTACAGGCAGGAACATTGGGGTAGTTTTTGATGCCAAACTGTAATTTGTGGAACAGATCAACAAACCAACCTTTCAAAAATCTTGGCTGTTCTCACTTTCATAATTGCTTTTATTCATTCCCCCTTTCTGTTCTTTTTTCATGTTGAGAATGTTGAGGATGGTGTTGCCATTTATTCCCTTAGATTGCAAAAGTCAGTTATCACTTTAGTTTTATCTAGGCATGAATATTGTATTGCCCTTTATTTCGGCATCAAACATCGGTTGTTAAAAAAGCTTCAAGCGCTGCAGAATGCAGCCGGCCGACTTCTCATGAAATTATGAAAGGTTAAGTCTGTTTTAGACTCCTTGGCGGAGCTTCATTGGCTTCCAGTTAGAAAAAGGGTTGTTTCCGCCGCGTAGCCAGGGGGGGCGGGGAGGGCTGTCCGCCCCAGGCGGCACAATTTTAGGGGCGGCCGCGCGGCACTGGTGGGCCGTTGCGACCGCGGCGGCCTTTATAGTTTATTTGAGGAGACAGTAGTCTGTGCCCAAATAAATTAAAAAGGCCGCCACGGCTGCAACGGGCCACCAGTGTACGTGGTCCAGTTTGAAAGTGCTCTCCGCCGCGCCGCCCGCATTGACCTGCTGCTGTTTATTAAAACTGCAGCAAGGACGACCTGCGCTTGTGTCCGTCCCAGCCTCCAGGGCTGTCAATCAATCTTGTAGAGCGCGAGCGCTACCAATGACGGCCCTTGGCTGAGCGACATAAAAAATATATTTTTTTGTCCAGCCCTGCCCTCGCGATGAGAACGGTGTAAAAGTGATGCGTCACGCGCTTCAACTCTACGTGCTCTCGCGCTCATTCGGCCTGGGGCAGTCATGCTTAGGAGCAAGAGGAACGCAAAAAGAAGGATGAAGAAAACGAGACAAAAGTAGAAGGTTGGATCAAAAAAGTAGCCTTCAAGAGGAGATAACGTAGAAGAACTGTAGGTCAGTGGAAGAAACTAATTATTCTTAAGTCTTTTAAAGGCATCAATTTAGAAATGTCATAGATAATTATCTTTATCCTAGGACGACTTTACATTTTATGTTCTTTAATCAAAGGTACATTTTGCAGCGTAAGTATGTAAATGAATTCAATGGCGGGATTTCGCAAGGAAGCAAGGGAGTTTGGCATAGGCTGGTGGTCGAGAGGGGATCGAGAAATGTTTAAGTCTTGAAATGCTCACTGTACGCGAAGCCACGTGGTCTTGTGGTGACGATTACGCTTATTTTGTGTGGTAGAAGGAGGAAAGCGAATATAACTTGTATACACATTTTAAATAATTAAAGCGTGTTGATTGTACAGAAAGTTGGAAATAGGATGGCTCTAATTGAATGCCCTTCATTTGAAAGTCCATTCTGTGCTATAACCTTAGTCTGGATTGAAAGAATGTACTTTTATGTAATTATATGTAATATTGAAATGTTATCTATATGAAATATGAGATCATTTATTATGTTAGGCATCTGTACAAAGCTGTTTCTTAAACAATAAAAATGTTTTCCTAAAATGCAGATATATTTGGAAATATCCCACTACCCCTCTAAATGCTAGGTGGTTGGCCTGGCATAAGGCGCAAGGGTTTCACAAATCACAGAAAGTAGCTGAAATGTTCTGCTGCCTGCTTCTTCCTGAATTTGGAATGCAATTGAATTAACAAAGAATTTCAAATGTCTCCTGAAAATCTGCAAAGTTCTCAGATTCCCAGAAGTTCCTGTAAAGTTCTTTTGTGAATTATTCTGTGTTCTGCACACGCTACCATTTACATATGTGTAAATGTGGGAAGTGTGTATTTACAGAAGCTTGAATGTGACGCTAGAATCCATTTGCCCTTTCAGAATATTTCCTTTGTGAGTAAAATGATCTGATGAGAGGAGTTCACTTCCCAAACACACCCCCTAATGTCGGTGTAGTTCCCTCTTTCCTGTATTCATTCTCATCACAACTGCATGTTTATGCTGCCTTTTAAGTGTGGTAAATTTAGGAGTGTCTTTGATGTAGAAAACTGGTCTCATGATTCACTGAGTTAAACGCTCACTACTGACATCGGTTTATGAACAGAAGATTCATGTACATCCAGGGTTCGATGCAGTCTGTATGTATGTTTTTTGTACTGCCAGTCACCGGTGTATTCAACTGTGTAGCCTTGGAGCGCGTCATGTATGTGCATGGAACTTGCATGATAGAGGTAACTAGGTAACTATTAGCAGCGATACTACGTGTCTCTCGGACCTCTTTCAAGTGCTCGCCGTCCTTTTTCCCCAGCAACCCCCAAGAGGCGGCAATCTGAAGAATAGCCCCGGGCGCCACAAGCTCTAGCTACGCCTTAAGGCTTTATGATTGGCACATTAAGTATTGCATGGAATTGGACCAGAATACCTTAAAAGAAAATCTAGGTGGAATTCCCCAAAAAGGCTGGTGCATTCTTTCGCTTCAAATTCAGTCATTGCTCCAAGTATTAAAAAAACGTTGTGGGGCTGCCGAAGTTTTGTTCATTTCACCTGCCAACTCTGGAACAGACTGCTCATGCACCACAAATGTTAGTCTAACCTTTATAGCTTTCGGAAACACCAAAACTCTTGGCTATTCTCACTTTCAGTATTAGCTTTTATTCATTCCCCCTTTTGGTTCTTAGGTTTGAACTTAGGATAATGCTAGCGCCAAGATACCTAAGGGAATTCACATGCTTTATACATTTCCAATCAAACCAAATCTAAATAACAATTTGTTATGAGTTTCTCAACATGTTTTGCAATTCAGTAGCCTGGAACCAAATCAGAAAATGGGTTTAGTACAAGAGAAAATAACAGTTTGCAGGTGCAAACCCTGTGGTTTTGTAAATCACAGGTTTTGTGACTGCAAAATGGCTTTTTACTTCAGGCTCAATATGCTTTGACAAAGGGAATTTATGACAATTGTCTGAAACTCTATGTCAGTAACATAGCGCAGAGAGTTGGTGCTTGCTGCTAATATTTGTGGTGCTGTAAAGATCAATTTAAACCTTTACATGGCAGACTCAGACTCCAGTCTTCCAAGGTCAGTAAATAAAATGTTATCCAATTGATTAAAGTGGATGATTGTAACAGCTCTTATTTACGTTTTTTAAAAAGGCAAATATTGTGATGTCTAAAAAACGTTATTATTAATAAGACTATTTTAAATTGCAATAAAGGATCAATTTGTACGTGCTGTGCTGGGCTGTAGACATTGCCTCAGCTGATATTTAGCATAGTGAAATGTATCCCATCACAGAAGAGATACTTAACTCCATCCACTCCCTTTGAGAAAAAATAAAAACATACATGATTATCTTTTCTTTTCAATTCTCTCGCTATATGTTCTAGCAAAATCAGCCCGGAGGAATTGTTTTTTGTTGTAGGTTCATTTAGTGTGATGTGTTGGAGGTATAATATTTTTCTGTAACTGTTTGACTGTTTGACCGTTCGTCAATGGTCAATAAATAATCGTGCTTGTATTCCTCCTTTCAAGCTATATTTCTTTTCCACCACCATGATGAGCCTCCTTCAATTCTTGCACCTTACTCTGACTCTGGGATTGGCTTTTTCTTTCCCCGTTGGATCACCTGCTGTGATGAAAGCATCATCTCATCTTTAAATTTCTTTTCATATGTGGTATTTTGTGTCCTAGCCTTTGGAAAAGGTAGATATTCTCTGATATGTAAAACATACTTCCAATTTACCGAGGATGAACCCCTCCTGACATGCTGGCGCCTGCCGCTTTGACTTGATTTGCACAGAAATGTGACAGTTTAAAATAACCAGCATATGCACCTTAAGCTTGGCTGCAGTTTTGGTTTTGTACCTGTCCTCCTTAAAATCGAGAGCACAATAGTTTACAATTTCAAACTTAAAAACAAAATAATATGTTTACAAAGCTGAATCTTATCTGACAGTGGGCTTGTCAGTAGTCTGTATATTCAGGTGGTGTAGCTTCAGGAGGGGTGCTTGGGGTGTTACAACTCCCCCCCCCCGCAACCCCCCCAACACTCCCCCCCCCCCCCAGATGTATTTTCTGGTTAATAGTTGGGTACATAGGGGCAGATTTATGAGTTCTGGCGCATCTCTGCAAATTGTTGTGTCTTGTTGTGTCTTGTAAAGCGCACTGCTACCCGGAGGCCTCGTAGCGCTATAGACCGCTGGGGAACCCGTCCTGGCTTTCCCTGTGAGATAGTCCCTCCTGGGGGTCTCCAAGGTGAAACCAGGCATCCCCGGCGTTTGTGTGGGGCCGTTGTGGAGATGAGGCAAGCTAATGCCCAGAGTTGCCGAGTGTGCTCCCTGGTCGGAGTAGGCACCGATGCGAGAATTATCAGTCCGCTGATCCTGGTCCAAGACCCTGCCGCGTCGGGAATCGAACCCTGGTCCCGGGCCGTTCTCTGCACTCGGGTCTGCCGCCTCTAACCAGTGATACAGAAAAGGGGGTGGTGATGAACAGAGTGTCTGAATTAAGCAGACCACTCTTACCCAGTCCAAAGATCAGGGCTAGATCCATCACCGTTATTTATCTCACTGCCCCATCCCAGCTCAGAACCTGGCTATATGCAAATTAGTCTGTCCCTGGCCCAGTGCATCATGGGAACAGGGCAGACCAAACTACCAAGCCAATTCTTCACCAGAAAGGAGACAAGCTACCGGGGACCGGTTTCTGGCATTTCAGCCTCTTCGGCCCGGCTTGCTTGAATCCTGATGGAGCAGTGAGAAAGGGACTCATGTCTGAGTATACCCTGCCACACTTATAGTGGCCAAAATCGATACAGAAAAGGGGGTGGTGATGAACAGAGTGTCTGAATTAAGCAGACCACTCTTACCCAGTCCAAAGATCAGGGCTAGATCCATCACCGTTATTTATCTCACTGCCCCATCCCAGCTCAGAACCTGGCTATATGCAAATTAGTCTGTCCCTGGCCCAGTGCATCATGGGAACAGGGCAGACCAAACTACCAAGCCAATTCTTCACCAGAAAGGAGACAAGCTACCGGGGACCGGTTTCTGGCATTTCAGCCTCTTCGGCCCGGCTTGCTTGAATCCTGATGGAGCAGTGAGAAAGGGACTCATGTCTGAGTATACCCTGCCACACTTATAGTGGCCAAAATCGATACAGAAAAGGGGGTGGTGATGAACAGAGTGTCTGAATTAAGCAGACCACTCTTACCCAGTCCAAAGATCAGGGCTAGATCCATCACCGTTATTTATCTCACTGCCCCATCCCAGCTCAGAACCTGGCTATATGCAAATTAGTCTGTCCCTGGCCCAGTGCATCATGGGAACAGGGCAGACCAAACTACCAAGCCAATTCTTCACCAGAAAGGAGACAAGCTACCGGGGACCGGTTTCTGGCATTTCAGCCTCTTCGGCCCGGCTTGCTTGAATCCTGATGGAGCAGTGAGAAAGGGACTCATGTCTGAGTATACCCTGCCACACTTATAGTGGCCAAAATCGATACAGAAAAGGGGGTGGTGATGAACAGAGTGTCTGAATTAAGCAGACCACTCTTACCCAGTCCAAAGATCAGGGCTAGATCCATCACCGTTATTTATCTCACTGCCCCATCCCAGCTCAGAACCTGGCTATATGCAAATTAGTCTGTCCCTGGCCCAGTGCATCATGTACCAGTGAGCCACACCTCTCCACCAGCAGGGATGCGACAGAACTGATGCGTCACGCAATTCCCTCCTTGCGGCACCACAGATGCGCCGCATTTACAATGCGGCGCACCATGGTGCAAGGAAGGGCAGATGCGTGACGCATCTTGTGGTGTACGGGCGGCGCATTGCTGGAGTAGCGTCGCAAGTGCGACGCAACTCCTGCAATGTACAGAGGCCACCCATACATAACGTGGTGCGTCACTCCTTACGCCTGCTTCAAGCAGGCGTAAGGATTTGACCCAGCAGCGTCGTAAAACTGACTCAGTGAAATCTTGTAGATTTCACTGCGTCAGTTTTACGGGGCTTTCCTACAAGGGAACGCCCACCCTGCGACAGAACGCCCACATGAAACCTGACGCAGGTTTCATGTGGCGCAGGGCTTTACAACGTGACGCATCTGCCTAGATGCGTCACGTTGTAAATAGGTCGCAGGGATGCGCCACGTTTCCGCGCCGTTGCGTGACGTAACGGCGGCGTAAACGTGGCGCAAGTCCGACATAAATCTGCCCCATAGACTTTCCATCGAGTATGGTGAGATGTCTGTTGGATTTCGCCACGAATTTGTACATACACACAGACAAAAAGACACACACACTCTCTCCCACTCTGTTTTGAATCTCTTCAACAATATTGGTTGTTTTTCACAATATTGTATTTTCTTTCACTTAGTACCCCTATCAATCCGAATTATTCTCCCTTTACACTGCCCCTTTAGTCTCTCTTATGCACCCTGCTTGCTGTAGAATATTAAAGGAAAGACAATGCCCCCTTCTCCTGTTTCTGAACAGTTTTCCCTTCAATTTGGAATGTTCATATTCGTCTACTTTGAATTTTTTTATTATTTGTGACTTTAAGTTTAATAAATATGATTTAAATCACGGAAATCCCCGTCCTAAACACACCGCGTTGCCTTTCTGATACTTAGGGGTTACAGTTTATTTAATCAAAACGACTCGCACTACAGCCTTCTTGGGCGCCTGAACATATTATTACATATTAGTAGAAGGCTCAATTGTACTATATTTAGACATCTTTTAACGGGCTCTTTCTTGTCTGATTCTTTGTAGCAGGACTTGCAGTTCAAATTTTCGGAGTGTTTATCAATTGATCTTCAGAGCACTCTAAATTTAGGTCATGTGCCACGATTTAACCGTTGCGTGTCCGTAAAATCAAATATAAGATACTGTGACAGTCGGAATTAGTGACGTATTTAATTTAATATCCTGTCTACTGTTTATACACGGAACACTTGTATGTCCCAGTTTCTAAACGGCAACCTTCCCTAATTCTATAAGTTCGTCGACTGCCTAAAACCGATAAAGAGCAGTTTTGCACAACTATCCTTTTCATTTTTTTAAGTTTACTCTAAATTAGAGAATATCAGCGTACAAATCCGAATTTAGCTATCGTGCTAAGAAGTATTGCATTAGCTTCTTGATGTATCCCATACTCCGGTTTAATGCTCATTGTATGTGTGCTGGGGCGCACATGCAGTCACCTCTGTCAACTAAGAGTGTTGATGGCGTAATATACTACAGATACATACATGCTGCTATAGCCATCCTCAGGATTGTACATATAGGCACACTCTTTTTAATGTTTAAGTATTAGATCTTTCAACTTTTTCAATATCAGCAATATTGTGTCCGCTGTCGGTTTTAGAATTAATTTTCTGAAATCCATAATTGCTTTATTAGATGCGCTACACGTTTGTGGAAGCTTGCTTTATCCAAATTACCACCTCTGTTATTTTCAGGGATTTACATCTTTTCTCTTTTGCAGTTTTATTTCCGCACGGCTCATGTCATGTTGCACATATGAAGTCATCAGGGCAGCGCCCAGTCGTAGTCCACCTAGCATTAATGCGTGCCTATCTTCTTCATCACAGTTTTTACATTTAAGACTGAGGGGCAGAAGTACGACGGTTTTTACATCCGCAAATGGGTATGCAAACCTGTTTGCGCATGCAAAAATCTATAGGGGTATGCATCATTCAAAATTAGCAAGTCGCAATTTATTTGCGACTCGCTATTTTGGAATTAATATTCGCTATTAGGAAGGGGCGTTCCCATCCTATTAGCGAGTGCAACACCGTGTACAAATGTTTTGCGACAGCAATTTCGGTCACAAAACACTTGCAAATTACCACCCTCTGCAAGAGGTTGGTAATGCACTCGCAAATGGGAGGGACCCCTTCTCCTTTGCAATTGCAGGGGAAAATATTTTGTAAGGGCAGGCAGTGGCCCCAGGGATCACTACCTGTCCTTAATAAATGACGCAAAAACGTTTAATTTTTAATTTTTTTTAAATGCATCCCGCTTTCCTTTAAGGAAAACGGGCTGCATTAAAAAAAAAACTGCTTTATTTAAAAGCAGTCCCAGACATTGTGGTCTGCTGAGTCCAGCAAGCCACCATACCTGGGAGGGCTTGGCATTCCCAATGGGGGCGCAAATTGCGAGAGGCTCATTAATATTCATGATCCTCTCAGTTTGCAACCCCTATGGGAATCGCTAACAGTATGAAAAACACTGTTGTAGATTGAAAATAGCGCCTTTCAAATTGCAAGTCGCAAAAAACTCGCAATTTGTGAGGTGCTATTTCCATGGTCGTACATCTGGCCCGAGTCATTTCAAGGAAAGGATTCATTTTACATTTAACAACATTTTTTACTTCCCCTTGCATTGAAGATATCTACAACTAAACCTGGGCGTAGTGGACGTAGTGGAGCTACGCGGAGCACCACATAGTTTAAAATAAACTCTGCACACTCCGCGTAGCTGCGCTACGCACCCCCCACCTCCCACCGGGCCTATTAACAATTGTTATACAAGCTTAAAAAACAATATAAAGTAATAAAAACACCTTACCGAGTCCCCTGGCTGCCCTCATCCTCCATCGCAACTTCTTGATGACAACTGCGCATACGCAGGCGCTTGCACATGCACATTTCTTGCAAGAAGTCACGATGGAGGAAGAGGGCAGCCGGGGACGTGGCAGCTGAGGTAAGGCATTTTTATTTACTTTATATTGTTTTTTTTAAACTTGTATAACAATTGTTAATAAGGCAGGAGGGAGCCAAGGGCTGGTAAACTCCGCTCTGCTGCAGAGTGTGCAGAGTTTTGCCCACTCTGCCTACTTGGCGGAGCGCGGAGTTGGCAAAACTCTGCACACTCCTCGGGCAAAGTGGAGCTCTCTGACCACGGTAATCTTTTACCTAATATATATATATATATATATACATGCAGATCTGAATATGTTGTATACAAACTCAAATGCACGTGCAATTTGGAGTACATCGGAAGTACTAAACTTCTGGTACACCAACGGATTTTGCAGCACATCGTGCAATTGTCAATAGCGACAACAACTATCCCGTCGCTAGACATTTTCGAGCTGTACATGATAAAAAATTGAGGGATCTCGAATACACAGTTCTGTGCTCAGTACCTCAACCCGGATGGGGAGGTGACAGGATGAAACTTCTTCGGCAGAAAGAAACTCATTTGATTCTTGCCTCTGATACCAAGGCACCTAATGGTTTGAACCTGACCGAAGATTTGAGCAATTTCTTGTGAACTGTGTTGTGATGGGTGATGACTTTATTTCCTTTTATTTATCAATTTTTTCTGATGTGACGTAGATTATCACTGAGTGGTTGGCCGGCTGGTCAGCCTTCACATGTATATACTTTGTTTGGGTGTTCCTCTCTGTGATATTGAATTGTGCTTATTTTGTTCGATTTGACACCTATTTGCCAAGTTTTATGCCATTCGATTATAGTTTGTTCTGTCTAGCATATTTTTCTCAGCTGTGGCTTTACATACTTTTTCTTTATTTTCCCCTTTATTTTTACTTTATTATCACTTTTTTCTTGCTTTCTCTGATCAGTTGCTTTGGCTGATTTTGGTTTATTTCTCTATTGTGTACATCTACTTTGCTGTGGTCCTATTCACATGATTATTTCCTTATCTCATTTAGTATGTTTGTAATATTCTGCACAGGGCATTTACTTAGCTGCTAATTATAAGCTAGGCTTGGCAATGTTATTTTGGCACTATGTCATCATTTTCTTTTTCTTGTTCATTTGAACAGCATTGCTTTAGGAGGGTAATATCAGGCACTTGCCTTCACTGTTGGTTGTAAATATTCCTTCCTTTTGTAAATAACCCCGTGTACATAGTATTACTACTTGCTACTATTTTCTTGATTAATAACATGTAAATGTATGGGACCGTGCATATTCAGCATTTAACGTCATATGTTTTTTGTTACTTTGTTTTTACATTTCGTCACTTTGTAGTCCATCTACTGTGTTTATTACTGCGAGAAGGCGTGTAGCATTGGTTGTTTTCATTTAGCCCTTTGTTTTTGTTTACTATTTAAGCACTTCCCTGTTTCTGGCGCGCTGTGTGAACAAGCTCTCTTGCAGAGTGAAACGCGTCATCCTACATTAAAACGTCTTCCCTGTTTTCCATTGTTGGATGTATTTTTTATTCGAGGCTATTTTGGACTGCTGGATACGAGGTGTTTTGAGGTCCTGACCTTTGGTTCTGATATCTACTCGGAACCTGGACTGCTCTTTTCACATATATATATATATATATATATATATATATATATATATATATATATATATATATATATATATATATATATATATATATATATATATATTTTAACAGGGCTCTCCTCACGAGGGAGGAGAGAAGAATTGAGTCGCAACCTTCATCCGGTTTGAAGTGTGTTTATTTATTCTTTTAAAAGCGGCATTGTTCTTGTAGCTCAAATGCATTTCGCTCACTCCTGTGAGCTTCGTCAGAGAGAAGAAGAGGCGCCGCAGGTTCAGGTCATAACAGCTCACCACAAGACCCTCAATGTTCAGGTGCTTCCGTTTTTAACCCCTTGTTGGGTACCACGTTTCAGCTGTTCTTTGGACTTGCTGCATGCTGGGTCTTTTAGTTAGCTGTAGCCTTCAGTGTGTGTAGCATGTCGATTTTCGCCTCCCATGCCAGCCGGAAAGACCCTTGAAAATGTCCTTTGCAACATCTTCTGGGACCCTGACCATAGTCCAGTCTATGGGGGCACCTCACACCCTTTCGTGTTTTGCACGTTCCGCAGGTTGGTCCAATTTCGGGTGTGAATGGCGCTCTGATGGGCGGTGCGTTTCTCTTGGGCTGGACCTTGGCCACATGAATATTTTAACAGGGCTCTCCTCACGAGGGAGGAGAGAAGAATTGAGTCGCAACCTTCATCCGGTTTGAAGTGTGTTTATTTATTCTTTTAAAAGCGGCATTGTTCTTGTAGCTCAAATGCATTTCCCTCACTCCTGTGAGCTTCGTCAGAGAGAAGAAGAGGCGCCGCAGGTTCAGGTCATAACAGCTCACCACAAGACCCTCAATGTTCCGGTGCTTCCGTTTTTAACCCCTTGTTGGGTACCACGTTTCAGCTGTTCTTTGGACTTGCTGCATGCTGGGTCTTGTAGTTAGCTGTAGCCTTCAGTGCGTGTTGCAGGTCGATTTTCGCCTCCCATGCCAGCCGGAAAGACCCTTGAAAATGTCCTTTGCAACATCTTCTGGGACCCTGACCATAGTCCAGTCTATGGGGGCACCTCACACCCTTTCGTGTTTTGCACGTTCCGCAGGTTGGTCCAATTTCGGGTGTGAATGGCGCTCTGATGGGTGGTGCGTTTCTCTTGGGCCGGACCTTGGCCACATGAATATTTTAACAGGGCTCTCCTCACGAGGGAGGAGAGAAGAATTGAGTCGCAACCTTCATCCGGTTTGAAGTGTGTTTATTTATTCTTTTAAAAGCGGCATTGTTCTTGTAGCTCAAATGCATTTAGCTCACTCCTGTGAGCTTCGTCAGAGAGAAGAAGAGGCGCCGCAGGTTCAGGTCATAACAGCTCACCACAAGACCCTCAATGTTCCGGTGCTTCCGTTTTTAACCCCTTGTTGGGTACCACGTTTCAGCTGTTCTTTGGACTTGCTGCATGCTGGGTCTTGTAGTTAGCTGTAGCCTTCAGTGCGTGTTGCATGTCGATTTTCGCCTCCCATGCCAGCCGGAAAGACCCTTGAAAATGTCCTTTGCAACATCGTCTGGGACCCTGACCATAGTCCAGTCTATGGGGGCACCTCACACCCTTTCGTGTTTTGCACGTTCCGCAGGTTGGTCCAATTTCGGGTGTGAATGGCGCTCTGATGGGCGGTGCGTTTCTCTTGGGCCGGACCTTGGCCACATGAATATTTTAACAGGGCTCTCCTCACGAGGGAGGAGAGAAGAATTGAGTCGCAACCTTCATCCGGTTTGAAGTGTGTTTATTTATTCTTTTAAAAGCGGCATTGTTCTTGTAGCTCAAATGCATTTCGCTCACTCCTGTGAGCTTCGTCAGAGAGAAGAAGAGGCGCCGCAGGTTCAGGTCATAACAGCTCACCACAAGACCCTCAATGTTCCGATACTTCCGTTTTTAACTCCTTGTTGGGTACCACGTTTCAGCTGTTCTTTGGACTTGCTGCATGCTGGGTCTTGTAGTTAGCTGTAGCCTTCAGTGCGTGTTGCATGTCGATTTTCGCCTCCCATGCCAGCCGGAAAGACCCTTGAAAATGTCCTTTGCAACATCTTCTGGGACCCTGACCATAGTCCAGTCTATGGGGGCACCTCACACCCTTTCGTGTTTTGCACGTTCCGCAGGTTGGTCCAATTTCGGGTGTGAATGGCGCTCTGATGGGCGGTGCGTTTCTCTTGGGCCGGACCTTGGCCACATGAATATTTTAACAGGGCTCTCCTCACGAGGGAGGAGAGAAGAATTGAGTCGCAACCTTCATCCGGTTTGAAGTGTGTTTATTTATTCTTTTAAAAGTGGCATTTTCTTGTAGCTCAAATGCATTTCGCTCACTCCTGTGAGTAGTGCCAGTAGTTCACAGCATTTTCTGTTCGTTTAAAACCCTCAATTGGGAAACTTTTCCTGACGTTTTAAGATTTTTAGATGAATGCAGAGTCCGTTGTGTCACTTGCAACACCCATTTTCAAGGTTTGCCATGATCCATGCCAAAGACGGTGCTTTGGCGTTACCTGTCCACCCTTAATCGCTTTCACCTTGCACACCAAAGGTTCAATGCGGGCAGACACTGGCGCACCTGCTGGAGGTTCGTTGCTACGGCAGAACCACACCGGTATATATTTCCCCAACATCTCCTTGCAGAGAAGAACTAGCCGCACACCAACAACGAAGTCTGCATTCTTTTATTTCTTAATTCCTTCGGCAGTCCTGACATGTTTCGTTCTTCACAGAACTTTCTCAAAGGTTGTGCCTCGCGGAAATGACATCACTGCTGCTGTTTGTGAAGCACGCAAATTTATGCTCTTTATTTATTTCTCATCCACGGTGGACTACTCCCAGTGAGTTGCCTTGCATTATGGTGCCGGTAGTTCACAGCATTTTCTGTTCGTTTAAAACCCTCAATTGGGAAACATTTCCTGACGTTTTAAGATTTTTAGATGAATGCAGAGTCCGTTGTGTCACTTGCAACACCCATTTTCAAGGTTTGCCAGGATCCATGCCAGAGACGGTGCTTCGGCGTCACCTGTCCACCCTTAATCGCTTTCACGCTGCACACCAAAGGTTCAATGTGGGCAGACACTGGCGCACTTGCTGGAGGTGCGTCGCTATGGCGCACCTCCAGTATCTGTCTGTGTAAGTGTACGGGTGAGCATGTGGCTTTGTGATTGACTGTGTGGGTGAGTGAGTAGGTGTGTGAGCAGCTCTATGGGTGACTGACTCCATTAGAGTGGCTGTACTGGTGTATGAGTGGATATGTCAGTGTCAGTATTAGTGAGTGAGTGGGTGTATGAGAGGCTGTATATGTGAGTGAGTGGATGTATGTGTAGCCTATGAATCAATGAGTGGGTGTGTAAGTACTGGAATGGGTGTGTGAATGGGTTAGAGAATGGTAGTGTGGAAGTTACAGTGGGTGTATGAATCAGTGATTTCATCATTAATGTCATAAACACTCTACTAACCTCTTTATGAGATTAGAGAACAAGGCACACAATATTACATTACTAGAACAACAGTAAATAGCACAATACACAGTGGTCCCCAGGGGGAGACCAAACCATATATTAAGAACGTGGTATAACAACTACGACTTGACTACACACAGTCTAGTCGCCTAGGTACATAGATTCACTGGGACCCCAAGAAACCACCAAGGTAGTGACACAGGGGACCCACGGGGAACGCGTGCAGTTTGAGAACACAGCCGCGAGCTCCGTACAATCCTATGGGAAAGTCACGGTCGGAATTTTAACGATTAAGGAGACTTAGGAGAGGACTTTGAGCAAACCCTTTCAGACTTAGAAGGTTCTAAGGCCAGCACCCATGTGCCCACCTGAGTACTTGTGTTACCTAACCCAGGGAAGCCGGTGCATAGGTGTCAAATGGTGTCGGTAACCTTCGTTGTTTTCAATGGTGAGATGCTGCAAAGTGCTGCTGCTGTGAAGAGGAAAGGTGTCCAGTGTGATCCAAGCCTAGATTGAAGCTGAGAAGAACCTGAAAGCAAAGGGGACAGAGTATGTGTCACTAGCCAGTGACCAGGGGCTCGGTAGATGATGCCCACCTATGTCTGGTATTTCAGGTGAAAAGAAGTAAAGCTGAACTCTGTAGCCCAGGCACCAGGAGACGTGGACCAAAGTCCGCAGGTGAGCTGTCCCATGAAGGATGTCGAGTGCTGGGTGGTCAGTGTCCGGATTGAAAAACAATAAGCCTTGGCAACTGCACCCCAAGCGGTCAGAGAAGATGCTTCGGTGAGGACCAGCCAGGTCCTGGGGACTCCCCAAGCGATGGAGAGTCAGGGCACATCTGGAGCAACCAGGTAAGCCCAAGGAAAGTTAAAGTTGCCTTCACAGGGACCCACAGGCCAACGGACCAGGGATTGCGAAGGGACCTCAAGAGGAATCACAAAATACCAGTCCACGGAACACTTGTAGAGTGTAGGCCGGTAATCTTCGGTGGAATCACTGCTCAGGGTCGGGACTACAAGTAACCCAAAGCACCGCTTTGGGGGTTTCTGGAAAGCAGATGCTTGTGCAAATGGACACAGTGGACAGGGGTTTGTGCATTGTCCCCACGAGGGATACAGGTCCCAGGTTTGCTGAGCACACTAGTCGACCTCGGGAACGCTTAGAAGCCCACCACGTGTTGCAAAAGTCTTCGGAGTCATCAGGAGCTTCAGAGTTGCAAACCAGTCAGATGCGTCTTTGGTGCCTGCTTAGCAGCGGAGAAACTCCTTTACTCCAAGGGAGATTCTTCAGTCATCTAGCACAGTGTAGATCATCAAAGTACTTCGTTTCTGTACCAGAGTTTCGTCCAGGTAAAGCTAAAGTCCTGTAGCCAGGGGTTTCTACTTTATACACAAGGAAGGGGTGAGACAAACTCTGGGTACCCATCTATGGGAGGGTCAGGACAGAGGGGTGGCTATACCCATATCCTTTGTACAGTTTCGCGCCAGGGCAGGGGCTGGTAGCCCCTGCAACTGGTTTGAGCTGGACTATCCACAGGGACACCAAATGTGCCCCCAGTGCAGACATCAAAGCATTCTTGGTGTGCACCCACCCAGTCCCAATACACTAATTCCTGTCTGGGAGGTGGTTACACCTCCCTGTGACAGGAAACCTATTGTACAGCCTTCCCCTGTCAGAGTTTTGTCCAGCAGCAGGAGGGCAGACTCCTGTCTGTGGCTGGCAGCATCCATCTTGTGATGCCAGGGTCGAGAAAGCTGGACCGGGTGTACTGGTGCTGTCATATTTCTCCCTCTAGGAGGGTGGAATCATACCTCCCACACCAGTTACTGCTGTGGTGGTATAATTCCAAGTTGTTTGACACCAAACACGACAGTTTTCTGTGCTGCCGTTTTAAAGTTAACATTTACCGAAAGGTATATGGTATGGCTGCATCACAAACCAACCACAGAGAATAGATTCCGAAGGCCGCAGAGGGGCACTGCTCATGCATGGGCACCCTCTCACATAAAACCCAGCACCCTGGCTTCAGGACTGATAAGGCCGGCCATATGGGTGACTGATAGGTATATATGTGCAGTTCTAAGGTAGATAGTGTGAACCTATATCTAAGTAAGGGGTGCATGCACCACCTTACGCAGGTTGCGGTTAGCAGACCTGTGATGTCAATTTGAGTGGTCTCTCAGTGGTGGCATAATACAAGCTGCAGCCCCTGAGAGGCCTCTGGGGTACCTATACCCTGGGTATATAATATACCATATACTAGGGGATTATAAGGGTACCCAAGAATCCATTCTGGAGTGTACCTAAAGTACATGCGATCAGTTTATAACAGAAAGCAGCTAGGCTGGGGTCCTGAATAGCAGGATCCCTGACAGACTAAGTTGAAAATAGTGAAACATCAGCAAAAAGTGGGGTAACTATAAGAAGCAGATCCTCCTCTCCTACAGACAGTGTTACATAACAACTGAGATTCTCCTCAGTTTTGTAATAATGACATGCTTATTCATTTGGGGACAGGAACAGACTAATTTGCATACAGCCAGGTTCTGAAACTGGGATGGTGCAGTGAGCTAAAAAACGGTGTTGGATCTAGCCCTGATCTCTTGACTGGGTGAGAGTATTCTGTTTAATTCAGAGACTCTGTCCCTCACCACCCCTTGTTGTAAATATTCATTTGGGGAATCACAGTCTCCTTCAGTAAACAGGGTGGGTCAGGAGAAAGGATAATGTTACTTACCCAGTAAGCATCTGGCCTTTGCATGTAGAGCTGTAGATTCATATGCTTTGCATACTCCTGACATCTAGAGTTGGGTCCGGTTGTTTGCAAGTTGTTTTTCTTCAAAGAAGTCTTTGCAGTCATGAGGTAAGGTGACACCTCCTTTCGGTGATCGTGCGCATGGGCATCGACTCAATTGTTGGATTGTTTTCCCGCAGAGGGTGAGAATGGAGATAGTAAGTGTAAAATAGAGATATCCATGCATATGTATGTAAAGTAAGAACTGCAACAACTACAGGTACACAGGGAGGCGGGTGGGGGCATGTGAATCTACAGCTCTTCATACCAAGTATAGATCCTTACTGGGTAAGTAATATTATTCGTTCAAGGCATGTGAGCTGTTGATCACATGCTTTGCAACAACTATACAGCAGTATACTCCTAAAGCAGTGGCTAACCTGTAGCTTTTGCAGTTGTTTGAAACAGTGTTTTAAGAATTGCCTGGCCTACATTAGCTTGTTGCCTCGCTAACACATCCACATAATAGTGCTTGGTGAATATGTGCGGTGTAGACCATGTTGCTGCCTTACAGATGTCAGCTAGGGGAATATTCCGTAAGGGGGCCATAGTAGCCTCTATCTTGCGAGTGGAATGTTCTCTAGGGGGTATTATCAAAGTTCTTTTCGCTTTCAAATAACATGTTTGGATACATTTCATGATTCATCTTACAATGCCTGATTTGGATATGGATTGCCTTGGTGTGGTGGCGAAAAAGCAACAAAAAGCTGCTTTGTTTTGCAAAATTCTTTTCTTCTTTCCACATAATACTAGTAGAGCTCTTCTAACATCAAGTATGTGCAGAGCTCGTTCTGCTACAAAATCATGTTGTGGAAAGAACACAGGTAACTCAACTGATTGATACGAAAAGCAGAAACTACTTTAGGAAGAAATTTAAGATTGGTTCGAAGAACATCTGTCTTTGTGAAGCTGAAAGAAAGGCTCTTGTATAGTTAATGCCTTGAGTTCACCAACTTTCCTTAGTGAAGTGATTGCAATGAGACAAGCAACCTTCCATGAGAGTAATTGTAATTGACACTGTGCATTGGGTCAAATGGTGTCCCCATTAACCTTGTAAGGACCATGTTTAATTTCCATACAGGTGTAGGTGGGACTTTTGGTGGTATCACCCTTTTTAATCCTTCCATAAAGACTTTAATCACTGGTAGTCTGAATAGAGATAAGTGTTGTCTGTTTGTTAATATGCAGCTACTGCTGCAAGATTTAAGCGAATGGATGCGTATGCTAGTCCAAATTGCTGTAAATGTAACCGATAACAGATGTTTTGTACAGAAGCATCAAGAGGATTGATATTGTTGTTACAATAGATAAAGAGTTTCCTGCATAACATGCCCTAGTAGTAGGCTTTCTAGCCTCTTTTAGGATATTCATACAGTCTGGTATTAATTGTAAATAACCAAACTGACTTCAGGAGCCAGATCGCCAGGTTGAGTTCTTTGGGATTTGGATGCTAGATTTCTCCAGGGTTCTGAGTGAGGAGGCTGGAGGTGAGCTGCAGCTTTTGGTGTGGAACTGCTGACAGCTCCAGAAGGGTGGGAGCTATGAGAATCAATCTTTGGGATGTTTTCCTGAGCTTCCGAACTACCAGCAGAATGAGTGGGAGAGGCGGCAAAGCATAGGCAAATATCCCTGACCTGTTCATCCACAGGGCCTTGCCTTTGGAGAGTGGGTGTGGGAACCTGGAGGCAAAGCTTGGGCATTTAGCGTTGTGCTGTGGCAAACAAGTCTGTGTGAGGAAAACTTCATTGCTGAAAGTAGGGTGGAGAACTTGGAGATGAAGTTCCCACTCATGGATTTGCTGCCTCTATCTGCTGAAAATGTCTGTAGTCTGTTTGTTTACTCCTGGAGGATGCTCTGCCAGGAGATAAATCTTGTAGTGTATAGCTCATTTCCAAATGGCTTGTGCTAGGCGTGACAATTGGAGAGAGTGCTCCCCCCCTCCTGCTTCTGAATATAATACATAACTGTCATGTTGTCCATGCGGACTAGGACAGCTTTGAGATGAATTTGAAAAGCTCTAAGCACTAGAAACACTGCAAGTAGTTCTAGGCGATTTATATGGATACTTTTGTACTTTAGACTCCACAACCCTTGGATTGTGTGATTGTGTAGGTGAGCACCCCGACCAGTGAGCGATGCGCCTGCTGTTAGCACCGTCTGTGGAACAGGGTCCATGAAGGGCCGAACTTTGGATACATTTTGTGGGTCCATTTCAGAGAGTGATGGGAGCGGCAAACTACCAACACAAGACCAGTCAACTGACTCTTCAACTGGTTCCACTGACTTGCTAAGCATTGTTGAAGAGGACACATGTAAAGTCTTGCATGGGGAACAATTGTGATGCAATATGCCATCATTCCTAGCAGTTGCATGAAGACTCTTGCTAGTAATGAATGGTTGGCCTGAATCTGAGTGAGAAGGGACTGAATACTGAGAATTCTAGCTGCACTGGGAGAGGCAAGAGCTCTTTGAGTGTCTACGGTGGATCCCAGATAGCTCTGTGTGTTGGAAGGCTGTAGATAAGACTTCGATGCGTTCACTATAAACCTTAGTTGGTGTAGTAAGTGAATTGTGGCTCGAGTGTGTTGGAGACACTTTTGTTAAGTGCTGATGTTGATGAGCCTGGTGTCCAGGTATGGGAAGACATGGATGTGCTGTCTTCTCAGATGAGCTACGACTAATACCAGGCATTTGGTAATTACCCTGGGAGCAGTGTTGACTCCAAACGGTAGTACTTTGAATTTGTAATGATGACCTCCTGTCCTTTATTTGAGATATTTGCGATGAGTAGGATGAATTGGAATGTGGAAGTAGACAAAGACACCTAGCTGTAGAAGTGGGAGCACTTGTTGAAATGTCATCATGCGGAAATGGTCTGACAGTATGTAATGGTTTAGTTCTCGGAGGTCCACAATTGGTCTCAAGGAGCTGTCCTTTTTTGGAATTAGAAAATACAGAGAGTACACGCCTGACCCGTGATATTGTAATGGAACAGGCTCTATGGCTCCTTTTAGCAAGAGAGGAAAACAAGTTACTTACCTGTAACTTTGGTTCTCCAGTATTGGTAACTTCCATAGATTCCGACGGCCTGCACCACTTCCTGTCATCGGAACGGGAGCCTCGGCAAACAAAAAACAACACAGTAGTAGAAACAAAAGAGAAAGAAAGGCCCACGCCCAACCGACCTCGCAGCACATCCACCCACCTGCAAAAGAGATAAAAAAACATGCAACAACCAACCAGACCATCCCCACCCCACATGTGTGAAAACACACCCGTTGGCGCGTTTTACAATACCACCTAAGCACCATATACAAGTTGGACAGGTGTGGCACAGCGCCCGGAGCACATGACTTCACAGCATAGCACACACAGTTTGGGCTCACGGTTTCACCCCCAGCAGCAGCTCAATTTAGCAGCATGACATTCTAGGCGATCCTCACTTAATATCCGTACCCAGCACTTTCAGACTGGTAGGAGTCAGTAGTTCAGTGGCTTTACCCCGAGTACATCAGCAGCTCAGCTTACGCCCCCAAAGCCTTCAGACCCATAGGAGTGCGTAGTTTGCACTTTACAAATACCAAATTGATTTGATACGCGCGTATTTACCTTTGCATTCTCTGTAAAACACCCCCTTAGCACCATACACAAGTTACAATATTCAAAACAAAAGTTCCTCCGTGTAGGTATAACTAAATGCTAACACTACTTGGACAGATGTGGCACAGCGGCCAGAGCACATGACTTCACAACATATGACACACAGTTTGGGCCCATGCTTTCATCCCCAAGTCCGGCAGCAGCTCAGCTTAGCATCATGAGACTCTAGAAAATACCTCACATATTTTTTGTACCCCAGGATTTTCAGACCAGTACTGGTCAGTAGTACGTCCTAGTAGGTATAAACACATGCTGACACTACTTCCACAGGTGTAGTGCAGCGGCCACGGCACATGACTTAACAGCATAAGACACACAATTTGGGCTCATGCTTTAATCCCCGAGTCCCGCACCAGCTCACCTTCACAGCATCAGACTCTAGGCAATATCTCACTTAATTTCCATAGCCCACCACTTTCACAACGGTAATGGTGAATACTTCGCTTTGCATCACCTCTATAGCACACCCTAAACACCCCACAGAGGTTACAGTGCTCCTACCCTCCTCTTTCCCACTTTATTTTGCAATTTTTTCCCCTTACTCGCTTCAACGGAATCACAAAATGGCAGTCAACACTTCCCAGTTGCAACCACAGGCAGCGCTCGCAACCAAGAAGCCGCAACCTCGTGCTCGTAACGCCTTAGCCAATCCAATGGCAGAATTACCAAATATCGATATCAGTAAATTTGGATATTTCCCCAAAACTACTGAACGAATTTACACCAAATAAACAAAAGCGTGTTTTCTAGACCAAGACCCTTCTCCCTCCCAAATTTGGGGTAATTCCTTGTTCCAGTTGAACCTGTAGCCTTGTCTAAAGTTTCCTTTGGAAATTAACATGGAGAAAACACGTTTTGGGACCCCCTCTTATCTCACACCCCCCTTGACGAATCCTCCCCAAACTTTGAACAAGGGAGCTGATATGAACAAAGAATTTGTTTGGAACATTTCATGAAGATTTATCAAACAAAGCCAAAGTTTTAAGCAAAACAAAGAATGCTCTTCCTGTGGAATCCTGGTTCTAACTATAACTACCTACTGGTGGCCACCAGTAGGTAATATACACACATATATATATCTATATATATATATCTATATATATATTCACTGAAAAAATCATAGGTTATAGACCATATATAGTTAGGAATTCGCATTTACAAAACCTTATTTTACTCACACAAAGCCATTGAAATTCCATATATAGTTAGTTGCACTAACTATATATCGCGCACCCGCAATCCACTGCTGATGATGTCACATATTACATCATTCATGACATGGTCAGTGACATCACTGATGACATCACTGATGACATCTCAAATAACATCACTGATGACATCTCAAATGACATCACTGATGACATCACTGATGACATCTCATTTGACATTACTGATCACATCACTGATGATATCATTCATGTGATAATACGATGAACCTCTTCAGACTCTAATATAACCTTAGATACAATCAGTGTAAACAGACACTCACAGACTGTCACTCATCCATGGAGTTACTCACACACCTAGTCAGTCATGCAAAGAATCAATCACACCTCCATTTCCTCAACTATACAGTTATACAAACTTTACTTATTCAAACATATACTAACACATATTTACTCTCTTATACAATCCCTGATACAAGTTCACAATGATCCATACACCCACTCACACATTCACTGGCTCTTATGCACAGTTATTTATATATGTCAACTCTCACATGTACTGTGTTTTACATATGTACTTACTTTGACATGTAGCACTGAGATATCCATTCACTCACCAATACACTCATGCACACAGTCAACCGCCCATACAGCTGTTTCCACATGCACTTTTGAAACCATACATCTAGTGAATCAACTGCTCACACATCTATGCACAGAGTCATACACCTCCCAGCCACCCACACACACACTCAGTCTCCCATACAAATACTTGGGCAACCAATCAATAGCCCATATAGTTACTCATATAGCTACTTATCAACACATGCAACAGTTTACAGAACAACAGACATAATGATGCACAAATTAAGACAGTTTAGTCACTAACCCATGCACTCAGTGAGACACATTTAATCACTCACTCATACAGTCAGTCATGCACCTACTAAATCCTTCATCCAAACACTTATACATCCACTCATTCTTCAATATGTAAGACATATTTTAACTTTACAGAAACATACAGTCACTGGATGTTGTCATCAGTGATGTCATCAGTGATATCATTTGAGATGTCATCAGAGATGTCATCAGTGATGTCACTGACCATGTCATGAATGATGTAATATGTGACATCATCAGCAGTGGATTGCGGGTGCGCGATATATAGTTAGTGCAACTAACTATATATGGAATTTCAATGGTTTTGTGTGAGTAAAATAAGGTTTTGTAAATGCGAATTCCTAACTATATATGGTCTATAACCTATGGTTTTTTTCAGTGAATTTTCAAGGTTTTGTAAATGCTAATTCCTAACTATATATGGTCTATAACCTATGGTTTTTTCAGTGAATTTTCAAGGTTTTGTAAATGCTAATTCCTAACTATATATGGTCTATAACCTATGGTTTTTTCAGTGAATATATATATATATACATACATATATAAACATATATCATCTGTATATCTATATAAATACAAACATAAATGCATGCATACATATACTTATATGCATACAGATGCATGTTATTTACATGAAAGTTGAAAAAACACTAATAAAAGCAAAGCTAAAAAGCCACCTCATTACAAACAGAATGGCTTTAACTTAAACGAGGGCGAGATCTATTGCATTTTCAATGCTTGTTACTTTGGTTCCATCAAGAAGGCATTCAGATGTGTCACACATTTGCCATAAATTCTGAATGTTAGCACTCTAGTTGCACATTAGATCACTGTAGTAAAGCTACTGCTCACCAGGGACGTCTGCTGCTGGTATTCAAAGTGCATGTTTCAGTCTGCATGTCAGAATTTTTTTAATGAAATAGAAGAGGATTTGCGAAGTCACTCAAAATGATCCCTAATTTTTCTTTCTGAAGCACTAATCATACTTTCTATGGCAAAATTAACCCCCTCATGTTGTTCCTTTTTAAATTGAGTGTTTTCAGACTTACCACTTCATTCCAATCAAGATGGCTTCTGGTGTGCCATACTTTTGTCATAAGTAAGACTGTTAGCGCTCTAGTTGTTCTTTAGAACACTCTGGGACATTCTGTCTTTGGGCTATACTTGGGGTACATCTGGGTGATATTTGGGCTACATTTAGGCTCTTTTGTCTCTGGTGGCCATCTTGGGAGACTGTATGTCAGAATTTTTTAATGAAATTGAAGAGGGTTTGAGAAGTCACTCAAAATGTGCCCTAATTTTTCTTTCTGCAGCACTAATCATAATTCATATGGCAAAATATACCCCCTCATTTTGTTCCTTTTTAAATTAAATGTTTTAAGAGTTATTTGTACGAAAAAACAGCAGCGGACCTTAAAAAGTGCCGCACATAACCTCCAGTGCCAATGAGTCTATAATCAAGTCAATTTGATATTGTGCTGCCAACCCCGACACCAGCTGCTGTTTGGCGTCGCTGTGCTCTCCAGATCAGTTAAACAGTTTAGATACTCATGGGGGCGCACTCAGAATGTTTTAATGAAATAGAAAAGGATTTGAGAAGTCACTCAAAATGTGCCCTAATTTTTCATTCTGCAGCACTAATCATACTTTCTATGGCACAATATACCCCCTCATGTTGTTTCTTTTTAAATTAAATGTTTTAAGAGTTACCACTTTATTCCAATCAAGATGGCTTCAGGTGTGTCATACCTTTGTAATAAGTAGGACTGTTAGCGCTCTAGTTGTTCTTTAGAACACTCTAGGAGGCTGCAGTAGAACACAAAGGAATCAACTGACAGTCTCTGTCCTTGTTGGATGTACATGTTTTACTGAGAATGTCAGACTTCATTTTCACATGACTGAGAAAGATAATGTGAATTTACAGAAAATATGCTTTCAGTTTAGCTTATAGATCCCCTTCCAAACCACTGTGGGAAAATCATGAGATATTAGTTTTCTTTCAAACAATATTCATGATATCACAGCAGAAGGTTTTTTCACATGGTAAAATCACCTTAGAACCCACCACAATTCCTAAAACGAGTATGGTACCATCAACAAATGAATTATAATGTAACTAAAGTCCTAAAACCCTCTATTAACTACAATGCTTTTTAATGAGGTGCTATCATGTATATTGGTCCCAAATGGCTGCCAACACTTCTTGGATGAAGTGCTGACAGCCAATCAGATCAGATGTGTGGTTAGGCTCCGCCCAGATATATATCTTTTTTTGAACCTAAATTACTCAAAATCCACTGGAGCACATATATTGAGACCTAGAAAAGGCACATCGGGCTAACAGTCCCTACAATTTTGCCAAGTTTCGTGCAAATCCATTCAGCCGTTCGAGCTAAAAGTGAGGCCAACCGCCCTATGGAAATTAACATGGGAAAAATGCGTTTTGGGACCCCCCTTTTTTCTCGGCCCCCCCTTGATGAAACCGCCCCAAATTGTCAGGGGCTGCTCAGAAACAAAATGTTCCATTTTCCTGCAAATTTCAGCCAATTCCGTCCACAAACGCCAAAGTTATTAGACATAGAATTTTCAAAAATCCCATAGAGAAAAAATCCTAACTATATATACCTACTGGCGACCGCCAGTAGGTAATATATATATATATATATATATATATATATATATATATATATATATATATATATATATATATATATATATATATATATATATATATATATATATATATATATATATATATATATATATATATATAGATATATAGATATATAGATATATATATATTCACTGAAAAAACCATAGGTTTGACACATGTTATAGTTAGCTGGAAATTTTACTGATATAAAACCAATGAAATTCCACGTTATAGTTAGTTGGACTCACTATAACTTGCGCGTGCAATGCACTGCTGATGACGTCACATATTACATCACTCATGACATGGTCAGTGACATCACTCATGACATCACTGATGACACCATCCAGTGAATATGTGTCTTTCTGAAAAATAAATATTAGTGAGTAATGTTTAAATATTTAAATATATATATTAGTCTTTCACTTTGTGTATAAGTGGCTACATGTGTTGGTAAGTAGCTACATGCGTATGTATATGGGTTATTAGATGTTTCTCTTAGTATCAGTATGAGTGTCTATATGGTTTGGTGGGGGTATTACTTAGCACATAGATGCATGAGTGACTGACTCTCTGTTTGTATGTGTTTTGAAGACAGCATATGTGCAGGACTGTATGGGTGGATGAGGGTGTATATGTGTTTGTTAGTGAGTGAATGACTGTCTCACTAGTGTCTTTATCAGTAACTACATATGTTTTAATCTAGTATATGTGAATATTGATGTATATAAGTGAGTATATGTGAGAGTAAGAGATTGTGAGAGTTCTTGTTTAAATAAGTATATGTTTCTATAAGTGATTGTTTAAGAGAATAAATATGTGTAATTTTCAATAGAAGTAAGGTGGAAGTGTGTGTATAACTATATTCAAATAAATGGATGTTCAATAGTTTATTTGCACGTGTGAGTATGTGTGTGAGTAACTTTTGGATGACTGTCGGTGTGTAACAGGATGTATAGGTGTATCACTTCATATGATGAGTGAGTATATGTATGAGTGACTATATAGAACTGTTGGTGAATGACTGGATGTGTATATAGATGGTGGAATTACTGAATTGCTTGTTGTAACTGATATGGGTATCTCCATTTTTTTTTAAATTTCAGTTTCTATTTTTGAATATATGTTTCAAGGGTTACATTACAGTGAAAGGAGGTCTGTCACTATGTCACAAGGATGGTGTCATCAGTGATGTCATGAGTGATGTCACTGACCATGTCATGAGTGATGTAATATGTGACGTCATCAGCAGTGCATTGCACACGCAAGTTATAGTGAGTCCAACTAACTATAACGTGGAATTTCATTGGTTTTATATCAGTAAAATTTCCAGCTAACTTTAACATGTGTCAAACCTATGGTTTTTTCAGTGAATTTCATAGGTTTTTATATGCTACTTCCTAACTATAACGTGTGTAAAACCTATGGTTTTTGTCTGTGAATTTCATTGGTTTTTAAAATGCTAATTCAGAAATATGTCGTGTATGCAACCTATACTTTTGTCAATAAAGTTCTGGCAATATTTTTTTCGAAAACAAGCCGTTTTCTTCACTGTTCAAGTTGCATAGAGACTCCTTGTAAAGCGATACAGAATTTGAAAGTCTGTACCTTGCCTTTTTTTGAACGCATTAAAATTTGTCTGTAAATAAAAATAGCCTTACTAAACTTTCGTGCGCGACCCGGTGTGCGCACTCTCGGCAACAGTTGTCAATAAAATGGATATCGCATTTCAGGCTTTCGTGCGCGACCGAGTGCGCGCACCTGCCTATATATTTTGTGAAAACTTTGCAATTTGAACTTATTGAATTTCTTCATACACCACTCAAAGAACTTATAGTACGTCAAAGAGACTGTACCTAGACTTCTTTTTTATTCTTATGAAACTTTTCAGTAAATGAAGCCGAATGTCTTTTTAAAATTTCGTGCGTTACCGGATGTACACACCTTGGTATTTTTTTAGAAATAGAAAACGTTTCATACTTTAACAATTGTGTGCTTAAATCCAGCTCAGAAGATATACAAAATCAGGATGGTAGTTGGTTCAACCCGGACCGTTTATTAAAGGTAGATCGTCCGACTCCACCGGAGGACACCCCTAATAAAAAGGACATATATATAAAATGCGGACTAGCCGCTGTATCGTGCTAGCAAACTATAACATATAAATCGTTAGAAAAAACAAAAGGAATCGAGCAAAATCAGTAGGCCACTGATGAGATCTCTTTTTGACCTCGCTAAAATAGAACAATTAGGAACAACCCCTCATGAGAAATATGAAACTAGTGAGAAGAACCGAGCTCGACGCCATGATGGCTGCAAGACAGCTCGGCTCCGCCGCCCACCCCACCCAAAATAACGACAAACACTATGCAAATATTATAAATATATACAACACACCAGCAAAGTAACAGGGTAAAACGTTTTATTAAATAACTATTTACATGGCAGCCTGCTGCAACATGAAAACAACACTTTCAATTGGTTCTTAATAGTTTCAATTCTGGAATTTACACGCAGCACTCCACCCACTTCCCTCACTATCTTTTCTACTCTCAAGAGAGAACAACGTCCTACATCTTTCGGAAGACTTTGGTGAAATGGCTACCGTATCTCATTCATCTTCCGAATCTGACCAAAATGATCGACTACCTTTAATAAGAAAAAATAAATCTTTCATCTGGCAATTTTTCACTTATCCTGAAGATCAAAAGAAAGTGAATGCACCAAAAGTAACCTGCACAATATGTGACTTGGTTCTCTCAAGAAGAAATCCAGCAAAAAAATATTCCTTTTCCATACATACCATGGTGCGGCATGTCAAACAACTGCACCCTGTGCAATTTGCAGAGGCAACGACAAGAGCCCTGGCCACGCTATTACCATTAGAGGTGGCCAGCACATCTTCTGATCGACGACCTGTATCTCCATCGAGCGCAGAGATGGACTTGAGATATTTAACTATATATGGTCTATAACCTATGGTTTTTTCAGTGATTTTTCAAGGTTTTGTAAATGCTAATTCCTAACTATATATGGTCTATAACCTATGGTTTTTTCAGTGAATTTCTTTGGTCTTTTAATAGCAAATATCAAAAGCGTTTTTGTGGAAAATGACTAAAATTAGGTATACATAAGCGGCGTTCATTTATGTTCACCACAGCCACTGTTAAAAGTAAAGTGAAAGTCGCGAAACAGTGGCCACGCCATCTAGTCCCTTTTAGGCCCCATCATGCACGTAAGTAACAGCCATTTTCTGTGTCATGGCCTCTCTGCCCACTGCCAATAGCCTATGATTGTTCGAAATTGGTTCTCTTTGGGTCATTCTCTGTTCACAAATAAGCACAGAGTCGCAATACTCTGTTTAGTTTTTGCAGATAGTGAAGGATAGGTAGTGCACACTTTTGTCTCCTTTGTAACCTGTCATGCCTATCTCTGCCCCGTTTGTTGGTAGTTGGTTCAACCCGGACCGTTTATTAGAGGTAGATCGTCCGACTCCACCGGAGGGACCCCCCTAATAAAAAGGACATATATATAAAATGCGGACTATCCGCTGTATCGTGCTAGCAAACTATAACATATAAATCGTTCGAAAAAACATGAAACTAGTGAGAGGAACCGAGCTCGACGCCATGATGGCTGCAAGACAGCTCGGCTCCGCCGCCCACCCCGCCCAAAATAACGACAAACACTATGCAAATCTTATAAATATATACAACACACCAGCAAAGTAACAGGGTAAAACGTTTTATTAAATAACTATTTACATGGCAGACTGCTGCAACATGAAAACAACACTTCTAATTGCTTCTTAGTAGTTTCAATTCTGGAATTGAACACCCAGTACATCCAGAGGTGATGTCCGACAAGTTGTGTGGGGGGATGCCTTGCTAATGCCGCTACCCCCACCACCTTCTGTAGGAAGACTCTGGATATGCTTGGTCCCTGAGAGGCTTCGATGTCCCTGCCTTGCACAAATGTCATAAGTTCTGGATGTTGGAGGCAGGAGAGCTGGAGCAGAGCAGGGCAGGAGCAGAGATACGGGACCCGGCCTCAAGGTAAGTTTATTTATGCCAACCCAAGACAGAGGGTCTTGGGTTGGCATAGTGTAGCCTGATTGTAATAAATTCCCAGTGCCTCAGATCTGCTGCCTTCTAAACACGGCCTGTGCCCGACGGTGCACTTTCCCTGGTCCTGTCTCCTTTGTGTAGCATCTTTATTTTACCGAGATGTGGCAGCAGTTATGGGCCTGCGAACTGCAACCCTACAGTTGAACTACCGACTTTCCTTAAAAGAAAGGCAGCAAGGCCATTAAAAAAAAATAAAAAAAAAATAAAAGAGGAGAGAGGCATGTACGCAGCTAGGCGGCCGGCTCCCGGGGTCAGGCGGAACTTGTTGCCTTTTGATGCCTCTTCCATTCTGGACCTTGTCCCACAATCCGTTTGACCTAAAGACACGTCCTGCGGTGCCCTGGTCCAACCATCACATATACCTGCGCCAGGAGACGGCGTGGGGTGCACTGGAAGGGAGAGGCGGCGCGAACGAGCCTCCCCCACCTCCCAAGGTGGAGGTTTCTCAGCTACACCCCAGCGCTTCACTCGACAAGCTGAGTTGCGCCCGCTCCTGCAGCACATTGCCTCGCTCGGCCAGCTGAATTACGCCTGCTCTTGCTATTACAGCGTCTCACCCGCCATCCGGCTGAATTGCACCCACTCTTCCGATACAGCGACAGGCGGCTGCCACGGAGCTCAGGAAATGGCGGTCGGCTCCACAGACTTGGGCCTGGCCTGCAAGGATGGCTCTGGGCAACCCTGGAACTCGGACGCTTGACTGCTAGGGCATGGGCCCCATTCCCAAAAGCGTCCCCTCAGCCTTGAAGATTCTACAAGAGTCACCGAGGCCCCCGACTCCTGCAGACTTCCGGTGGGGAGCGACTGCCATGATTACTCGCGGAATGGCCACGACGTAGCCACGGTGTGCTCTCATGCTGACGCCAGCTTCAGTCTGAAACATCCAGAAACACTGTAGACTACCAATTCGATCAGTTCCGGTGGAGCCCCAACGACGTATCGCGTTGTTGCGTAATGCGTCAAATGACGCGCCGCGTTAGCGCACCCGGTAGTGCTCCGGTGCGCGAGGCGCGAAGCGCAGCTTCCCGGAAGCAATCCGGGGCGCGGCGCGGAGCGCGTAACGTAAGCATTTACATTTCAGTTGGTTCTCCCTCACAATATTTTCAATGTCACATAAAAGTCACCCATCACCCACTGCCATCTCTGGCTGTTTCCATGGTAACACCTCATTCTGCACCTGGCTGAAGGCACAGGTCAAAAGTTCATATCTCAACGTCCTACAGCAAAGTAACAACACTGTTTTCCCTCCAGAAACACCTGCCTATCCACAGCTCTGTTACATGTCATTTTTTTCACACCCAATAGTACTTTTAGTTTTACATAACATTAACATGCAACATAGTCTTCAATCTTCACGTATTAGATTCAACCAATCATTTTTTGTTTTTCAACCACACCAAGCCTCATCCATTTTTTTATCCTGACTTTCAGCTTCTAACTGCCATTCCACTTCCAGAACCCATCGGAGTACGAGTGCATCTGCCTTGAAAATGAAGCTTTGGCTTTTAGGACACAGCTATATTCACTGGACTGGAAAATATGCAACAAGCAGACGAATTTCCAACCTTGATTTACCAAATGTGCAAATAACGGGGATTGGCCAAAGAGGATTGAGATGTCACCAATTAATCCCATTGGTGAAAACTTTTATGCATCTCCCAGAACCAGACCTTATAATTGTGCACTCTGGTGGGAACGATCTAGGCACATTGACTGTGGTAGGTCTGGAAATGCTTCTAAAAGACACCTTTCAACAATTGATGACACTTTTTCCTCGAACTGCCTTGGTATATTCCAATATATGCTAAAGACAGAAATGGAATTGGTCCAATCAACATTGTGCACAAATGAGAAAGCAAGGAGACATGTAAATAAATCTGTTTCTGCATTCCTCAGAGATTATAGCATGGGTTCTATTTACCACAACGACTTGCGTTACCACATGCAAGACATCTATAGGAGAGATGGTGTTCATTTCACGGATGAGGGAAACAGAATCTTCCTCTGCAACATCAGGCTCTGCATCGGTACTTACTTATAAATGCAGAAAACACTCAATTAACACAAGGGCTCTTTTCAGAGCCACCTTATATCAAAGCACTCAAACTTCTGATTTATCTCCATTTTCACACTCTTGACGTCTTATGTCCAGCAAACTTGCGTCAAACCCGGCACCTGTCAGGTATAAATATTACCAACGTTGCCTTAAGCAATGTTCGTTGCCTGTTGCTGATGCCAGCTGCCTGCATGACCCTGTGTTGGTAAATCTAGCACTCTGTCGCTGCAGCCTGCTATTCTGTGGTGGTGAAGCTGCTGATTACCATTATCGCCGCTACAGCGCGAACTATGGTGCAGTACGCTTAAGGAGCTGAACAGCCGTCCTCTGCGAAGACATCCAGCAGATTCCAGCTGCCCGCGGACGCTGTCCCCCCTCCTTCCTCGACGCGCTGAAGAGAAGCCGCTGCATTTCTCGTGCAGAGAAATCCAGTCCCGGCGCTTCCGGTTTACCCTCGCGGGTGACTGGGATATCGAGAGAGACCCCTGAAGGAGATACCAATCCTCCATCATTCTATTCAGAGGTATGGTGTTGACTAAACCCTTAGACGAGAATTCTTGAAACAAACCTTGGCAAAACCAACTTAACTTAAAGCTACTTACTTACTCCCCTTTCACGTGTTAGGCTTAGGTCAGGCACACTGGGGTAGGCTTAGTTAGAAGCACCAGTTGAGTATGTTAGCCTAATGTATATATGACTGTATATATGTTTTATTACTTTTAAACCATTGTATGGCTAAGAAACCATATCAATGCTTTTACAGTTCTATTTCGCAATACTTATCTTACTGTACGTACTTTTTATAATAACAATTATTGCAATTGTGGCAATACATTTCTCTTGTACGAGAAGAAAGACTGTTCAATAAATGTTAACCCTTTATTGATACACGCCCGTCTCTCTATTCTCTACATCTCGTGAAAGTAAACTGCACTAGACTGACTGAGTGAAATACATGTCTATTGTTTCACACGACCCTAGAGATCGACTCTTGATCTGAGGAGCAAAGTTGTCATGTTGCACGGTTGTTGGAAAACTGAATCCCTTCTTGTCTGTGCCAAGGAAGCTGATCACTTCCTATGCAGAGAAGAAAGTTTCCAGTGACCTCTGAGCTAGTTGGTAACACAACCCAATTAAGTTTAGCATAGTCAGTGGAGGCCTGGAATATCCGCAGTTCAACGTCGATACTACTGTTTATGTTATTCCAATGCGCAGGGCCTAGTGGGAAACTAGGAACTACACTACATGGCGCCCAAACGTTTGGTAAGGCGATAAACTAACGCAAGACTTATAGAGTAACTCAGTCGTGCATATTTCACACCCCTTTCTCCCGTAAATACTCCAATAGACGTCTGGAGTGGGTGAAAGGTTAAAATCCGCCCGACCTTAGTAGGAAGAGATTCCTATGTAAAGCTCTGGTTTATTCAACGTTGAAGGATACAGTGTTCCAAAATATTGTGCACCTAATCTTTGTCTCCTTGGAGACCTACTCTGCAAAGCCTGCATTTTTTAAATGTCAGACAATGAAGAAGAAAGGGAAGCAGCTAGGCTGGCTTCCATACTAATAGAGGAGGACTCGAGTCTCCTACAGGCAGACCCGGATGCTATTATCATCCCGGTCCACTTAAGAAGATCTAAAACTTTAAAACTTATAGAAAACGGACTGACACCTCAAGGTGGTACAGTAATTTTCGTGATAGAGGCTCACGAATATCGGCAGACAGAGGTATTCTATTCATGGATAAACTTTCCAGCGGTAAACGCTATAACAAAAGAGTTTCACTATTACAAAATAGAGGAACCTCCGGGAGAGTACGCTCCTTTCGAGGAGATTGAAATCCCACTTAAATTTCAAGAGCACCTGCTCTGGTTTAATGGCGCCCTAAAACACAATGATCACATAACCAGGCTCGGTCCACTAGGAAGACCAGGAGCCACGTGGCCGGTTCTAGCCAGCTACACACCACATCCGGACATTGCAAAAATGTCTAAGGAAGAGCTGTTAGTACAGCTAAACACATTAATAAAAATACATAGGCAATTAGTCCAATATGTAATGCGGACTGCAACAGTCCAGCCAGCTGTTAATACACCACAGCTGACCCCTCATCAGGGGAACACAAATAAAATTACTCCACAGAACATACAGTCATGTCTTGGTAAAACACCCGCAAAACGGGAACAAAATCCTTTCTGGTTAGCCCAGAAAATCACTCAAATAGAGGCAGTATTTCCTGATACTACCCCTATAGAGAAACACAGAATCTTGACCATCTGCCTTCCTATGGGAATCGCACCACACGTGGAGGACTGTGACACTTGGGGTACAGTCTTTGCTTCCATTTACACAAAAACACACGGTGTTCCGTCTATGGCGGTAATACCAGAAGTGCTAAAACAGATTCAAAATGAATTCGGTCCAGAGCCCGCTTTAAATCTAGGTATGAAATTACTGAAAGACTTCAAGCAGGTCACGGCTATATTATTAGCCAATATTAAAGGAGAAGCAGCATCTGTGGCGATCCGCCAGAAGTTGAGGGAAACAGATATAAAAGATCCTGTTGAGCTTGCAAAAATCATAGAAAAATGCTATGAAGAATTAGGTAGAGACAGCTTGGGTGGGAAACCGGTAAAGCCCCAACTGCTCGAAAATCCTGAAAAATTATTTATTAAAAATAATTTAAACACTCCTAAAAAGAGCTGGGATGGAAATAAACAATCCACTCCCAAGGAAAAAGTTTTCCAGTCCAGAGGAAGGTCTCCTCGACGGAGGGAAAGAACTCCGACTCGAGAACGCCAGTCTCCCCAGAGGGAGCCCTCTGAGAAAAGATATAACCTTAGAAATAGGGATAATCTGAAAAAACCTGATAGATATCAAAGTATTGATACACGTCCCTCTCGATCTTTTCCACAGAATTCGGAAAGAAGAGGACGGTCAGACCCAGGAGAGCACACCAAGTCCAAAGACAAGGAACCTGCTCAGAGTAAAAAATCTCAATTTCAGAAAAAGAAGGTAGCCAGTATTAGAGTAATCAACCATGCTGAGAATACTGAGGACACAGTTGAAAAACGGGGAGTGGGCATTGACAATGTTGGACAGTGCAGCAGAAATCAGTATAGCGCGCAAGATCTTGATGAGTCATCTGGAGACAGTGGACACGAATGAATACATTCAGGTTGAAACTGCCGACGCCAGACTTAGCGAGCCCCATAAAATATACGAAATAACATTGCGTATAGAGGGTGATAAGACTAGGACAATTAAGGGTCTATTTTGGGATAAGCTCTCAAAAGGCTATGATATTCTGTTAGCTGAAAAAGATTGGCCCCCAGAGTTTGTCAGGGAGTGCCCTCGTGGCGAAGAAGTGATTATGCCTGCCTTCTCGAATCACATACCGATTCACAAAAAATATACATATGCAAGGAAATAGGCAGTGGCCCAGGCACCTGCATTATATAAAAATCATGTAGGATGGGATGAGGATTCACCGCCTCACAAAATCCAATTAAAAAGTGAACCAACTGCCCAACGGCAGTATCCCATAAAGCAAGAAGCTAAAAAACAAGTCAGGGAGATCTTAGATCAACTTGAGTACCAGGGGGTGATTGAAACATGCACCTCTCAAATGAACAATCCTTTGTTTCCTGTCTCCAAGCCAGACAATTCATATCGTCTAGTTTTGGACTACAGACACCTTAATACATGTTGCAAAACTTTTGCAGTACAAAACTCGCATAGTGCAGCCCTAATGAATAACATAATTAGGAAAAAATATAAAACAACATTAGACATATCTAATGGTTTCTTTTGTCAAAACATTGCACCAGAAAGCAGATATTTGACCGCTTTCTCTGCATTCGGGTCGCAGAAAAAATTCTGTCGACTCCCACAGGGGTTCAAGAACAGCCCAGGACTATTCTCAGCTAGGGTAACAGAGTTACTACAAATCTATGATGATGAAGCATTATCTTACGTAGATGATATTTATCTCACAGACGACGACTTGGATACTCACTTGAAAAGAGTGAACACCATTATACTTGGGTTCGCAGCAGAGGGTTACAAATTCAACTTTAAAAAGTCCCGAATTGCCCATCTGACAGTACTATTTTTAGGGTACGAATTATCAAGTGAAGGGAAAAGCCTAGCGGACAACTTCTTAGAGAAGTGTGCTGTACTCCAAGCTCCAAAAACGCTGAAGAATTTACAATCAATACTAGGTTTTCAGAATTTCGGAAGAACTTACATACTAAATTACGCAGAGAGGGTTCAACCTCTCTACGAACTAATAAAACCTGATTTTAAACAAATCAATTGGACTCAAAAACACACAGAAATTTTGAGATCACTGCAAACAGACATGTTAGCAAAAACAAAATTAGATACACGTGACAACACACGTGATCTTGTAATCCGAGTCATCCCAGGAAGATGCGGATTCACATACCTAACCTCTAATGAGGGAGAAAAGGTACCAATAGCTTACAAATCTCACTTGTACACACAAGCAGAAAAAGCATTCAGTCGCACAGAAAGAACTGTGAACGAAGTGCAAATCGCATTAGCAAATGAACGAGAACTAGCACACGGCAAACGGATTAATATCCTTACAGCGGAATCAGCCTTCGAGGCGCTATTCAGCCCAGTAAACCTGCCTACAGTGTCACTGGACCCGAAATGGATACAGTGCATAGATTCTCAAGGAGCGGAAGACGTGAAATACTATTTCGCCCCGCAATTTGAAGAACTGAATGATTTAGAATATGAAGAAGAATATCCTCTGCCAATCGAAATTCTGCCTCTCCCACAATACGCCTGTATAATCTATACAGATAGCTTTGTACAGCATTTCAACGTAGAGAGAAAATCCTACGATGCAGCATGTGCGATTATTTAAGGTCGTTGGCTGTGCGGTAAATTCAGACCGAAAGTAACAAAAACTGAATCTGTAAGAAACTGTTCGGTTCAGAGAACTGAAATCAGATGTTTAAAGATGGCGCTCGAAAATGCAGAACGCGAATTCCCGACACTTATAGTGTGCGATTCTCATTTTTGCGTCAACTCTTACAACAATAAACTGCAGAGTTGGATCGAAAACGACTACAAAGATGACACAGGTGCCACAATAAAGCATAAATTGCTCTGGAACGAGGTAGCTCTTTTACACAAAGAACTACAAAAGACTCAGGTGATTCACGCACAGAGTCTTCAACGTGATGGCGTTCACGTTGCAGGGAATTCATTGGCTAATACAGCCAAAGCGGAAGCAACTAAACCGGCTTCCGTAGCCACAAAAAAGCGTACAGATAAGTACATAAACGGGGAAACCATGCTGGCAGTGAGAACGACCGTAAAAGGCGACTGTGCAGCACTACCCGTAAACTATCCACTCAATTATGCATACATCATTGATGCAAACTCCGTTCCTTTTGCTCGAATCCCTGGAGTGGGGGACAGAGTAATTCCAAACATGAACAGGAGAATATTTTTAATAGCAGACGCACACATGGGTTTGGGTCTAAGGCACAGAGAGATCAAGGAATCACTGACTGAATTACAATCAGTATTCTGGTGGCCGGGAATGAGTGTAGAACACCAAATATATGCAAACAACTGTGAAAACTGTAATAGGGATCGCAGTAAGGAACCTTGCTACCGGCTACCAATCAGAAAGAGCGTAACGCTGCCTACACCCCATCCTGCGTCCTATTAACAGTTAAGATGAAAAGCACTTAAAAAATGAGGCCTCCAGCGCTCGGCTGACGCTAGAACGGTTATAAAAGATTTGCGAGTCTATATCGGCATATACGCAATTACCACGTTCCATTCTGACCAGGGTCCTGCTTTCAGCTCTCGAGCTTATAAGGAGGCCATGGCTAGCATGGGAATTGGGTTGCGGTATTCTTGTCCGTCGCACCCCGAAGGGAATAGTGTGGTAGAAAGAAAAAACCGTGACATAAAGCAATCTATAACAGCGAAGGTATTAGGTTCAGGCGCTGGGTGGGTCAAACATTTAATAAGTGTCCAGACTAGTCTTAACAACATGCCAAGAAATTCTCTAAAAGGTTTCAGCCCATACGAACTATTGTTCGGAATTAGAATGCGAGTTCAGGACCTCGATAGTCAGATGTCAGTGGTACAAGAAGAAACAACGCACTTTGATGTAAAAGATCGTTTGGCTGTTTTACAGGAACTGAATGAAACAAGAAAATTCTTAAGCAACATAAAGTTAAAGCAACAGCCAAGTACCACTGACGAGGCACCACCCGCAACAGCCCCAGCAAGGCCTGTCTGGATTCCAAAGATTGGGGATCTAGTCAGAGAAAAGATCGCGGTTAAGAAGGAATTTGGGCCTTCTTACAGAAAAGCAGTACCTGTCTTAGCAGTCACCGGAACAAGATCAGTTGTGCTACCGCCCCTTGCTGGTAAAAAGGAGAACAGAGTCGTGTCCATCGATCTGGTAAAACCACAAGCATGTGGCCTATAATCAACAGTAGGCCCAGTGGACTCCCAAGAAACAACAGAATACCCAAACTTGCAACAATCCAAGAGGTTCAAACTGAAAGACTAATCACATTCAATCAGCCTGCAGTGCACAATGAAGGACTATGCAATAATGCCATGGAACTCGTGCCTCTTGAAACAAAGATTGAAACAGTTCGTCAAGAAACAACACCAGTCTACAATGATGTGGCATCAGAAAGTGCTACCGAAAGACAGATTGAAAGAACAATCCCATCAATTGAGAGAACTGCCTCTGGTTATTTCATCAACTTCGACAACTTCTCTGAAGATCAAAACGACCCCGAAGTGATGCCAGAAACAAAAAAGTCTTTTAAAGAAAAAGCAACGGAACTCTTTCATCAACTGAAGGAAATCTACCTCATTTCCCCTTGGCTAGAGTTCTGGTTCGGTCTAGGTGTATTTTTCCTCCTGCTTTGGCTCATCATGGTACTATGTTTGGGAAAATTCATTGAAGGAAACTATATTACAATGGACACAGCAAGTCAGAACATCAACCTAGTCCTGAAACCACACAGATCATCCCACGTGAAGAAAAGAGAACTGTCAACAGTAAATGTCACAGTAATTCCAATACCTGGTGGGGTAGTATGGGAGAAAACAGACTATGAGATCTATGGTCCGGTCGAAATCCTGAAGTATCCTCATCAACTAAAGGTTTCCTTAAGTGACTTTGTGACACCAAGTACATTCTCTGATGATTGGGACTTTAACAGTATTAATGACATGATGTCTGATTTAGTAATGTCAGCTAGATTCACAGATCATGATTATTTACAAGGTTCATCTAGTTATGAGCAGTTATTCTGTTACACCCACTATGGGGATCATTACTTGCATAAATCTGCACAGCCTAGAAATGTTTTTATGTATAATCAATGGGAACATTGTTCTACACCACCTAAAAGCAGTTCTAAAGCATTTTTTGAGAAATACTTCTCAGGGTTTAACACCAGTGATGCAGAAACGTTTTATTATAAACTGTTAGATAAAACAGGAATGAAAACAATGCTGACAAATTCTAAATTGATATATTCAGAAGCATTTTATGACAAAATGATGACATTTGGTTTTGATTATTGGAAAAATAATATTGAAACGAAAACAATTTGGGGTACAAAAGATTGGCAGGTGCAAGGCATAGAAGCACTATTTAGAACCTGCATGATACCAGAACAAATGTTATTTTTAAATGACACAATACACCAAACATCTTGTCTTGGCCTAGCTAAGATCAAAGACCTTAAAACACCGTCTATTCCAAAGCCAATACCTGAGAATACAACCACAGATATTGAGTTAGACGTGTCACAAATTTTACACTTCAACAGAACACATCCTGATTGGAAAAAGTGGTTAATCTGGCCTACAGACACAAATAGCTGTCAAGATAGGTTCCTGAATAAAACACAGGGGTTAAAAATGACCAGATTAGACCCTAGATACTCCCAGAGACAACATCCAGGGATTATAACAACATACAGTGTAGGGAAACTCTGCCTAGAATGGCTAACTACATCCACACTGGCTGAAATTAAGCAACACTTGTCTTTATTAAAAGATGGTGCTGATTTGCACGATTTCATTCTTGGACCACGCAAACCGCGTCAAAAGCTTTTTATAGCGACCAGTATCTATGCTGCTTACAACGAGGCTTGGAAAGTAAAGCAAATTGAAACTGCTGAAAAAATACGAGAAATTGATCGTATTAATTTGGAGAAATCACTTTCTGTGGTAGACAATGGGTTAATGACTCTGTCTTCCAGAATATATTTGTTGGACAATATTGTATCCTCTGCCTTTGATGTGATAGACAGAGATTTGCTAATGTTACAACATGGCCAGTCTCAATTACGCTCTATTATAGAATTAGGCTGGACGCTGCAAAATCTTCGTTCAGGCTATGTGCCTTGGCGTTTAATCAACACAACGTCATTATTTTCCAGTTTTAACCTTACTAATAAATAGATCAGTTTGGCACAGAAAGGAGCAGACTATACAATCCTGAGCATCGAAAAACTCGAGAGATTACTATTGACAATGTCAGAGAGTCCTGTCATTGAATGGATAATACACGGAATTATCACAATTCCGATTACTACTTTCCGATTTAAAAAGTGCCTTGAGTACATACCTGCTGGCCAATATGAACAATTGGGTAAAGGATATGTAAAATCCGAATGGAAATTACCATACACTCATTCTTGCTATAGTGACAGTGACAAAAATGTATTTCTTAGTGGTGACAACTGTAAACACTCACTAAGCGGTATACTTTTGTGTCAGGGTATTAATTTACACGGAGCATGTGATGGAAATTCAAACAACCTTTCATGCCACCAGCTAGTCACACCTGCAACTCAGATAGAGCCCTTCTTTATGCAACTCGCAAACGGGAGTTACATTCTTAGAACGGATCACAGATGTTGTGGCCTGACGCCAGGGAAAAGTTATCTAGTACAAGTTACGTCCATGGTCAAATGTTGTATGCAAGCATTGTTCCCGAGCGGGCCTCCAGACATAGTGACTCCCCTCTGGCCTCGTCTGAATCTCTATTCTATACGAATTGATACATTAAGCAAAATGAAATCTGTACTTTTACAGACAACAGTGCCTATAACGTCATCTAAAGAGACGTATGATCTTCTAGTCGCAAGGACGGCTACTGAGGTTCATGACCTTTTATCAACAAATTGCCCCGTGCATTTCGTAAAAATGTTCAGCCAACTCCTTAACATGTCTAGTGCAACAAGCATCCCAGGCATATTTAAGACAGTCTTTACGGGACTGCTAACACCCTTCCAGGCAATTTTGGGAATCTTTCCTAATTTTGTGCACTCCATTTTTGGCGGCATACCATTATTTTTGGGACTCGTCGCAGGGATTCTATTTTTGACCCTCCTGCTACGTTATGGCAAGCCTCGGCTCAGACATAGCTCCCATGGGAATGGAAGAGACAATCCTAGCAATGCGCTACAGGGACAGGATAACTAACGTCCTCGGATTGGCCAGGCTGAGAGATCTAAACATGACCTGGTTCCTTTCATTCAGACCGATATGGCAAAATTGCATTTTACCTGTGCTACGGTGTATGCTTTGCGGCGATGAATGCGTGTTGGACATCTGTCTTTCACTTCCATCAGCAGTACCAATGGACGTCGATACTTTGCTCAGTCCAATAACGGCTCACGCATTGTGTTGTCCCCAGCGGCTACCAATCCTGATGACGGCATTTGTGGAGACTCCTGTACTACAGCCAAGTGGTAACAGTGGAGCGAGTGACAAAAGCAACATCATCCAGGTACAACGTTCTGTGAGCATTGCTGGTCCCGACTATGATGACAGCAATCATTCTCACACCTGCCAAGTTACAGCGCTATCTAATTTGGTTGAACTATCACCTGAATTTGTAGACCAATTCTTTGAGAGCCTGTCTGATACGATGTTCTCACCCACAGAGAAACAATAACTTTTGAAAAGCTTTCCGACACACAGCGTTCCCATGAACTCTGAATTCGTCCTTCAGTTTTGATCAACAAAAACTGCCAGGAGCTTTGGAAATCTATTTTCTTTAAATTGGACAATTTTTCTAATATTGACCCTTTTTTGGCACGAACAATTCTTTGCTTAACGTAAAAACTATTCTTAGAGAACAGAAGCTTCACACTTCTATTTCTAAACACATCTAGAGACATAACAACATTACACCAGCCTCTAGCACACATGTTATTACAATGCATTTTTATGTGATGATTTATCTCGCTTTTCTTCTGTCAGAGATACTTCATGTGTAATTCCTTTTGCATAATCGTTCATTGATTTCATATGCGATAATTTTTGAATGATTACTATGCTGTAAAAAAAGTACAGTACCTAAATTCATGTATTACAAGTACGCCTATTTCGAATGCATTTATGTATTTTGGGGTGGGCAATGTTACACATGCATCTAATTGCTTTAGTTTTAGTAATTTTGATGGACATGAAAACGTGGAGTGGGTGTTGCGTGTTTATCTAGGTTCCTGATCGATACTGTGACCTTATGCCCCTATTCGGCTATAAATCCATTTATTCCATATATTGGCATAACCATTCAAGTGCGATTTTCTGAAAAGTCATCTCTGGCCTCACACGAACAGAGCCACATTCCAGCATGACTCTCTGCTACTTCCTTTGCGACCAATTAGTGCAATGACAGTGCAGCAGTCCCTATCTGATATTCCTAGATAACACTCCGAGTTCTTCAACAAGATAAAAACTTAGCAAACCTGGAAATCCCCGCTTGCTATGTTTTGATTAGTAATGGAACTCTAATGAGCAACTGATAACTATCACTTCCTAGTGACATCTTTAATTGACGTCTTATGTCCAGCAAACTTGCGTCAAACCCGGCACCTGTCAGGTATAAATATTACCAACGTTGCCTTAAGCAATGTTCGTTGCCTGTTGCTGATGCCAGCTGCCTGCATGACCCTGTGTTGGTAAATCTAGCACTCTGTCGCTGCAGCCTGCTATCCTGTGGTGGTGAAGCTGCTGATTACCATTATCGCCGCTACAGCGCGAACTATGGTGCAGTACGCTTAAGGAGCTGAACAGCCGTCCTCTGCGAAGACATCCAGCAGATTCCAGCTGCCCGCGGAAGCTGTCCCCCCTCCTTCCTCGACGCGCTGAAGAGAAGCCGCTGCATTTCTCGTGCAGAGAAATCCAGTCCCGGCGCTTCCGGTTTACCCTCGCGGGTGACTGGGATATCGAGAGAGACCCCTGAAGGAGATACCAATCCTCCATCATTCTATTCAGAGGTATGGTGTTGACTAAACCCTTAGACGAGAATTCTTGAAACAAACCTTGGCAAAACCAACTTAACTTAAAGCTACTTACTTACTCCCCTTTCACGTGTTAGGCTTAGGTCAGGCACACTGGGGTAGGCTTAGTTAGGAGCACCAGTTGAGTATGTTAGCCTAATGTATATATGACTGTATATATGTTTTATTACTTTTAAACCATTGTATGGCTAAGAAACCATATCAATGCTTTTACAGTTCTATTTCGCAATACTTATCTTACTGTACGTACTTTTTATAATAACAATTATTGCAATTGTGGCAATACATTTCTCTTGTACGAGAAGAAAGACTGTTCAATAAATGTTAACCCTTTATTGATACACGCCCGTCTCTCTATTCTCTACATCTCGTGAAAGTAAACTGCACTAGACTGACTGAGTGAAATACATGTCTATTGTTTCACACGACCCTAGAGATCGACTCTTGATCTGAGGAGCAAAGTTGTCATGTTGCACGGTTGTTGGAAAACTGAATCCCTTCTTGTCTGTGCCAAGGAAGCTGATCACTTCCTATGCAGAGAAGAACGTTTCCAGTGACCTCTGAGCTAGTTGGTAACACAACCCAATTAAGTTTAGCATAGTCAGTGGAGGCCTGGAATATCCGCAGTTCCACGTCGATACTACTGTTTATGTTATTCCAATGCGCAGGGCCTAGTGGGAAACTAGGAACTACACTACACTGCACACCCTGAGAAAACCTACGCAGCAAAACAATCTCTACCTTCTCCCCTTTCCATGTTCCAACGCTTTGAAATCAACAATATATTTACTCGCAATGACAAAATGGCGGTCAACACTTCCTGATTTCCTTCGAATCGAACGTTAACAGACGTCACGCAGCAAAATTCCGCTCGCGCGCGCAGCCGCTTGAGTGCGCGCACGTGTGCGCGCGTATAGATATATAATTGATTTTAACTTTAATTTCCTCAGCAACTACTGCACGGATTTACACCATTCCAAAAAAAGCGTAATCTGCGAGCCGGACTGTACAGTTTTGCCAAATTTCTTATAAATCCATTCAGCCGTTCGACCTGTAGCCGAGTCTAAAGGTCCTATGGAAAATAACATGGAGAAAACACGTTTTGGGACCCCCCTTTTATCTCAGCCCCCACTTGACCAATCCCCCCCAAACTTTTAGGGAAGAAGCGCAGCGGACCGAGCCATCTTCTTTGAGAAATTCGCTAAGATTCTTCAACCAGGGCCAAAGTTATTCCAAATAGAATGTTGAGGATTTCCTATGGAAACTAGGTCCTAACTATAACTACCTACTGGCGACCGCCAGTAGGTAATATATATATATATATATATATATATATATATATATATATATATATATATATATATATATATATCTATATATATATATATATATATATATATATATAGATATATATATATATATATATATATATATATATATATATATATATATATATATATATATATATATATATATATATGAAAACAAAGTCCTGCGAGAGTGGCTCCCCACACGTTCCTCAGGTACAGATCTCTCGACACCAGAAATGTATTTCAGAGTGGTTTTATTTTTCCCTCGCCATCGGCATGACGCGTTTCGGCCGTCAAAAACGGCCTTGATCACATGGCTTCAAATGACCAATGGGGGTGTTTATATACTGTGCTCAACAGGAATAACATCCGATCACAAGGGTGATAAACATGAAGAAAATACTTATACACAGAAATACGCTGAGTACAAAACTATAAAGCATTCAATATATACAGGAACTATTTTTATCCTACTCATAGAGTTCTTATTTGATAATCATTGTTTCTAGTAAAAATGCAATCGGTTCCTTGTGCAAATTAACATAAAGTGCAAGTGCATATTTGAGTTCCACTGTTAACTCATAATGTTAATATTGATAACTGTACATAAGATAATAATAAAGCTCTGTGCAAAAAAATGGTATATTCAGATCTATAATACCATGTCCCAAAATGTGAGACAAACCCATAGGATGTTATTAAAAAAAACGTGCTAAAGTGCTTAAAAGTGCGCAATATATTCGCAGTATACATAATAATGGTTTTTCAAATATTATGATCAATTGATTTCAAACTTTCAACTCATTGTACCTGCGCAAGTAATTATAACTATAAACACAGTTAAAAAGCGTGTAAAGCATCACTGCTGATACTGTGAACCAACTATAGCCTTAGTGACTAAATATCATCTATTGCATTGTGTTCAATATAAGAAGCTGGTTTATGGGATGACACTATGATACAGAAATTGATGTTAACAGACCTAGTATATAATATACAATGGAGAAAAGGAACTTGATGAATGAGATTAAATATCCAGAGGATTATGATGGAGACAGGGAAACATTACTGGCATACTTCCAAAAAGACTTCTTGAAAGCTTACTCTAAACTGAATTTAGAGGAAGACCTGTAAATCTTCCCCCCAGTTCAGCCCATTGGGTATTCTAGTATTCAGGAGTACAATGTATTTACTCTCAAGTTGTCTCAAGAGCTTCTCTCGATCCCCACCACGGATGTTTTTAGGTACAGAATCGATAACAAAATAAGTAAGATGGTTCAAATTCTTGGCATGCACTAGTTCAAAATGTCGGGCGACAGGATAATTGACATCAGAATTGACTATTGCCCTTAAATGCGGTAATATTCTATTAAATACCTGCAACTTTGTGCTGCCCACATATTTCAACCCACATGAGCATTCTAATACATATACAGCATGATCTGTACGGCAGGTATATAGCTCTCTGATAGGTGTGGGGGTGGGGTTGAATGGTGATAGAAATTCAGCAGTGTTGACCCCGAACTTGCATGCCCTGCACGAAATACACTTATGGAAGCCTTTTTTGTTTGAAACCCACACTTTGCTGTCATTCACCTCTGGACTGGTTCTAAATAGAGAATCCCTCATGGAGGGTCCTCTCCTAAAAATGATAGAAGGTGCAGTTGGAAGTAATGGCGACAAATTAATGTCAGTGTGGAGTATGGGCCAATGTTTTTTAAGAATGCCCCTTATCTTCCTTTCCTCTGTGTTATAGGTGGTAATTAGACTGACGGTGTTGATGTCATGTCTAGGGGGAATTTCTGCCTCTATGCTCACAACCTCACTAGATCCATCTAGGAATTCATCTCTGTTCATACTGTTGGCCTTGTCTTTGGCTACCAAAAGATCTTCAATAAGGTAGCCACGTTTTAAAAATCTTTGAATGGCCTCATTCTGACAGTTGATGAGATCAGATTCAGAGCTACATATCCTGCTCATCCATATGAATTCCCCATAGGGGATACTTTTTATTAGGTGTCTCGGATGAGCGCTAGAGGCGTGCAAGATAGAATTGCCAGCCGTGCTCTTCCTGTGAAGTCTAGTGGCAAGGGCGTTATTTTGGACGTAGATGTCAACGTCTAGAAATTGTATGTTAGTCTTACTGATCTGACAGGTAAAGGTTAGATTGAGGTTGTTAACATTCATGGCTTTCACAAAATCTTTTGCTGATGTTTCATCTCCCTTCCAAATCAGACAAATGTCGTCAATAAATCTCCAGTAATGGATGATATTGCTGGAATAACCAGGGATGTGCCTGAGGACATGCTCCTCCCACCACCCTACTTGAAGACACGCGTAGGTGGGTGAGAAAAATGCCTCCATGGCAACCCCTCTTTGTTGCTGATAGATTTCCTTATTGAACAAAAAGTAATTGTTCATCAAACATAACCTGATCATAGTTGTTAACATGTCATTATGATTCTTAAAACTAAGGTTACGTTTATTCAAAAAATATCTAGCAGCATTAAGGCCATCCGTGTGTTCTATACTGGTGTACAGGGAGCAAATGTCAAGAGCCACCAGAATATACTCTTCTCTCCATTCCACCTCTTTCAGCTTAGTAAGAAAATGCCCTGTGTCCTTAATATATGAAGGTAGATCCACTACAAAACTTTGTAGAAAGAAGTCAACATACTTGGAAATAGCCTCCATGAGGCTTCCCTGGGCTGAAATAATTGGTCGACCTGGAACTGGAGAGACCAATTTATGGATTTTAGGGATGAGATACAAAGTGGGTGTCAGCGGATTGTCAATTTTCAAAAATCCCAATTCTTGCTTTGTTAAAAGGCCTTCCCTCTTCCACTGGTTCAGTTCTTTATGAATGCGATCTTTAAGTTCACTGAAATTATCCTTCCTATAACAGGAGATATCCGATATATGCCGATGTGCTTCTTCCATGTAGAGGTCTTTAGGCCAGATCACGATATTGCCTCCTTTATCAGCCTTGTTTATTATCAAATTGGAATTGCTCCTTAGTTTCTTCATTAAATCAAAGTATTGTTTTTCCATATACTTGTGTCTTTTAATTTTCCTAGATGTTCTGATTTGCAATTCCTTTAGATCCTCCGTGATTATGTCATTAAAAGTGTCTATGGCATCTTTCGGCATCAAGGGCACAAAAGTGGATCTTGGTTTAAAAGGTGTTACACTTGGTGCATTAATGTTGATCCCCATTCTGTCGCATCTATCTTGAGTGGAACTGTTGACAAAACTTTCCTCTAAAGCCAATTCATGAGCTGTTTGCAGTGCCCCCATGTCTGCAACCTGAAACACAGAAGATGGTTGCAACGAGCTACTAATTGAAGTTGCTCTTTCCTGTGCGTTGGCAAGTTTAAAGTGTTTTTTTAACTTTAGTTTTCGAATAAACTTGAAGACGTCTATTCTAGTTTGCACATAGTTATAAGAGTTCTTAGGGCAGAAGGAAAGGCCTAAAGATAACAATTGGATTTCCACCTTGGAGAGGCCAGCTTCAGAGAGGTTGATGACCGTGTTGTCGATGTCAGTCCTGGAGGTGTTCACAATTGTATTGTCTTTGTTAACGGTATCAGGAGGAGTTGTAGCGGAGATGGTGTTTTCTATTTCTACCATTTCTTGCCCCTGCCTCTTTTTGCAAAACCTCTCCCTCCGGCATTTCCTCCTTTTGTGGCATTTGTGGTTTTTGCGTTTGCGTTTTTGTTCCGCTGTTGCTGGGTTTTCGGTCGTAATGTTTTTAGTCTGTCCTCGATTAAAAAACCCAGTTCCTCTGATGGTGCAAAGTGAGTTGGTACACTGGATGATCCACCCGCTACCTGTTCATCATCAGATCCCATACTGCTGGCATTAGAGCTAAGTTCTGCCTCTGAGACAATCGTTTCATTTCCTTCATTCGTCATTGGCATCGCAGATTTTGGGATTAATGCCTGCCTTTTCATGGTATCATATTTTCGTGCAAACGTGAAAATTCTCCCCGTCTCATAATCCTGCTTGTCACGGGCGAATTTGTACTGTTTGCGCAGGCTGATAGTTTCTTGGTGTTTCACTAAGCGGGTGTCTATATCTTCACAATATTTTTTGATGTACTCCGTTTCCTTGTGTGTGTCCAATTCATTATTGAGTATCTCAATTTCCTTCAAGATGTCGTTTCTATCAATTTCCGCATATTTGATTAAAATGCAGATCATGTTTTTGGATGCTTCCAAGTTGTTGGTGGCCCACTCCTTCAACATAAGGGGGTTAGTGTTCTCAAACGATGGAGCTATGAGTACCCTTAAACCCCTTGGGACTCTGCCCACTTCCAAGTATTTTTCTAGTGAGCATTTTTCCCACCATTTTGTAATCTTAGTCTTAAGTAATTTCTCCAATTTTTTAAGTTTGCCCTTTAAATCCATGTTGGGGTTACTGTTGTCCGTGTTTTCTGTTGCTGGTCCTACTGCCGGTAAGTTCACAAACATTGCATCAGCTAATGCTTCCCGGTTCTTTAATGCTTCCGCCGATGATGTCATTATTATGGAGGGAAGAATACTTATATATATATATATATATATATTCACTGAAAAAACCATAGGTTTCACACCAGTTATAGTTAGCTGGAAATTTTACTGACATAAAACCATTGAAATTCCACGTTATAGTTAGTTGGACTCACTATAACTTGCGCGTGTAATGCACTGCTGATGACGTCACATATTACATCACTCATGACATGGTCAGTGACATCACTCATGACATCACTGATGACACCATCCAGTGAATGTGTGTCTTTCTGAAAAATAAATATGATTTATATATGTATATGTAAAGGTCGATGGAAGAATAAATGTTTAAATAAATGTTTTAATGAATGTTTTTTTTTTAAATTGATTGCTTAACTGGCTTATTAAGTGTATCTTAGTGAATACATATATTAACGAGTAATGTTTAAATATATGTATCAGTGTTTCACTTTGTGTATAATTGGCTACATGGGTTGGTGAGTAGCTACATGTGTGTGTATATGGGTTATTAGATGTTTTTTTAGTATCAGTATGAGTGTCTGTATGGTTTGGTGGGGGTATTACTTTGCACATAGATGCATCAATGACTGACTCACTGTTTGTATGTGTTTTGAAGACAGCATATGTGCAGGACTATATGGGTGGATGAGTGTGTATATGTGTGTGTTAGTGAGTGAATGACTGTCTCACTAGTGTGTTTATCAGTAACGACATATGTTTTAATCTAGTATATGTGAGTATTGATGTTTATAAGTGAGTATATGTGAGATTGTAAGAGTTCCTGTTTAAATAAGTATGTGTTTCTATAAGTGATTGTTTAAGAGAGTAAGTATGTGTAAGTTTCCTTAGAAGTAAGGTGGTAGTGTGTGTATAGTTGTATATGCAAATAAATGGATGTTCAATAGTTTATTTGCATGTGTGAGTATGTGTGTGAGTAACTTTTGGATGACTGTCGGTATGTAACAAGATGTATTGGTGTATCACTACATATGATGAGTGAGTATATGTATGAGTGACTATAAAGAACTGTTGGTGAATGAGTGGATGTGTATATAGATGGTGGAATTACTGAATTGGTTGTTGTAACTGGTATGGATATCTCCATTTCTTTGAAAATGTTAATTTCTATTTTTGAATATGTGTTTCAAGGTTAACATTACACTGAAAGGAGGTCTGTCACTCTGTCACAAAGATGGTGTCATCAGTAATGTCATGAGTGATGTCACTGACCATGTCATGAGTGATGTAATATGTGACGTCATCAGCAGTGCATTACACGCGCAAGTTATAGTGACTCCAACTAACTATAACATGGAATTTCAATGGTTTAATGTCAGTAAAATTTCCAGCTAACTATAACTGTTGTGTAAAACCTATGTTTTTTTCAGTGAATTTAATAGGTTTTTTAAATGCTAATTCCTAACTATAACTGGTCTGAAACCTACGGTTTTTTCAGTGAATTTCAAAGGTTTTTTAAATGCTAATTCCTAACTATAACTGGTGTGAAACCTATGGTTTTTTCAGTGAATTTCATAGGTTTTTTAAATGCTAATTCCTAACTATAACTGGTCTGAAACCTATGGTTTTTTCAGTGAATTTCATAGGTTTTTTTAATGCTAATTCCTAACTATGAGTCTCACTTTATAAGTAAGACTGTTAGCGCTCTAGTTGTTCTTTAGAACACTCTGGTACATTCTGTCATTGGGCTACAGTTGGGCTACATCTGGCTGATATTTGGGCTACATTTGTTTTTTTTTGTCTCTGGTGGCCATCTTTGGGCTACATTGGACTACATTGGGCTACATTGGGCTACATTTGGGCTACATTTGGGCTCTAACATATATACAGCCCAATGTAGCACAATATATATTTTTTTCAAAGTTAATTTTCGTAAAAACCACTTGAGAATAGGGCTACCAGTCCCTACAATTTTTCCCAATTTTTTATTTATTTATTTATTATTTTTTTTGTTGCTTTGGAGCGCTCCCAGTGCGCGCCACGAGGAGCGTCCCGAAAAGCGTACTTTTATAAAGCACCCCGGGGCGCGCTCCGGGAAGCGTCCCGTAAGCGCCAATATCGCGAACGAAAACATGATTGTGACGTATCGCGTAGCCGCGTCCGCGTGATAGGCACGGCGTAAGCGCACCCGGAAGCACTCGAGCGAATACGATCGCGCAACGTAAACATCCGACGCGCTTACGTGACGTGACCCGGGGCGCGCCCCGGGGCGCGTAGCGTAAGCGTGTCGGGTCATGTGACCTGAAAATAAAAAATTTTATTGGTTCATAACAGTTTTGGTTTCATAATGATGAAGCCCCTGGTCATGTGACCTGAAAATAACACTTTTCATTGGTGGTTCAATACATTTTTTTTTCAAAAGGATGAAAGACCCCACCTTTTTTCCTTATTTTGACTTTGTCCTTTGACTTAGGAAGACCTGTTTGTAGCTCTCTCTACCTTTTTGCTCAATATAATGGCTTCAGTAGTAGCAGCAGCTGGTGCATCTGCACCACCACCACCACCACAATCACCAAAAGGACCTCCTCAAGATATCATTGGTGGTCTTCAAGAAGAGGAAGAGGAGGAGGAGGAGGAGGGGAGTTCAAGATGGCTGGAAGAACACAATACCCCATACCAGCCAAGACCACACATTATTTGGGAGTTTTTTTCTCTCCCAGAGGGGAAGAAAAAAGTAAATGCACCCAAGGTCAGTTGCAAAATCTGTGGCATGGAACTTTCCAGGGGAAACCCAAATAAAAAATATTCATTTGGGAACCACACAATGATACGCCACATGCAGCGCAAACATTCCTATAAACTATTCTGCTGCAGAGATAAGGGAACTGGCCAGTAACCCTCCCCGATCAACAAGAACCAGCTCAAAAAGGAAGCAACCCACTGCGTCTGCACCAGAGGAAAGTGAGACGATGCTGTGCATTCAGCCCCGATTTGCAGATTTCAGAATTATCTGTAAATATTGTGGGAAGACCATCTCCTACGGAGAACAGAGAGTAAAGCTCATCGTCCTTGCTGGGGACAACCATAAATGCCCCAATCAACCCTAATTTTTTCTTTTCTTTTTGTTTTTTGCTCCAGTTGAGCCATTTTCAATTCCCTGTTTTTTCGTTTTTCCCCATGAAAAATACTAAAAAAATCTAAAACTGTTCAGAAAATCCCAAAAAAGTACAAAATGTTCAAAAAAAGAATATAAAAAATATAAAACAACAAAATGAAGAAAAAAAACAGTTATTTTTAGAACTACCTCCAATTTCTAAAAAAAGGCTACATTTTTTAAAAACTCAATCATTCATTTTTCCCCATGGTACGCTCCCCGGTCCGCTCCCCGGTGTGCGTACCGGGCGCTCCCCCCGCGCAAATAAAAAAAATAATAATAATTTTTTGCCCCGCGGGGCCCTTTTAAAGCCCCCACATCAAACCTAGGGGGTCAGGGGGGTCTACCCTGCCCCCTTATGGTCATTTCCCCCTTTGTTTTGGCCACCTCTTGTGTCTCGATACTACCGAGACACAAGATGGCGGCCGCTCCGGACTGTTTCGAATGTTTACAGACACCCAAGAGCCAATCAGATTTCCGTGCGCACTTCGCGTGTCGCGCCCGGGGCGCTCCCCGGAGTGCGTACCGGGGCGCTGCCATAGATATATATATTTTTTTGAACCTAAATTACTCAAAATCCACTGGAGCACATATCTTGAGACATAGCAAAGGCACATCGGGCTACCAGTCCCTACAATTTTGCCAAGTTTGGTGTAAATCCATTCAGCCGTTCGGGCTAAAAGTGAGGTCGACCGCCCTATGGAAATTAACATGGGGAAAATGCGTTTTGGGACCCCCTTTTATCTTAGCCCCCGCTTGACGAATCCCCCCCAAACTTTCAGGGAAGGACCGGAGCTCAAACCAAGTTGTAACCTCCTGCTAGCTGAGAATTTTGCATGTTGGTCACCATAGCAACAGAGCTACAGGAGCATAGGGGAAGGCCGGTAAAAGCCTACAATGTAAAGGTGAAGGTAGAGTCGTAGTAGAAAAATAGGGCATGGGATGTATTTGGGCCCAAATTTAGGCATTAATACCAAGTGTTGTGTAAGTGAAACTGTTTAGGAGCAGTCTTGAAAAAAAGATTTTGCATTTCCTCTTGGATCTGGGAATCCATAACAAGGTTATACGGGGGATCGCACTGAGCGTTTAGGTGGATCCACAGAGTTGTTCAAAACTCCTACCAAATTGGGCTTTCTTTGAAGGGTAAGAAAGGGTTTGAAATCTTAACTATTCAGAAGAGCTTCATTGTTTGGAAAATATGAAAGCCATGTTGTTATTTGTTCACATTGTGTGTAACCTTGAAAGAAATGTTGAAAAGGTTGCCATTAATGGGTCCCTACGATTCAGAAAAGGGGGTGGTGATGAACAGAGTGTCTGAATTAAGCAGACCACTCTTACCCAGTCCAAAGATCAGGGCTTGATCCATCACCGCTATTTATCTCACTGCACCATCCCAGCTCAGAACCTGGCTATATGCAAATCAGTCTGTCCCTGGCCCAGTGCATTGTGGGAACAGGGCAGACTAAACTACCAAGCCAATTCTTCACCAGAAAGGAGACAAGCTACCGGGGACCGGTTTCTGGCATTTCAGCCGTCTTCGGCCCGGCTTGCTTGAATCCTGATGGTGCAGTGAGATTTTGTCCACCATAAGCGTGGAAGGTTATACTCAGATGTGAGTCCCTAGCTCATTGCACCATCAGGATTCAAGCAAGCCGGGCCGAAGACGGCTAAAATGCCAGAATCCGGTCCCCGGTAGCTTGTTTCCTTCCCAGTATAAGAATTGGCTTGGTAGTTTGGTCTGCCCTGTTCCCATGATGCACTGGGCCAGGGTCAGACTAATTTGCATATAGCCAAGTTCTGAGCTGGGATGGTGCAGTGAGCTAAAAAACGGTGATGGATAAAGCCCTGATCTTTGGACTGGGTAAGAGTGGTCTGCTTAATTCAGACACTCTGTTCATCACCACCCCCTTTTCTGAATCATTTTTGTCCACCATAAGCGTGGAAGGGTATACTCAGATGTGAGTCCCTAGCTCATTGCACCATCAGGATTCAAGCAAGCCGGGCCGAAGACGGCTGAAATGCCAGAAACCGGTCCCCGGTAGCTTGTTTCCTTCCCAGTATAAGAATTGGCTTGGTAGTTTGGTCTGCCCTGTTCCCATGATGCACTGGGCCAGGGTCAGACTAATTTGCATATAGCCAAGTTCTGAGCTGGGATGGTGCAGTGCGCTAAAAAACGGTGATGGATAAAGCCCTGATCTTTGGACTGGGTAAGAGTGGTCTGCTTAATTCAGACACTCTGTTCATCACCACCCCCTTTTCTGAATCATTTTTGTCCACCATAAGCGTGGCAGGGTATACTCAGATGTGAGTCCCTAGCTCATTGCACCATCAGGATTCAAGCAAGCCGGGCAGAAGACGGCTAAAATGCCAGAATCCGGTCCCCTGTAGCTTGTTTCCTTCCCAGTATAAGAATTGGCTTGGTAGTTTGGTCTGCCCTGTTCCCATGATGCACTGGGCCAGGGTCAGACTAATTTGCATATAGCCAAGTTCTGAGCTGGGATGGTGCAGTGAGCTAAAAAACGGTGATGGATAAAGCCCTGATCTTTGGACTGGGTAAGAGTGGTCTGCTTAATTCAGACACTCTGTTCATCACCACCCCCTTTTCTGAATCATTTTTGTCCACCATAAGGGTGGAAGGGTATACTCAGATGTGAGTCCCTAGCTCATTGCACCATCAGGATTCAAGCAAGCCGGGCCGAAGACGGTTGAAATGCCAGAAACCGGTCCCCGGTAGCTTGTTTCCTTCCCAGTATAAGAATTGGCTTGGTAGTTTGGTCTGCCCTGTTCCCATGATGCACTGGCCAGGGTCAGACTAATTTGCATATAGCCAAGTTCTGAGCTGGGATGGTGCAGTGAGCTAAAAAACGGTGATGGATAAAGCCCTGATCTTTGGACTGGGTAAGAGTGGTCTGCTTAATTCAGACACTCTGTTCATCACCACCCCCTTTTCTGAATCATTTTTGTCCACCATAAGCATGGCAGGGTATACTCAGATGTGAGTCCCTAGCTCATTGCACCATCAGGATTCAAGCAAGCCGGGCCGAAGACGGCTGAAATGCCAGAAACCGGTCCCCTGTAGCTTGTTTCCTTCCCAGTATAAGAATTGGCTAGGTAGTTTGGTCTGCCCTGTTCCCATGATGCACTGGGCCAGGGTCAGACTAATTTGCATATAGCCAAGTTCTGAGCTGGGATGGTGCAGTGAGCTAAAAAACGGTGATGGATAAAGCCCTGATCTTTGGACTGGGTAAGAGTGGTCTGCTTAATTCAGACACTCTGTTCATCACCACCCCCTTTTCTGAATCATTTTTGTCCACCATAAGCGTGGCAGGGTATACTCAGATGTGAGTCCCTAGCTCATTGCACCATCAGGATTCAAGCAAGCCGGGCCGAAGACGGCTGAAATGCCAGAAACCGGTCCCCGGTAGCTTGATTCCTTCCCAGTATAAGAATTGGCTTGGTAGTTTGGTCTGCCCTGTTCCCATGATGCACTGGGCCAGGGTCAGACTAATTTGCATATAGCCAAGTTCTGAGCTGGGATGGTGCAGTGAGCTAAAAAACGGTGATGGATAAAGCCCTGATCTTTGGACTGGGTAAGAGTGGTCTGCTTAATTCAGACACTCTGTTCATCACCACCCCCTTTTCTGAATCATTTTTGTCCACCATAAGCGTGGAAGGGTATACTCAGATGTGAGTCCCTAGCTCATTGCACCATCAGGATTCAAGCAAGCCGGGCCGAAGACGGCTGAAATGCCAGAAACCGGTCCCCGGTAGCTTGTTTCCTTCCCAGGATAAGAATTGGCTTGGTAGTTTGGTCTGCCCTGTTCCCATGATGCACTGGGCCAGGGTCAGACTAATTTGAATATAGCCAAGTTCTGAGCTGGGATGGTGCAGTGAGCTAAAAAACGGTGATGGATAAAGCCCTGATCTTTGGACTGGGTAAGAGAGGTCTGCTTAATTCAGACACTCTGTTCATCACCACCCCCTTTTCTGAATCATTAATGGGTCCCTAGCATAAGAGTCGTGTACCATTCTTGTGTTTGGTGTTTTTGAACTTTCTACATATCGAAATCAAACTCTCAATGAGCAAGAAAAAAAGAGACCAACAATCACATTTAACAAGTATGTGAATTAAACTGTAGCACAAAGAAATATTAGAGAGGAAGTGAATGATTACCTATGAAAAGAGTAGGAAGTGAGTAGGATGTTTAGGAAAACCAAAGGAGAATATAAAAAAGAGAGTTTATGAAGGAAATGAAGAATAGCATAGTGATTAGAACAACAGAATGAAAATATGGAATGATTAACAAAATACAGGCATTCAGCTGTGTACGCAATGGCATGCGTTTCGAAAACACAAAAGTAAGCAGTGAGATAACTAGGCATTTAACTACTAATCATATATGCAGTCATACAGAAACAAAAGTACTTATATACCAAGTCACTCATCCATACCACAGTCATTTATCCAGCAGTAACGGAGTGACTATCACACACAGTCACACACCATAAGAGTTACTAATGCAGCTAGTAAGCAATCTATAAAGGTACTTACATAAACATTTCGATACCTAAACAGTGTGTAAGATACCCAGTTGTAAAGTGACATAATTACTTATATATCCAGTGCCAGTGGTACTGTCACTCAAATATGTACTCAAGTACTAAGAGGAACAAGCCAGCCATACATACAAGTTCTTTTTAAACATTTCTCACTTGCAATTGTAGACACAGTGTAGGCTGTGTACTGCCAGGCCGACTTGGCATTTAAAACCCTTGCCGAGGCTTATAATTCTCTTTTTCTACTTATAAATTATTCCTAGGGTAGGATATAGGTAGGCTATATGGGAGGGTGCTATGTGGTTAAAATGTAAAATATGAAGTTTGAAGTTTCATGTGTACTTACAGACCTATATGCCCAGTTAAATATCTGGTCTCCCAGATATGCACTCACTTAGGTATGTACTGTGTATCTGGCGCTTAAAAGTCATTTATCCAGGCACGTCAGCCTGAGCTAGGCGGAAGGTAGTCTATAGGGCTGGCAGCTATGTGCATAAAAGGTGAGATGTTTCCCAAGTTTGAATTTGTCATATGCACACTGCCAGACACATATGTCCACTTATAGATGAAGACTCCTACACACAGCCAGCTAGAGAACCATACAGCCCCTGTCATAGAGATCTACAGATTAACAGAGGATGGCATATACCAACATATTTGCCTACATATCCTTTAACACACCCTCATAGGCACCGAAATACTTAGGGCCCGATTATGATCGCGGACGGACTTGAGTCCGTTCGCGACCCCTGAGGAGGAGGGAACGTCCGCAGGGGCTGCGGCGTTCCCTCCGAGCAGATTAGGATGTGACCGACAGGGTGGCGGTCACATCCTCTATCTTTAACATTGCGGCGGGTGCAGCTTCAAGCTGCACCCGCCGCAAGGCTAAAAATGCATGCATCGCATTTGCATGCACAAAGCGGCAGGCACCGCGCAGTGCCTGCTGCTCAGTGCATGCAAATGCAGGGGGTACCATAGGTACCCCCCATGTGCACCTCCCAACCCCCCTTTACCCAGGGGGCCCGCAACGGGCCCCCCGAAGTGAAAGTCTGTATGCATTTCCACGGCGGAAAAGCCGCCGCGGAAAAGCACGTCTTTCCCACCATCCAAATATGGCTGGCGGTGTCTGTTAGACACCGCCACCATATTAGGGCTTTACCGCCGCGGTCGTAATGCGACCGAGGTGGAAAAGCCGCAAATGGAATTCAAGACCCACCAGCCATCCTAATATGGCGGTGGGTCTTTGGAGGCTCTGCAGCGGTATTTACGCATCTTCCTGGCCGGCGGTGGCTTTCGCCGGCCCGGAGGATGCGGAAAAAACGCAATCATAATCGGCCCCTTAGTTAGGTTTGAACAGGGGAACTAGCACTAACAACTCATCTACCAGACAAGTAGACCTTTAAGTATGTATCAGGTCTGCTACAGTAGAGCGTGTATATGCAGGTCTCCTGGTAATGCAAGTTCAGAATCATAACATGTTGCTAAGCGTTCAAGTCCTCTTCTAATACATATAAGGGCTCCAGAGATAGGCTGTAGGCAGGCTAAAAGACAGGGAGCAATAAGCTTAAATTATAAATGATTCCTATGTTTTATTTAGTTATATGCACACAACAAGACCCATATGTCCAGTTATAGATGCAGTCTCCTATATAAACTGAAACTCACATGCCGCATATAAAAGGTACCCTGAGGCATACCTCTCCCACATGATAAAATTGGGTTCCCATATTACATTTAAATAGTGGTAATTTTCAATTGGGAGCCAATAGAAATGTAGATTTTGGTGTCTATTGAATTGTAATTTAAAACACTCTTTAATGGTAAAGTTGAATTTAAGTCACTATTCTGAATATGCCCCCTTTACTAAGTTGTCATTTTATTGTTACAACTATTTGTTGCCTGTAGCCTGTTCCTTGGTCACATGACTGGGTGTAGTGGGCTTAGTTTATTCCTCCCAGACAGCCACACAAAAGAGTTAATAGGTGTGTCTGGATGGGAAACCAACTGGCAAGGTGGAGGGACGGAACTGGACACAGCCCCACTTTCATCTGAAAAGCCTATTCCCTGCCTTCACATAAAAGATTTGTCACCACTGCATTGTTCATGCATCCAGCATGGAGCCAGGACAGGTGAGGCAAGAAACTTTAAGGACCGCAAAGTCCTTAAACTCACTGTACTTTAAAGTGGGCACCAGATATATATATATATATATATATATATATATATATATATATATATATATTCCAACTTAACCCAGTCTTAGGAGAAATAAATCCACTGGTGCCGTGGCCACGTTTTCATAAACTGTCTTTATTAGGCTTTCGGGTAAACCCGACGGGTTTCGCAGTTACCTCACTGCTTTGTCAAGGGTGATTGAGTAAAGTGCATTTCACACATTTAAAGGTGCAGGGTTCAAAATTCATAAACATGGTAAAAATACTTCCGTTTTTTGTTATCCATGCAAATTAAACATAATCATTTTCCAAGTTGCCCTGAAATACATTACAAACCTTCAGTGACCATGACAATTCAATACCATATTGCCCAAGTGGGCTGGTTTTGTTACCTCTATTGATAACCAATTAAAGTCATAGAAAAAAATAATAACACCTTGGTAACACAATTCAAAATTATATCCATTGGGCTCTCAAATACAGTCTTTATGTGATGTAGCTCTAGTGAGCAGGTATTCCCAGTCTCTTGGCAAACATCTTTGGAAGTTACGTCTTTTGTCTGCAATGGAACAAACGGAAAACTAACTTTAAAAGCTTATTCGAACCCTGAGTGTCCAAAAGAATACAAAACTAGGACTTTAAAATCAAAAAATATATACAGTAAGAAGGAGGTAAGGATACAGACATTGATTCATCTCAGGTGTATAGAAATCTCATTATCAAAATTTAGAAAATAAGGAATCACGGTGTTATATTTTATTATTGTCTTTGACTCCAGTTTCCTTAATTCTAGTGTGCGATTCCCTCCTCTCTCTCTCAAGCATATTGTGTCAAGCACACAGAATTTAAGTAGGTTTTGGTTCTGGTTGTGTTTTTCAAAAAAGTGTCGAGCAACCGGGTATTGCTTATCATTTTTGGTAATAGCCCGCAGATGTTCTAAGATGCGCAGTTTAGCTTTTTTGATGGTGCTACCTATATAAAATAGGTCATATGGGCACCTCAAGGCATAAACAGCAAATTCTGTATCACAGGATAGGTGTTTCAATATTTTAAATGCAGAAAGATCTTTGTTCAATTTCACTGTTTTACAATTTTGACTGTAACGACAGGCTTTGCATTTAGAGCATGTAAAGAATCCTTGTACTGGATTTGTTTTCTTAGTTTCTCTAATCTCACTTGTCATTAATATATCTTTAAGTGATTTATTCCGTCTGAATGTTATAGACGGCAGATCAGACAAATTCTCTTTTAAATCTTCATCAGTTCTAAGAACCTCCCAGAACTTTCTCAAACTCCTACGTACCTCCCATGCCTGGTTATGGTATGTAGTGATGAATCTCATTTTATTGTCACTAGACTGTTCTTTCTCTTTGTAAATGAGCAGGTCCTCTCTTTTCACCAGGGCAACTTTATCAACTGCTGTTTGAATAGTTGAAAAGCTGTATCCCCTATCCTTGAATCTAGTTATCATTAATTGCTGTTCTTTTTCAAAATCCCCGGAAGAGCTGCAGTTGCGTTTGGCACGCAGCAATTCCCCATAGGGAATACTGTTGATGAGGTTTTTTGGATGACAACTCTGGGCTAGCAATAAACTATTGCCAGCCGTCTTTTTTCTGTACAATTTACTACAAATTGTGTTGTTGGCAATACTGAGTTCTAAATCAAGGAATTCAATTTTCTTCTTGCTCATTTCACAGGTAAATTGTAAATTACATTCATTCTGATTCAGCTTTTTTACAAATTCTTCTGCCTGTTGTTGGTCACCATCCCAGATACAGAATACATCGTCAATGTACCTTGCCCAGAGGACGACATGATCTTGATACTAATCGATCTTCCGGGCAACCTGCTCCTCCCCCCAGCCGAGGTAAAGACCTGCAAAGCTGGGGGCGAAGCAGGTTCCCATTGCCATCGCCAGGGAGACCTATAGTATCTTCAAGGGGTAGTGCATTGGAGAACAGTGAAATTGAACAAAGATCTTTCTGCATTTAAAATATTGAAACACCTATCCTGTGATACAGAATTTGCTGTTTATGCCTTGAGGTGCCCATGTGACCTATTTTATATAGGTAGCACCATCAAAAAAGCTAAACTGCGCATCTTAGAACATTTGCGGGCTATTACCAAAAATGATAAGCAATACCCGGTTGCTCGACACTTTTTTGAAAAACACAACCAGAACCAAAACCTACTTAAATTCTGTGTGCTTGACACAATACCCTTGAGAGAGAGAGGAGGGAATCGCACACTAGAATTAAGGAAACTGGAGTCAAAGATAATAATAAAATATAACACCGTGATTCCTTATTGTCTAAATTTTGATAATGAGATTTCTATACACCTGAGATGAATCAATGTCTGTATCCTTACCTCCTTCTTACTGTATATCTTTTTTGATTTTAAAGTCCTAGTTTTGTATTCTTTTGGACACTCAGGGTTCGAATAAGCTTTTAAAGTTAGTTTTCCGTTTGTTCCATTGCAGACAAAAGACGTAACTTCCAAAGATGTTTGCCAAGAGACTGGGAATACCTGCTCACTAGAGCTACATCACAGAAAGACTGTATTTGAGAGCCCAATGGATATAATTTTGAAATGTGTTACCAAGGTGTTATTATTTTGTTCTATGACTTTAATTGGTTATCAATAGAGGTAACAAAACCAGCCCACTTGGGCAATATGGTATTGAATTGTCATGGTCACTGAAGATTTGCAATGTATTTCAGGGCAACTTGGAAAATGTTTATGTTTAATTTGCATGGATAACAAAAAACTGAAGTATTTTTACCATGTTTATGAATTTTGAACCCTGCACCTTTAAATGTGTGAAATGCACTTTACTCAATCACCCTTGACAAAGCAGTGAGGTAACTGCGAAACGCGTCGGGTTTGCCCGAAAGCCTAATAAAGACCGTTTATGAAAACGTGGCCACGGCACCAGTGGATTTATTTCTCCTAAGACTGGGTTAAGTCGGAATATTTGGGAGTGGCGTTCCCTGCCGTGTAGCCCGCCGTGACTTGGTTTTTTGCCAAAACTACGTTGTGATATATATATACATATATATATATATATATACATATATATTGGACCCTCAGACCAAATTCTTTTGTACACCTCTAGACCTCTGGCAGACTCAGAAGGACCGCTGTGCTACTCTGACAGAGGGACTGCTCCTCTATTTTCCTGCTGCCTTGCTGCCTGAATGAGAAGGACTGGACTAGCATATTGATCCCAGGACCACCAGACTGACTCCAAGGACTGGTTGGCTGGCCTCCTGATCAGGAACTCTGGGACAAAACAGGCTCCAACCTTCTCGAATCCAGCACATGGACCCTACTTACTGAGAATCTTACCTTCTAAGTGGTGTCATCCCAGTCCTGAACCCTGGTAGTGGGCCTGAAGGTGCTCTGCCAACCCAGCTGTGGCCTAGTGGGCAGAACCAATGCAGTGTGATTCATCTCCTTGCAGCTCTATAGTGTGGCTGCCTGGGAGGAATATCCAAAGTCCAAATGCCAACTACACCCAGTTATGTGACCCAGGATAGGCTGCAAGCACCAACTTATTTAGGGTATCACAAAACAAAGTCATAGATGGAATCCTTGCATTAATCTCAGCCATTGGCAATAACTCGGACCACATCCTAATCCATTGTTTTTTGTCCATCATGCTACCTCGGTTTGGACCCAGCCATATGCAAATCAACCTTGACTCTGCTCTATTGCAAACCGTCCAGCTCAAACCGCCAGGCCAAGTTCTCCCTGAACCAGAAAAGCAGCAACCCAGGAATATTTTTTCCCTTCTTATGAGTTTTTCAGCCAGGTATAACTTGTTTTCAGTGGCACAGTAAGCCCACAATACACTTCTGGGCATTCCGTCACACTTAGGTCATCAAAAAACAAAGTGATGGATGGAATGCTTGAATTCATGTCAGCCACATGTGATTGTTTATGGACACATCCCAATCCATTCTTTTTTGGCAACCAGGCCACCTCAACTTGGACCCAAACATATGCAAATCAGCCTTGACCCTGCACCAATGCGAACAATCTGTCCCAAACTGCTAGGGTTCGGAGCTCCCTGAACAAAAAAATAAGCAACCCATGACGAGTTTCTCCACTATTATGGGCTTATCAGACAGGTATAGCATGATTCCATTGGCACAGTGTCAACAGGACACATGTCTGGGCATACCCAACTCACTTAAGACATCAAAATACAAACTGATGGATAGAATGCTTGAATTAATCTCAGCCACTTGTGATCCCTCCGGCTGCATCCCAGTCCCTCATTTTGTGTCCAACATGCCACCTTAGATTAGACTCAGCCATTTACAAATCAGCATTGACCCTGCTCCAATCGGAACAGTTCAGCATAAACTGCCAGGCAAGGTTCTCCCTGAACTGGAAAATAGGCAACTCTGGGCCAGATACACCCTTATTATGAGATCATCAGTCAGATATGGCTTGATTCCAGTGGCACTGTGAGCATGGGACCCTCGTCTGGGCATACCCGTCACACGTAAGGCATCAAAAAGCAAAGTGTTGAATGGAATGCTTGAATTATTCTCAGCCACTGGTCATTGCTCAGGCCACATTCCAATCCAGCCTTTTCTGGCCACGATGCCACCAAAGTTTGGTCCCACCCATATGCAAAGCAGCCTTGACCCTACAGTGGGAACTGTACAGTCCAAACTGCCAGGTCATGTCCTCCCTACACTAGAAAATAAACTACCCAGGTACGGTTTTGCCCTTCTTATGGGCTTATCAGCAAGGTATAGCTTGGTTCCAGTGGCACAGTAAGCACACAACCTAAGTCTCAGCAAACCCGTCAATCTTAGGTCATCAAAAAACAATGTGATGGATGGAATGCTTGAATTACTCTCAGACACTAGTGATCGCTCAGACCGCATCCCAAGCCATTATTTTTTACCCACCATACTATCTCATTTTGGACTATATGCAAATCAGTCCTGACCCCACTCCAAAGGGAATAGTCCAGCTCAAACCGCCAGACCAGGTCCTCCCTGAACTGGAAAATAAGCTACCCACAACCAGTTTTGTCCCCTTTTTATGGGCTCAATAGCCAAGTATAAATTGGTTTGCATGTATGTAGGTCTAAACTGAGGTGGCATGGTGTACAAAATAATTATAGATTGGGTATGCGGCTCCATAAAAACCGCATTTCAGCAAAAAGTGGAGATCAATGGCAAAACGTTTGAAGTAATACCACCCTAAGGCTAACATGTCTATCTAAGGCACTTTATACAGAGGACCTAACCTGGTTCCTTTATCTGGCCAGCACTCCATCGTGGTCGGCCTGAACTTTGTGAATTTTTTCCTGGTCCAGCATGACCAGCTAACCACAGTTGGCGGTTAGTGGTTTTAGGCACTGTTTTCACTCTAAACTTTAAGTAAGTCGTTTTATTTACTTATTGAAAGCAGGCATCTCATTACCTACAGTGCGTTTGATGTAACACTGTAAGTTGCCAGCGATGTGCCCAGAACTGGGTCTCTTGCTCACTATGCCATTGGAACCAAGCTTTACCTGAATGAAGTGACAAAATCAGGCCCAACCCAGTTTTGGATTGCTTGTGTTTGTGTTAAGAGAGGACCTGGCTTGGCAGTTTGGGCTGGACTGTTCCTGCTGGAACAGGACCAACACAGATTTGCATATGGCTGTGTCTAATCTGAGGTGGCATGGTGGACAAAAGAACAATGAGTTGGAATGCTACCCCGAGCAAGTGCAGTGGTTAGATTTACACAAGCATTCTTTCCACAAGCTTTTGAATGACTATTGCATGCATGGGTAGTAACTTTGAATTAGACTTCATGTGTTTCTTTCTTTTCATCATCACAAGTGCAACCCTATCCCCTATTCTAACCCTTTCTCCTTACTCATTCCATCTTCTTCCCATTTCTCATTGTCTTCCTATTTCTCTTCCTAGTTTTAATCATTCTTCTGTTCTCTCACTTCCTTTCTTCCTTTTCTCCTTCACTTTATTTCTCTGTTGTATTTATTTATTTGTGCATACAGTTTTACATACTGCGAACATGGCCCACATCATAAAGAAAGACAAGGCATCAATGCATGTACATTACAACATTGTTGAAGCAAACGTTAACTTCACCATAATATTTTCTTTCCCATTCATCCTCCTTCTCATTCTTTGTCTTCTATGTCATCTTTCTTTACAAATCTATCTCTCCACTCCAGTAATTAACACTCTTCAAACAGCTCCTTAATTCACGTGTGACTGTGTAACGAACCAGCAAGCCAGGCATATTCTACTACTTGCCTTGTCAACAGATAGCACTGCTCTGGTCAATGGAACAGAAATAGAGTTTCTGGTCACTGGAAATGGAAATAGCCCCACCCAGTTCATTTCATTTGTCCTAAATGTCTGGGGACACCGATTTATATCCCAGAATGCAAATATATCTTTTAATTTAATTTAGCACAGATCTTGGTTTGCACCCCACATTAACCCTTGTGTTATGAAATGTATCTGCATGACGTCTCAAAAAAGTTCACTGAACAAACAAAGGCTAGAAATTAAATTGATTAGGTGCATAATCCCATGAAATTGTGCCTTTGTGAAGCTGGCCTTGAATGCAAAACATTGTCTCTCATCTCAGTAAAGGTCACACTATTCATGTCACTGAGCACCACTCATAGTGCTAATTGTACAAAAGGTCTGGTAACATGCAACATTTTGCTCACTTCAACAATTCCTGCCAGGAACCTCTGCTTGTTAAATTTGCAAAAGATTCTTTGAGCAGTCCTCAGAAGACAAACTTCTAGGCCGATCAGTGATCACCAATCCCTAGATCTAGTAATGATTTTAATCCTAGCATGAATAATGATTCTAACCACTAGTTTATAGATGTGTTCCACTGGAAACCTGTTACTACATAGCTAGTGAGAAGAACACAGGATCAGGGTTCAAACCTGCCATACAGCTGGATTTTAAGTAACTATAAACCTGTTGATGCTAAAGTATTCAAGAAAGTGATGGGTGGAATGCTTGAATTATTCCCAGTCACAGATAATTACTAGGGCACATCCCAATCCATCATTAGTTTGCACACCATGCCACCTCCATTTAGACCCATCTATGTGCAAATCAGTCTTTACCCTGCTCCAATAGGAATAGTCCAGCCATAACGGCCAAGCCAGTTTATCCCTGTATCAGAACACAGGTAACCTGGGACCGGGTTCTCCCTGTTTAGGGCTCATCAGCCAGGTATCGCTTGGTTCCAGTATAACAGTGTGCATGGGAACCATGCCAGGGCATACCCATCCTACCTATGGTGACACACTAAAGTATTCAAAAAGAAAGAGAATGGTGTAGTAATAGATACAGATTTTCTGGGAGACACATATCTCCATTACATTTCCTTCTAAAAAGTCCTAGGTTCTCATTCTTTTTGGCTTGCAGGCAAATATCTTGCTGGAGCAGCAGGCGAACGCCAGCCATATCCAAAGATTCCAACCAGTTGTCCAGGATCCTTTTGTTAACAGTGCATCTGCAGAGATAGCTGATGCACCTCAGACAGTGGTAAACTGCCCGCCATGTTTTTCCAGCCTCCTCTACATTTGATTTTGCTGTTGAGGAACAAAACCTCAAATGGCGTTTGTAGCTGTAAAAACACCATCACGAACACCCTTGCATGAAAAGGGAAAACTATTTTCTCTTCGTCTACAGAACAGTTCCTTCTTACTGGAAATGAGAGGGTGAACTTGGGCTTGAGTGTGTATCATTGCCATGAAATACAGAATGTGTTGCATTCTCTTTATGACATATGTTGCTCGAACTGCAGTATTAATTATATTGTCTATAAATTCGAACTATTTTTAACTTGGAAATATTAGATTTATATTATATTACAATAATTGTCATTTCATATTAACGTGGAGCTGGCCAAACACTGTAGCATTTTGTTGGGCAGATATGATGGGGCATATTATCAATGCGTTAGCGGCACTTTTCTGCCGCTAAAAATATCGCCCTATTACCAGCTGTCACTAACAGCGACAGTTTTAGGCGAAAACGTCTTTAATAAAGATCGCTAATTCTTTTAGCGTTAATTATATGCAGGAGAGACTTCCAGTGCAAAAACAGCTGCAAAGCACACTACTCCATATTCACAAAGGGATCCTTGAAGTCCTGAAGCCCAAAAAACATGTCTCTAACTGCAGTTAGAGCCAGTTACTTAAGACCAGGAAATAGCTGGTCTTAAAAATAGAGATAACACTTGGGGCCTCATCTCAGCAGGTTTTGGTGCTGGACAGTGCTGCAAGCAATGTTGCAGTGCTGCCTGCGACAAAACTACAGTGCAAGAATGTGCACCATCAATAAGATAGTGCGCATTCCTGGGCCCCAGTCATGAAAAGTATTGCTGCACTGCAACAAAACAGTGTTGCAACACTTCTCACTACACTCTTCTTGTGACAGCATGGATGCGGTGTATTCACTGGACAGCGCTACATGACGCAAGTAATGACAGATAAGGCAGGAATCCTGACATATCTGTCTGCGCAAAAGTCATGCATTGCTGCAGTCGTGTCACAACCATGGCGCAACTCCATCAATGCATGGGGCCAGCCTATCCCTGTGGCACTGCGTCACCCTCTCGCCTGCCATGTGGCAGGCGGAAGGTACTGACACAGTGCCGTTCATGATGGGTGCCCGAATGCTGGCGCTGTTGGAGATCCATCCATGGTGGTTGCGCGCTGTGGTGTCATCGTTTGGAAGCATTGGTGGAGTGTTGGTGCGGAGGGAGTTGACAAGCATTCTTCGGTGGCCTTGATCCAGCTGTGAGGGGGTGCGATGATGGCAGTGGCGTCCAGTGGGCAAGGTAAAGACATGATGTTACCAATGATGGTTGGTCCAGGAGAGTCTGGTGTTGTGGCTGTAGTTAAAGTTCCCGCTGGTGGAGGTGGCATGCTCGACCGTGTGTCCTGCAATGTGCTTCTTGAGGTGACTTGCTGCTTGTGTCTGATATAGGGGACCTGCCCCAGGATGGGGTGGTGTTCTGGTCACTGGGGCTGTCCAGGTGGAACTTGAGCTCGCCGTGTAGGATGTCGTCGGTGGATGGAAGACGCTAGGGTGCAATGAGGTCTACAATGGAATTGGATAATGGGAGGCCATGGCCCGGGGGCCTGCACATGAAAGTTCTGCAGAGGATGTGCTTGGCCTTGGCCTGGGTCTGGGAGTCGAGATGGTTCATGGTCACCCTTGGGTCATTAGAGTGCGTGGTCAGTCGGAGTGTATTTCTGAAGGTGATGGTAATGCCTCTTCCTTGATGGTCGGGTACTCCTTGCGGGTGATACTGCAGCTGTCAATGATGGTGATGGCGATGTCGATCCTGGCAGGCGAGGTGGCGTCCAGGGTTGATGGCGAGGAGGGTGCTGGTGTCGTAGCGGTGGAGTGTCCAAGAGGAAGGCTCCTTGGTTCTGTGAGCGGTCCAGGGGCAGACGGATGTAAACGGCGTAGCCTATGGGTTGCCTTTGGCACAGGAGACAACCATTACAATGCAGGCAGTACATAGTTAACAACACAACCCCGACAACTTAGGTGCCTTTACATCACATTTGATTACAACGCATTGTGAGGTCAGTAATGGGGTAAGTTAAAGTTTTTCGGAAGGGTGTGGGTTTCAGATGTAAATATGAAAATTGGAGTATATTTTGGGGATAAATATGAAAATTAGGGTGTGTTTTGGGGAAAAATATGGGAATTGGAGTGTGCATTTTGGGCAAATTTGATTTTTGAGTGTCTTATGTGGCTCAAAAAGGTATTCTGGGGTTCACGTTGGGTTTGAGGTGCAAAGGTTAGTTTTGGGTTGCACTCACTGAAGTGGGAATAGTGATATTAATGTCTCCGCTATGCAACACCTATGCTACTGTTGCAATGTCCCTAGTATTAGTATGCATTGGAATAGATTGCGATGTTATGGCATGTGTCGCAACCATGTATGTGCCTTTGGCACATGAGTCGTATGCCTTCTGTGCATGGGCGCACAGCGGTAGCCATTGAGAAGTGCTGGTGGGGCTGGACAGCTGTGAGGTGGTAAATGCTGGAAAGAACACTGGATGTGGCATGGATGCGGGGATGTGTGTGAGCAGGTGTTGTAAATACTTTAATAAGGGACGTCTTACCTCGAAGCAGGGTCCTGTGTCTTTGTTGCTTCTGCACTCTTGCGTCTGCTTACAGGAACAGGAAGTAGGGAGCCAGGCTCCCTCCCCTGAGCCAATCACAACGCTGCAATGTGGCGGTGGGATTGGTAATTGGCAACGGGACAAGGCATGCAGCCAAGGGCTTGAGGGGACGGCATGTTCTCAATGCAGGCTGTAATGCAGCCTGCATTACGAACAGGGAAGTGTGCATGACTGCTTTGTGCAGCCTGAGTGGGCCGACCAAACAGTCATTGCACACTTGAGAGGGCATGCCAATCCGCCCATGCCTTGCCCCATGCTTGGAGCAGCCCTACGCACCCTCTCACCTGCAAAGGAAACATAGCACGGTTACATTAGTAAGTTATCATCATGTGATGATTTCTCTTCCTCTGCAATGCTTCAAAGCAGGGGGGTGACGCTCTTCCACCATAGCGGATGAGCCGCCACCGGGGGTGCATCATCTACATGTGCTAGGCCTGGGCGACTCGACCCTAAGGCATCCTGCGCCACGCGTCCCACCTTCTCCTTACCTGGACATTAACACTGGGCGCAATCCGCTGCACTCTCTCCAAATCTGTGACTCAGCCAGCAGGAGCCTCAGCCAGGTGGGATTTCACAAGCCTGGGTACAGCAGTCGCCGCCAAGTCTGCTGGTGAACCTCCTGATACAGTTGATGCAGCAGGGCCCCCTTATGTGTGAAGTTGTTGCAGCGCTCCCGCCACACAAGTTCAAGGCAGCTCAGGCACCTCTCCCTCCACAGCGTCCGGCCAGCCCAACATCATCCGGCCTGTAATGCAGAGAGGTGGCCCACACCATTGGTAATTCCCTCAGTGCACCCCGGTGCAGTGGTGGATCATAGTATGCAATGCAGACCTCCCTATATTGGGGTGCAGGAGCACCTCTACCATTAACAGCTCCAAGGTGCACAAGGCGGTCTTCTCACACAGGTCAGTAACGTGTCTCCATGCAACCTACCAGACTTCACCACCAGGTATTGGCGTTCATCACACCTCAATGTCTACCGCCACGGCTCATTGACTCCACAGCTCCTTCGCATCCCACTCCAGGCTCCAGACACAGGTCCAGCGAGGCATCTAGGCTCCAGAGACAGGTCCAGCGAGGCATTCAGGCTCCAGACGAAGGTCCAGCAAGACATCCAGGCTCCAGATGCAGATACAGCGAGGCATCCAGGCTCCAGACACAGGTCGAGCGAGTCATCCAGGCTCAAGACACAGGTCCAGTGAAGCATCCTGGCTCTCATCCTGGTCATCCTGGGTGTTGGGCGGCTTGCATGGGTTGTTGATGTGTGCTGCACTTGGCCCAGTCTGCTCCATTCAGCATTTTCTTGGTTTTAATACCTATTTCCTATTGGATGTTGATAGGCTATTTTTTGCATAAGAGACCAAAAAAACTCACGTTGATCTAGCTAACGTGATTTTTTTTTGCGGCTAATGGGCCTATCGGTAGTTCTTGCCCTCTAACGTAGGATTTCCTATCGCCTTCACGCTAATTTTAGCGTCAGTTTTCACTGCTGTTCCCTGAGACTATCGCCTGTTAGCGGCGTGTTGGGAATACGCCGCTAAAACAGCGATAATTTCACGTGGTACACGTCGATTAGATAATGCACGTCAACTGAGGTTAGCGATAGTTTTCATCACTTGTTGAGAATATCCCCTGATATTTTTATAATTCGATGAAGCTACAGGCCCAGGATAAATCAAAAAGCAAAATTAGCATGTGTTCTTTATCTAAACACCCATATGCCGGTTCATACAGAATCTTATGAGCACGAAAGACAGGGCACCTTGACTCCTAAGCTTATAGTGGACTTTAGTCTATGACCCCCCCTGCAGATGGTGTAATATCATCCTCTGAACATGAATACATCCATCACATAAGCAGGAGACACTTCCTCGTGCATAAATATTAATAGCATTGGCATTTATAATACACACCGTTGCTGGGGCAACGGCGTGTATTATACAAACATCATGTATTACAAACATTGTTCCATAATGGGAGACGTTCATAGTTGTGTAGGCACTAGAAGGAGCTAATGAACTTCTGGAGTTCTACGAGATGGCGGAGAGTCGTTGTCTGTATACAACCCTTGAGGAGCTGAGACTCAACATTCCCTACCTAAGTCAACTGGGGTTGCAGCACATTGTACCATTCATCATTCCCAGAGGAGAGGAGTAAGATAAGGAAGGAGTAAGATAAGGAGGGAGCTGGAGCTCGCATGCTCCGTACAGGTATGGAACCGTGGGCGTGTCTTAATCTACTCAACGTTGGAGCCGCAAAGGAGGATTCTGCTCCTAGTCCGCATTGCAGGTCAGAAGTGAAGCCACATTAAATAAGGCCCTGATTGCTTTTGATGCGTGTGACTGTGATATAACATTGAGGGTTCATATAACAAAGTTACCAAAATGACTCTTGCACTCTCATTCTGGTACCAATATTATGTCTAATTAGTTGGTGAGCATCTTCAAAACCAAATCTAAATAATGCCGTATATTGGCTCGCTTGCCTTCTAAGAGAATTAATATCCACGTGACCTATTAATTTACAGTGAACTTACTTTGTAGACTCCTTTGTCGAGGCGCATCGTTTTGCTTTCAAGTGCCAGACAAAAGGCTGTTCAGCAGGCACCAAAGCCCTATAGACAAGGCGGCCTACAGTTATGTAATTAAAACTGAAAAAAGAGGCCGTGCTTACTGTGAATTAACAAGGGTCAGCTGTGCTGGAAGGGACGGCTTGAGCCATAATTGCTGGAGAAGGTCAAGAAATTTCACTGTACTATTTTTAGCAGTTGTTCTAAACACAGTTCTGAATCCAAAAACATTGCAAGATGGAAATTAAAAAGGTGAATCGGTTGTTGTCCAAGAAGAAAGGGCAAACTAATTTAAAGGGAGCATGGAGGACTCCAGCAAAGGCTTCTTTTATGGAAATAATGAACATAGGGTGGACAGCTGTACAAAACGTTAGTCTTAAAAGCAAATCATTTTAAACTAAAAACTGGTTACTTGTATTAATGATCTGCGCTGATTTGAATAGAAGCTCAGAAGTCAAACGCGCGCCTTAAACTTTGAGTTATTAATCGGGATTCATACCATTGGCAACATTGATGTAAATATTTAAATTTTTGTGCGTCCCAAAGAAAAGATAAAGTGCAATTCTTCAATAGAAAATGTATTTAAGCAGCTTTTATTTAAGAGATTATTGGCATGCAATTTCCATACCCTTTAAGTTTTTTGGTTTTGTCTCATTGCCCAACTTTTGCGGATGCTTTTTCACTAAGCACACCTTTAGAATATTGTCTGCTTTTATGACCAACACGGCTTTTAGAACTTAAACATACGAATTCATTGATAGACTGCAAATGGAGAATGAATACCTAATGAAAACCTGAGAATAATAATAAGGGAAACATTTAGAAAAATGCAGGAACTAAACTGACGGATGCTCATGCAATTCTACACACTATCCAACGTGTTACCTGGCGACTGCTAAAAGAACTTTGATCCTGGAAACTTGAGGTGGAGACTTTTCTTAACCCGAGGCCCAAATTTGGGGTTTGTCTGCTCCTATCCATCTTGTAGTGGTCCAGAGGGAAAACAAGGAATGCTGACTGGCAACGCTTCTGGCCCACACAAGCCCACATGCGACATTTACACAATATATGTCCTGTCCTTCCCTTTCTGATCCTGTCTTAATCATATTTTCTTTGAACTGCTATGCCCTCGGAAGGGTCTCTTTCTATCTGTGAAAGCCTATTAAAGATCTCAAAGAATGTGGGTCAAAAGCCTATTTATAGTGCTGTCCTCCAGCTAATAGTAGGTACTGTCATATTCCTGACATAATGTATTCTGTAGCATGGACCAGGCTGGTAACTAATTGTGGTATGGCAGAGAGGATCGACCTTACACAGGCAACACAGCGAGGACACTCACCTTGGTGTTTGCTCTGATCGTCGAGCCCTTAGCAATACAAATAAAGAACAGTGAACACATTTGGAGATGTATACCTAGTCGTATCAAAATTTAATTATATGTAGGTAAAATTGCAATGGACATGACTACAGATGAAGATAATGTTGAACTGAAATTCACATTTACTGAAGACTAGTAGAATTAGCTGGGTATTGAATGAACAGGAAAAAGACAGAACTAATTTGCTAGTTGACACTATTCTGGCTGGGATCCTAGCAGGATTAAAGACCTTGTATACAAAGAGTACCTTTTCTGATTCCTAAATCGCAAATAATACTGATTTGCTAACTAGAAATTGCAAAATGTCTTGTACAATGAGTCCAGTGCCTTAAATGGCAATTTCGCATGGTTAGCTATTTAAGAATACCAGGAATCATGTATGAAGAATGCATTTGATAAAGAGGGGTTGCATTATGCACACTGACTCTTACCCAATGAATTTGGATTGTGCTAATCAACCTATGTGTCTATAGGCCGGTTCACAAAATACAGAATCGTGATGAGTCGCAATTCGACTTACTTTGTTAATATGATCGGGGTTATGTTATGTTATATACGTTGAGATGAGACTCAAAGAAAATTCGCAATTGAAATGCATATGAGATGTGTGCAGCATTAATTGTACGATGTTGGATATAATGCACTTTAGAAGTGGGCAAAATATGTGAGTGGAGTGTTGTTTATTCAATGAGCCCAAATTTAGCGTTTCAGGCAAACTCTTAGAATCACCTGCACAATTACTATAGATTTGTAAAGTAATCTACTATTTGTTGCCAGGGTATTTGTCAAAAGTTTTAAATATATGTATGCTCAACAATTTAGCACTGGAAGAAACACATATATCATTATTGCTTGCTAGACCTGTAAAAAAAATCATAAATAGCCTTTTTCGTTCTTCTTCTTATAATCCTAAGGAGGACTTTGATCCCTTTCCAGAAAAGAGACACAAGTTAATCTTAGTAAATAAATACACAAACCATTTTAGCTTATTATAGATTCTCTGAAAAAGGAAGACTGAGAGTTCTGTGTCACGCAAATACCCTTTCCGTTTCTCTTTCCAGGTCTTAAAAACAAAAGTTAAACACTTGTAATTTTTGATTAAAAATTTGAAGCCGCATTTGTTTGGCAAAAATGACTTAACCAAGATGCCCAGGTCCTTTATCGCAGGCCACGTAGACCACATTTTTCTGATCCCTTTTTGCATTATGAAGATACATTGCTGCTGCTTTCCACCAAGGGCAGCTTTCCAATTTTGAGTTGTACAGCTTTTTGTCTTTGAAATAAATGGGAAGTTCATGCCACCAGTGTGCAATTTCTTTTGAATAATTGGTCATCATCGTTTTAGTGGAAGGCTTTAGACGAGGTACGGATGAACAAAGGGACAATCTTCTAAATTCCCCTGAGCCGCTCAAGTCTTTCAGGTGCATTAAACAGAAATCTACAGATCCTGGGTCTCGTCGCTGGACTCACTGCAGAGATTAGCGCGCTGCTGGTTCCTAAAGTTTCATTGATGCTTCTAGCATTTCCTGTCATATGAGCAGTAAATTATCTGTAATGCGAATGTGAATTCTGCAGGGCCAAGTTAATTTACTGGTTTTAAATTTAATTTACGTCAAGCACAGGAACTGAAGTAATTTTTAACTGAGTACAAATAACCCGTGCATAATGAAGTGCTCATAAAGTATGTTTTCGCTTGATGTGGTGCACATTTTCGTGCACATTTCGGATTGCTCTTACGTTTTTAACATTTTACACTTAAATAGAACGCAGCTAAGTTGCTTATGAACCAGTACAGAACTGAAATAGACTTCCTGCAGTGCACTGTTTCACGATGCGTTGTTTCGCAAGTTTTAGCAAAGACAGCTATTTTTCTCTGGTTACCCACAACATTAAAGGATTAACAAACAAGACACATTGGCGCCCAGGCATGACACAATATCTGCACTTTGTTTTCTCGGTCGTATAAAAATGTATCATAAACTTGAAATTACACTTCTGCCGAGATTAATGAAATATAATAGTGGCCTGAAAATATTTTTCTGAATGACTTTATTAAAATTTAGTACTACTAGATACGTCACTTAATAGTAAAAAAAAACTATGTTTCTGTCAAAGTGTGTTCCGCTTGATATTTGTGATGTAGATGTCAGAATCTAGTAAGGCCCAAAAAAAGTTCTGCTCAACCCCAGTCAACTATGTCACTGTGGCATCGGCAGGAAGCAATACCCACAGAAGTATGTGTTAAGTTCAGGCAGTGCCAACAATTTTAAAGTTAAGAAAACTAAATAAAGTTCCCAAACTAACCAAATGACGCCCCAAAAGACGCTATGGAAATCAGAGGCATTTATTTTTTAATTTAAAGCAAAAGGTACCCAGAAAAAGTAAAGCATTATTGATAAACAACAGTTTGCAGTGGACAGGGATCTATGCGCAATTTCAGACTAACTGGGATGGAGTGGAGGTTAGATACACCCGTCCACCCCTGTCAAATACTTAACCTTTAGACTTAGGGCCTCATTTACAGTTTACCAGACAAGGTAATCTACAGCAAATGTGGTGGATAACACTGAATATCAAACTGCAGGCTATATTTAGAATTGGAGGACTGTCATGTTTCAGCAGGCAGTGCCCGTAATTGCTATGCTCATGGAAATTCTATGCCCACTGCTGAATGGTGGTGCCAAGCGGAAAACAAGCATTTGCAATGCAATCAGTCTCGCCTTTGGGACCTTATAAGTGTTTGGCCAGAGCTATTGGCTCTGCTAATGCAGAAGTGTGGTCAGCTGTCCTACGTGACCCACAATGTGTGATCCTAGGCAAATCATGTTCTTGTCCTGTGCTTTGTTCCTCTTTATTGTCAAACAACGGGTGTTTTTTGAGACTGTACGGATGCATTCACCTATAGACACACATAAAACGGAATAGACTCAGCACAGATCGAGGGAAGTATATTTAATTATTTATATAGGTGTTTGTAAGGCGCTGTGTGCCACGTAAATATTGCTTCAAGACGCCAGGATCAAAGTGAAGTTCAGGTAGTGGGTTTGACAGGGGTAAAGAGAGAGGAGTGGAAAAGACAGACGAAAGTTATATGAAAACATGGGATAATTATTATTATTATTATTATGGTCTCAGGCAAGGAGTGGTAAAGTGGCTCGTGGTAACAACATGGGCTAAGATATAGTTTAAAACCATATAGGAGACACAATTGTGGGAAACAAGAGCTTGAGAAAGGAAGAGAGAAGCAATGAGAGGGAGGGAGGAACAAATGGAGAAACAGATGAAGAAATAAGAGGGAGCAACAAAGGAGAGAGCAGAAAAAAGAGCAAATAAACCCCGAAAGAAAAAGAGTAAACACTGAGTATGTAGGATAAGATGGTGGGGGCTGGTGGGGGGGGGGGGCGGGACAAAACAGAAACAACAAAAAGAGAAATAATAGAAGAGGACAAGTGCTCCAGTGTCGAGATGTTGAAGAATGCTGGGTTTCCGTCGAGGATCACACAGGTCCCTTTCTAGTCCTTTAAGCCCTGTGTTTCACTGCCCTCAGGTGGCAGAGAGCACATACCTGCTCTCGCTGCTGCCACAGTGGGTGGGGGTTAATCTACAGAGGCGCTGTATGCCGCTGGTTGATACATTAATTGTGAAGGGTGGTGTTGCCCGAGCTACCCGGTCTGTCTCAATTTACATTTGGTTTATGTCCTTCGTATATACAAAATACAACAGGTAATAAAAAGTCTCCAGCGTACTAAATATGGTGATTTGCAGCCAGCAGGTGTTAGCTGTTTGTTTGCAGGGTGAAGTAGGGTACGGACCCCCCCTAAACCCAGCTGTGCTTCAATGAACCGACTAAATTCATCTGGAATGTCTTTGAACTGAGCCCAGCCAAAACTGGTGCTGGTACAAGTGTGTTAGCTCTTCTCCAGGAATGACCAGGGTCAGGTGTGCAGTGTGACCAGTGAACAGTCTTCTTCATCTGGGAACCAGCTGAGTATATGCATGTGCGCTGCACTGCCAATAATATTCCATGAGCATGGAGGTGCCCCATTGCATATACAGAATATGTAGTGTCACTCAGCAGTTGACAGTCATCCCCTCCAGAAGCATTCCTGTTCCTCTGAAACATAGGGAGTACAGTGTAAGTTTCTGTACAATCAGGGGTTAACCTAGCCAAGTGTTTCTACCCACCTTGGTGTCCCAGATTTCCTGACAAGCGTTAGTCATACTTTCATTAGATCCTGCCAACTGCAATCCACTACCCTTTTTATCCCCAAGCTGGAATGCCCTATCACTTGTTGTTAAAGAAGACCACCCTGGATATACTAAGAGCCACTCTCTGTCCATAGGTGGATGATAGAGCAAATGTGTTAAGGCACTGATTTGGGAATTTTGCTACCTCCAAAATAATCTTCTCCAGGAAACCACGGGCCAGGTGGTATCCTCCCCTATGGTACTCCTGCCTATCCTGTCCAGCTCAGTTTGGAAATCAGTGGGTTCAGTGAAGCTGTATAGCTCTTTCGGGTTGGTGTTGTATTGAGTTAGGTTTACAACTACCCTGTGTGGTTCTACCTTGTTGGGTTGAAACTTGTTCCTTAACCTATATAGGTATAGGTGTATTAGACATTTTGCGTTCTTGGGCGCTACTTCTTAGGACAAGTACAGTTTATCTGTGCCTAGCATGTGTGGAATCCATGAGCAGACATAACATGAAATAACTGATGCTTGGGAGCCGGCTGTGGTCATGTGCTGATACCAAGTGTTATGTAAACGAGTGCTGTGTAGTGCATGTGAGATGCAGGAGTTCTGCTTACTGTAATTGTAGGTGACATATCACAGGTCCCTACACATGCACTGTAGTTCCCCATTAGTGAATCCCTTTTGACTTGGCAGTTTCTCTGTGGTACTCAAGTGTGTGACTACCCATAGAAGGCAGATCGTACCTAACCACAGAAATATATAACTTGTGATGAAACGCGAGGTACCGGTCCCCTAGGACAGTTAAAAAATGTTTGCAGTATTTAGTCCATGGGTTAAGCAGACTCCTCAATGAGAGCCCATGAGTTTTTCCTCCTTCCATTGGCGTACGGAAAAATCGGCATTGATGCACTTGTTGTTTTGGTTATTACCTGTTTTGAAAGAACCTTGTAGTTTGTTAATTCAGCCAGTCACACATGCTCCATTATTAATGGTTTCGGAAACCCTGTAGTTTACCACAGGGGTTTGATCCAGTCAACCTACTAGTAGCGATCCAGTGAGGTATTGGAAAGAAACCCCTGTTGAAAACTTCTTTTAGTGATTTGGGGAGTGAGGCTGATTATTTTTCTCTTGACAGTATCTTATCTGTATAAGCCATTAAACACCCCCCCCCCCTAAATCCTACTTGGGTGGTTTTCAGACCTTTGACATTTAAATCCTGAGTTATCAGATCGATGTTAGATATGTTTGTGAGGTGGTCTCATGAGTACCGGGAGGGATAGAATTGTGGCTTTTAGCAGAAGTCTTACAGGTGAGGCTTGTTTTGCCAAGGGCATTTCGCCCGTTGGTGCCTAAATAGCGCAGTTGCAGTGCTGCCCCTTCTCAAGGCTATTTTACTATTGGGGACTACCTCCATTAGATATTACTCCCAGTTGTGCTTTCTATGCGCTGTGTAGTTCAGTATTGCTGCATGTGCATGGAAATGTGGAAAGAGGGGAGTGATGTTCTTTGGGGGTCATGGTGTTTGCCACATACCCCGTGAACATGTTTTGGTGCTTGTGCACCTCACTGTTCCTGGCACATGGTGTCTAACGTTGCCCACCCTTGTGGCCTCAGATACCTGGCTGTGGGTTGATCTTAACCTCGAGCCCCACTGTGCCTTGAAAAGTTGATTGAACTCCCAACTGGAGTCTTAAGCTTGTCATCTTGCTGAGGTAGGGTGACCAGATTTCTAAAGCCAACAAATCATGATTTTTCACAAAGATAGGAGTAGGACTACAATTTTGCGATGCAGAAGGCAGAAAGGTGCAGAATGCTTTGAAGGCAGCACCACCCGATGAAGCAATTGCAGACCCCTGTGCAGTAAGGGAAAACTAACTGCTGCTCTTACAGCGATTATGAAAAGACTGGCACCTATTCTGGCACCAATACTCATAAAAGGTAGTGCAGTGGGGTTTCTCTCAAGATTGATCCACCAGGACAGAAAACCAATAAATGGTGCTGTCCAGGTGAATCCAGGGTGTCTGGCCACCAGACACAGAGGCTCTTAGCTCACTGTCTCACGCTTCAGGTGGATGTGGAGTTTTTAGGATCTTACCGTCCTTAGTGTGAGAAGAACATTTTGTCTAATCACCAAGGATGAATTAGTTGGTAACTTAAAAGGATGCCTCCATTGCTTCTGAAGTTTTTGAGGCGTTAGCTGGTCCTGTCGGACCACACGCATTGAAGGAATTGTTGATCATGGGGATGGTGCCTGAAAAAGGGGACCTTTTGACATTGGTGATTGGAGTGAGTCCATTAGACTTTGGCTGGTGGACCTGCATGTTGGCTTTTCAAACAGTTTTGTTCCTGCCCCCACTTGTTAGACTACCCTGCCCCTGGGGTTAGTCCAATGAACTCTGCCCTGGGGGATCAGCAGTAGATTGGGTCCTAATTTCAGTAGTTGCTTTAGGAAACCTGATTATTCTGTGCTTTCACAGACTCACCGTTGCTGCTGAACTTAGTGCAGAGACCAGATCGATACAGCCCACAACAACCCTAAATTCCTTGAAGCAAGTAAAAACTTTTGGACCCCAATGGTGTCTGTAGGATGCTGTTTGTCTTTACTATCGAAGGTGAACTACTTGGGGTTAGGTCAATGGTATTATTATTTTCTGTCGTTATTTACTGTGGGGCCTATTTTACTGAGTATTTCGGCTCTGTGATTGCTTAAAGCTGCTACCTCTCCACACTGTCACCCCTCCTTGCTGGGGTTTTGGCCCCTCTCCCAGTTGCTCTAGGTTCTGTCTTTGGCTTCTGTTTCCACATGCTTGTCCAATTGCTTGATCTTTGTTGTGGTTGTGTGACGACCAGTGGACCGCCCTGCAACTGAGTGTAATGTATACTCTGATTACAAAGTGCTTGGTTCTGGGAAAGGGTCACCCAAGGGGGTTTCTGGTGGCTGGCCCTGGCTCACTAACCTCTGATGCATTTGCTGCTCATGGTATGGCTTTTACCTGCACCTCTCTGCCAGGTGACACCGCCTATGGCAGTGGTACGCTGTGTTTCCGACCAGTCTTCCTCGACTCCACTACCATATTCTATTTATGCTCCTGAACTGACAGTTTGGAATCTTCTAAAGGTTTGAGGTGGCACCCCTTTTGTAACTGGTGCCATCTGCATGGTTTCAGGCATCACTGTCCCTTGAGGGCAGTCTTTTTCAATTTATGTTGAACTAGTTTTGGGTGTCTCTTTAGGCCTGCTTCCACTTCTCTCTATCCTTTTCTTGTGGTGATGGAGAATTTGAGCTTGTATCTTCTGCCAGCGTTTGGTATCTAAACCAACTACACTGTCCAGCTGCTATGTGTCTCGTTGGGTAACCGTTTTTAGAAAAATTGTAGAAAAATGTGACTTGTGGGCCCATATCGGTCCATGGCTGTCCGGTTTCTTGTCCCTATCTTTCCATCATTCTATTCAGGACATATTTTATGCTTTCCTTTGGCTTCATGGTCACTGCCATAAGTCCTACATCTGTGCAGTTAGGGAATATTTGTCTCTAGTTGGTCAAGATCCGGTGGCTGTCTCTATTAAATGCAGCTGTCATGCTGTGTATCTGTTAGCGTGTGTTAGAAATAGGGGAGTCTTGAGTTGGCAGTGGCTTGCACCCTGTCCAAGTAGGGACCCTTCCTTCTAGTAAGGGTAAGGGAGTTACACACCCAAGAGGATTCCTGCTCACCATCTTGGTAGCTTGGCACAAGCAGTCAGACCTAGCTCAGAGGCAATGTGTAAAGATTTTGTACACAATACACACAGCAACAAAGTGAAAACACTACAAATGGACACCACACCAATTTAGAAAAATAAAACATCTTCATCTAAACAAAATAATACCAAAATGACAAAAATCCAACATATAGAACTGAAGATATCCCTTTTTTAAAAGTTTTTTAGCAATTCCGTCCATAGAACTCTATGGATGCGGTAGTTTACAAAAAGTACCTGTGATGCGTCAAAATCCACAAGGAGAAATACCTGTAAAAGAGGAAAGCGTTACCCTCGCCACCGCCGAACATATGCACTTCAAGATCCACACCGATCCCAAGACCACCCTCAGAGTCACCCTCATCTACAGACTACCAGGCCCACGTCCCCAATTCTGCAACTCCATCACCGACTTCATCAGCACGCACGCCCTGACCTCCACCAACTACATCCTGCTCGGTGACCTGAACTACCACATAGAAAACAACAAAGACAGCAACTCATCCGCCCTGATCGACAACCTCGCCACCCTCGGACTGAGACAGATCGTCACTACCCTGACCCACATCGCCGGTCACACACTCAATGCCACCTTCACCGCCAGCCCCCACGTTGCCTTCTGCCACACCTGGACCGACCACCACAGCGTCCACTTCACCTTCCAGAAACCCGTCTCCCACCACTGCACTCTACAGATCCCCCACCGACGCTGGGGAAAAGTCACTAAGGAACGACTAGAAACAGACCTCGTACTCAACCCACTGACCAGTCGCACCGACCCCGAGGAGGGGGTCCACACCCTCAGACTCTGGATGGAGGACTGCGCCAACACCGTAGCACCCATGAAACAACCCACTGACAGAGACACCAGCCAGAGTGCCAGCTGGTTCACCCCAGAACTCCTAGCCTCCAAGCACACCTGTCGGAAACTGGAGAACATCTGGCTCAACGACAGAACACCCGCCAACCGCACAGCCCACAAAGACCCAACCACAACCATCACCACCTCATCAGGACCACCAAAAAAGCCTCATTCTAAGACCGCCTCGACAACAACGCACACAACAGCAAAGAGCTATTCAACATCGTGAAAGAGCTCTGCTTTCCCAGCTCCTGCACCAATGACATCCCGCCATTACAAGCCCTGTGCGACACCCTCGCTGCCTTCTTCCACCGCAAAATCACCGACATCCACAACAGCTTCACCCCCCGGACCCCGCCACGACGAACACCCAAGAGCCCAACCAACCACGACCCCCTGACCACTTGGACCAACGTGAGCGCCGAAGACATAACCAGGAGCACCATTCACTCAGGCTCCCCGTCTGACCCGCTACCCCACCACATCGCCAACAAAGCCGTCAACCTATCCTTCGAGACAACTACCTTCCTGAAGAGCCGGAAACACGCCGAGATCAACGCCCTCCTGAAGAAACCCAAGGCTATCCCGAGCGACCTCAAGAACTTCCGGCCCATCTCCCTGCTTCCGTTCCCTGCGAAAGTCATGGTAAAGATCGTCAACATCCAGCCTACCCGCTACCTAGAAAACAACAGCATCCTGGTCCCCTCCCAGTCAGGCTTCCGCAGCAACTACAGCACCGAGACCGCCCTCATCGCCGCCACAAATGACATCAGAATCCTACTCGACAGCGGTGAGACAGCAGCCCTCATCCTCCTGGACCTCTCTGCCGCCTTCGACGCCGTCGGCCACCACACACTGCGCACATGCCTCTACGATGCAGGGATCCGAGACAAGACCCTGGACTGGACCACCTCCTTCCTCACCAACAAAACCCAGAGAGTCCGCCTCCCCCGTTCCAGTCCAGATCCACCACTACCATCTGCGGCGTCCCCCAGGGGTCCTCACTCAGCCCAACTCTGTTCAACGTCTACATGTCCCCCTTCGCTTGCTCGCCAGACTACATGACCTCAACATAATCTCCTACGCCGATGACACCCAGCTGATCCTCTCCCTCACCAAAGACCCCCTCACCGCCAAATCCAACCTACACCAGGGCATGAAGGCCGTTGTCGAATGGATGGAGGCAAGCCAACTCAAACTGAACACGGACAAGAAGGAGGTCCTCATCTTCGGGCCCAATCCCTCAGCGTGAGACGACTCCTTATGGCCAGGATCACTGGGAACCCCCAGCACCAATCAACCACGCCCGCAACCTAGGGATCATCCTCGACTCCAAGCTCAGCATGACCAACCAAGTCAATGCAGTCTCCTCCTCCTGCTTCCACACTCTCTCCATGCTCCGCAAGATCTACAGATGGATCACGACGGACCCACGGAAAACCTTCACCCACGCCCTCGTCAGCAGCCAACTCGACTGCGGAAACGCCCTCTACGCCGGAGCCCCGTCCAAACTCATCAACAGACTCCAAAGAATTCAGAACGCCTCCGCACACCTGATCCTCAATGTCCCATGCCATGAACACATCCCCCCACACCTGAGAGACCTGCACTGGCTCCCCATCGACAAAAGAATCACATTCAAACTCATGATCCACACACACAAGGCAGTCCACAACACCGGTCCAGCGTACCTTAACGACAGACTCTCCTTCTATGTACCCAACAGGAAACTCCGCTCCGCCGACCTATCCCTGGCCGCCGTCCCGCGCATCCACAGAACCACTTCCGGGGGCAGATCCTTCTCCCACCGTGCCGCCAAGTCCTGGAACGCCCTCCCCCTCCTCCTACGACAGACCGCAGACCTCCCGGCATTCAGAATACTGCTCAAGATCTGGCTCTTCGACTACTAGCTGCAGCTCCCCCCCCCTAGCGCCTTTAGACCCTAGCCGGTAAGCAGTGCGCTTTACAAATTCCCTGATTTATTGATTGATTGATTGACTGAGTCACAATCAACCACCACAAACTTCCCTGACACACGTTTACACCCATCTGACCCAGTGGGAATGTGCATTTTACGAGCTTTTGAGGGGGTCACGTGTTAAGTGTGATGGACGGGGAGTTTAGTGTTTGGGGACTAACCATGGGCGAATTTTGCGAATCTGGCGTTCGCGAATTTTGCGAATTTGCGAACTCGCAATCTGCAAAATCCGCGAATTCTCGCGAATTTGCGGATTTTTTTTTGTGTTCGCAAGGATTTCTGCCAGTTCGCAAGGATTTCTGACAGTTCGCGAGGGTTTTGTAACAGTTCGCAATTGCGAACTTACATGTCGGCTCGCAACGGTCACGATTATGTGTTTCTACGTCTGGTTCATCATCATAGGTTCCCAGCACCCTCTGTTTCACCCCTGCCACCCTCTGTTTTACCCATGCCACCCTCTGGTACATCAATGCCTTATGCCACCCTCTGGTTCATCATCACTGTAGATTATGGGGGGAAAAAGCAAGCACAACTGCCTGCTTCAACTGACATGAATTCATTTGGGGTTGATTTATTAGTGTGTCACTGTTTTAAAATTCCAGTCAGGCACCTGCTTCCTTATCTGTAATTTGCTTTCTGTTGCAGTGCAATTTTTTTTTCCAGGACCTTTGTGGCCTACTTGTAGCTATTCTATGAGCCTGCTGTGAGGGTCAGAGCAGGGTCATATAATTGTTGCAACTAGCAACTGAACTCTGGAGGGGCCCTTGTCAGGAAGCACTACAGGGAACGTTTACTAATGATGAGTTTGAACTTTTGAACCTGCTTTCACTTTTGCAAAACTCGTTTTTCTGCAGAGCAGCATTACAGCAACTTTAATGCCCCACCAAGCTTATATGAGAAAGTTGATTTCTAATCCAAAAGTTATCCAAAGAAAATCAAAAGGCCTCAAATCTAAAAAAGTGCAGGCAAATGTCAACCTGAGGAGTTATTCTGATAAAAATAATCATTTTCAGAAGGTCTATGCTGCTTGCTAGTAGATTTCTTGTGCAGAATTGCAATTTTTGTAATTTCGCAAGTGCGAGATTGTTGCTGCCCGCCGCACCTACATGTTCGCAATTGCGAACTTACACCGCAAAGAAAAAAATCCGCTGCGTGCGAATTTGCGGATTTTGCGGGAAATTCGCGAATCTCGCGGATTGCGAATTTACCTAAAATCCGCAAAATCCGCGAGCTTATCGGATTTTCCGCCCATGCTTATTGGGGACCTTCCCTAGGGATTTGGGCTATGCTGGTGGCATTTGGGTGTGCTTGCTTTTAGATTTGTCTGGATGAGACCTGCCTGACCTTCTTTTGGTGGGTGGCTCATTGGCTTCTACTATCATTGGGTTTGAATATCGAAATGCAGGGGGAGTTGGTGTGAGTACCTCAATCCCGGGATATGGTAGGGGAAGTGCTGACACCCTGATCGCTTTCAACATCGTATCAACAATTCTAACACTGACTTCCTTTTGCTTTTTTTCTGTCCTGCATATTTTTTTTTAAATGTGTTTTAGTGGGTTCAATTATCTTTTTAGTCAAATGATCTTTCCTTAGACCAGGGAAATGTGTGTGCCTATTTGTGTAAATGCCACTCTTGGCAGACTTTCAAATCACGTTTTTCTGGGAAACATCCTTTACCCCATAGTCTTTGCAATAACCAGCCCCTACAGCGAAGTCAGTACCCTGTATACAATATTACCCTGCATTACTTTAGCCTGCAAGTCGTTACAACGACTTGCTGTAGGGGGCAGATTGTTGGACTGGTGTTGGATTTTTAAGTCCAACACCTTCCCCTCTGTTGCGTAGACTGGAGTTGGAACAGTATTTATACTATTCCAAAGTACAGCTCCCCCTGAAACAAGCAATTGTAACAACTTTCATGCTGAAGTAACACATGGTAACGTCACAGATGGGAAACTGACTGAATTTTAATGGCATGCAGGGTAAATGCCTGTGGGTTTCCGTCATACAACCCATTTTTCTAGTTTTGTTTGTCTAATTGTAGGGGCAATCATATGTGGTGCAATGTACTATGAGCTCAGTGCTTTCATCAAACAGTTTGAAATAGCAATTCAATAAAACAAGATAAGAAAGCATATGTAGTATTGAAACATAGGGCGAATCTACAATATGTGAGAATTCTGCCTGCATGATTTCAATTTTCACACAATTAAGACAATCAATGTATATCATTTCATACAATAATACATTTCAATAATGGTTGACAGAAATAATAACTATCATCTACCAAGAGAAGACTGGTGTGGAAAACATTACTAAGTGAACTGGATAGGCTGCCACTATCTTCTCCTAGAAAAAGATGCTAATCATAAAACCATTTAGAAATAAGTCTGAAATAGCCTGCCCATCTTGGCCATATATGAGTTACGCCCAGTTTCTTGGGTCCAACATTTCCTTATCCAAATTCTGCCCTGAAACGCCATGGGTCAAGCTAAGTGCACCTCCTGCACTCCTTTCAGATACTATGCTTGTTATGAAACCTCTTTAGCACTGGGAAACTATTGAACTAAAAAAACTATGAGACTGATGTGTCAACTCTGACCATTCAGGATAGCTATGTCACAAAGATCAGAGTGTTTTCAAGGGCTACATTCAAAATATACACTATATTCACATTAGCTAGAGCCAGCTACTGAACAAAGATGTCTTCTGTGGGATGACTATGAGGTTGTCTTATGACTGATACAACCAAGGCATATGAAATAGGTAATTGTCCAGAGCCTGTCAGTTAAAGGGCCCGCAAGTTATCTTTTTACACCTCTCCCTAGCTTACCATATGCCAAATTCTTGAGACTATGTTTTAGTTTTGGTGTAGTCCCTTACCCTCTGTGACGGCTGCTTCAGGATGAACTTTTGTCCCGGGGATTCAGCAGAAATTCAAATCAATTGCAGTGTCTGCCCACCTTTCTCGTGGTGCAAACATGAATAAGTCCAGGCAGTGTCACCTTTGTTCGACTGCAGTTGAGTTCAAGGTCCCAATCCTCCTAGGGTGGCTCCAGAAAATGTTGCTTTAGTTAGAATGCCTTGGAAAAAACAGAAGATAAGAGGTGATTGGCAAAACAGGAACCGTTTATTTAATGAAACAGTTTGGCTGGGAGAACAGTTAAAGGCACTAGGTCTGTGGACTGTCTCAATTTACACTTGGTCTCTGTTCATTTTATATACAAAGTACAAAAGGTAATACAACCTGTTTCCGGCATGCCATATATATGGTGAGGAATGTTGATTAGTGCCTTTGGAGTCATAAAGTAATGGCCAATGGTTACTACAGAATTGTCTCAACCTAGTGTGGACACAGTGTGGCCAGATGTGAATGTGTCCAAATGTCTGGGATGGGGAGTACATGATCACTACATGTACTAGGTCCAGACTGGCTATATGTTCCTTACTCATCTGGCATCTGACTTTATGGTATTTTTCAAAGCACATGCACCCTGAGTGCTTTATTAGAGCCTTCTCCCCTGGTCATTGTAATGTTATTGCACCTATCTGTGGGACTGATCATGAGTTTCCTGCCCAAGTGTTTGCCTGCATGTTATGCACCCTCCCACCTGTGACCTATCAATCAGCAATTCCCGTGCCTAGGTCTCAGGGATTGCCTTACTAGATATTCGATGTTGAGGTGAGCAAATCTGTTAATACAGACTATATTTCCTTTTCATTGATGTATGCATTGATGTATAAATTAACATACTGAATATACTGTGACATTCAGAAGAGTCATGTCTGACAAGTCAGGTCAGCCTATTGTTTGGTCCAGGGCAGTATTACACAGCTCATTCACATCTTATTCAAAACATGCACATGCTGGGAGAACTTAGATATCTAATAAAATTAGCACCCAGGAACTTCATACAGGAAAAAGGTGACTTTTTAAATGGTATTTTCCCTTAATTTTGTTTTATAAATCTGACTGCACCATTGAATTGGATTTTCAATATCTATTACAGATAGTTGTTTAATTATTTTTCTAAAAAGAACAATTGATGGCCAGAATTTAGAACAATGTCATACATTAACCCCAGTACAGAGATAGGGACCTAAATCCATTGTTTTCTTGCTCAATATGCCATTCCATGTTGGATCCAGCCATATGTAAATCAGTCTTGACCCTGCGCTCAATGAGAACAGTCCAGCCCGAACCCTAAGGCCTGGTCCTCCCTGGACTGGAAACAATCATCCATGGACCGGTTTCAGGGTCTCACCCCTCATCAGCCAAGATAACTTGATTACTGTGACATGGAGAGCACGGGACAGAGGTCTGGGCATACCCGTCCCAAACTAGGTGACAAATGCAAAAAGAAGACTTTATGGAAAGAATGCAGAACAATGGCATACATTCACCCCAGTACAAAGATCTGGGCCTAAATTCATTGTTTTCTTGCTCACCATGCCATTCCAGGTTGGACCCAACCAAATGCAAATCGGTCTTGACCCTGCGCCCAATGGGAACAGTCCAGCTCGAACTGCTTAGACCAGGACCTCACTTACCTGGAAACAAGCACCCTAGGACCAATTTCAGGGTTTCACTCCTTGCTCGGTTTGCCACTGGATTCAAGCTAGCCTGGCTGATGAGGTGTGTTACCCCGAAACCGGTCCCAGGATGCTTGTTTTCTGGTTCAGGGAAGATCTGGCTTGGCAGTTCGGCCTGGACTGTTCCCACGAGGCACAGGGTCAAGACTGATTTCCATATATCTGGGTCTGAACTGAGGCGGTGAAATGAGCTAAAGAACGATGATGGAATCAACACAGATCTGTGACTGGGGTGAGTGTCTGAAAAGTTTCAGCGCTCCATCCATCATTTCCTTGTGTTTGTTTCGTTCTCCCTAAGTTTGCAGGGTATAACCAGACATGGGTCCCTTGCGTCCCTTGCTCACTTTGCCACTGGATTTAAGCTTGCCAGGCTGATGAGGGGTGTTACTCCGAAACCGGTCCCAAGATGCTTGTTTTCCAGTTCAGGGAAGACCTGGCTTAGCAGTTCGGGTTGGACTGTTCCCATGAGGCAAAGGGTCAAGACTGATTTTCATATAGCTGGGTCTGAACTGAGGTGGCAAAGTGAGCTAAAGAACAATGATGGATTCAACTCAGATCTGTGACTGGGGTTGAGTGTCTGAAAAGTTTCAGTGCTCTGTCCATCATTTCCTTGTGTTTGCAATTTTCTTTCTTGTCAGCCCCATTCCTGAGATACAGTATTAGAATTTTAATCTGTACTCCGGTTTTCTACCTAGTGCAGCTAGGCCTGCTTCAGTGAAACTAGCATTTTGGGTCTTGTCACTAAACATGGTAACATTAATTTCCCACATATCCAACTTTTAAAAACCATACCCCCTACCTTTTGGGCTACCAGATTTATAGAGGAATAACTTACTAATATTTAAAAGGGTGGTTAAAACTTGTCAAAAAGGGTTATTTTAGCAGGTCTCAATGCACGTTTTCCACTGCAGTAGTCAGTCTACAATGGTAGGCCCCAAGCTATATTTTCTTTTATCACACTAGTTCAAGTTCAAGTTCAGTAATTTGTATAGCGCTCTACTCACCCAGAGGGTCTCAAGGCGCTTGGGGGAGGGTGGGTGCATTAGTTATCGAATAGCCAGGTTTTTAGCTGCTTTCTAAAGGAGAGGTGTTTCTGTGTAAGGCGGAGGTGAGTGGGGAGAGAATTCCAGGTTTTGGCCGCTAAGTAGGAGAAAGATCTTCCTCCCATGGTGGATCTATTGATGCTCGGAATTGCGGCAAGGGCTTGATTGGATGAACGAAGGTGGCGGGTGGGTGTGTAGAAGGACAGTCGTTTGTTGAGGCATTCGGGTCCTAGGTTGTAGAGGGCCTTGTGTGCGTGGGTGAGGAGACGGAACGTTACTCTCTTGTTGACGGGAAGCCAGTGGAGATCTTCCAGGTGACTGGGAAATGTGGGCTTGACGGGGGATGTCCAGTATGAGTCTGGCTGAGGCGTTTTGGATGCGTTGGAGTTTTTTCTGTAGTTTGGCTGTGCTTCTGGCGTAAAGGGTGTTTCCATAATCTAGTCGGCTAGTGACTAGTGCGTGGGTGACTGTTTTTCTTGTTTCGGTGGGGATCCAGCGGAAGATTTTTTTGAGCATGCGTAGGATGTTGAAGCATGATGATGAAACGGCATTGACTTGTCTGGTCATCGAGAGGGAAGAGTCTAGGATGAAGCCCAGGTTCCGTGCGTGATCTGTAGGTATGGGTGCTGTGCCCAGAGCCGGTGGCCACCATGAGTCGTCCCATGCAGAGGGGGACAATCCTAAGATGAGGACTTCCGTTTTGTCCGAGTTTAGTTTTAAACAACTGTTCTTCATCCATTCGGCTACTTCTTTCATTCCTTCGGTAGTTCTTAAGTTCAGAGGGGTCCGCTGTGGGTTTCTTCAGAAGGGCGCTGAGTTCGGCATGTTTCCAGCTTTCTGGGAAGGTAGCGGAGTTGAGGGAGCAGTTGATGACATCGCGGAGATGGGGTGCGATGATGGAGTCTGCTTTGTTGAAGATGTGGTGGGGGCATGGGTCCGTTGGTGAGCCTGAGTGGATGGAGTTCATCAGACGGATGGTGTCTTCAGTAGTGATTGGGTTCCAGGCGCAAAGGTTATGAGAGTGCTGTTTTGGTTCGGAGGTGGGTGGAGTGGGTTGTTCTTCGGACAGGTTTTCAAAGCTGTTATGAATGTCGGCAATTTTGTTGTGGAATAAAGAGGATAGAGAGTCGCAGAGGTCTTGGGAGGGAGTGATTTCGTTGGTGCCGGCGGTGGGGTTGGTAAATTCTTTGACGATGTTGAATAGTTCCTTGCTGTTTTGGGCGTTGTTGTCGAGTCGATCCTTGAATGCTGATTTCTTGGTGGATCGGATCAATTGGTGGTGTTTGAGGGTGGCGTCCTTGAAGGTGGTCAGGTTGTTAGTTGTTGGGTTTTTTCTCCAGGTTTTCTCGAGGGTACGACATAACTTCTTGGATTTTTTAAGTTCATCGTTGAACCAGGGGGCCTTTTTGCTACCTTGTTTGATCTGGTGGTTTTTCAAGGGTGCTAATTCGTCAGCACTGTGGGTGATCCATTGTGTGAGTTTGGTGGCAGCTTGGTTTGGGTCCGATGATATGGCGGGGGGGTTTTGGTTAAGCGATGTGAAGAGTTCGTCGGTGGTGATTATGTTCCAGTTTCTTCGAGGAATAGGTTGTGGTGGGATGTGGGTCGTGGTCTTTTTGTAGATGAAGTGAACGCAGCTGTGGTCCGTCCAATGGAGAGCTGTGGTGTGATCGAAGGAGATGTGTTTGCTGGAGGTGAAGATAGGGTCGAGCGTGTGTCCGGCTAAGTGGGTGGGGGTGTCAACAAGTTGTTTGAGTCCGAGATTGGCCAGATTGTCCAGAAGGGTGGTGGTGTTGCTGTCGTTATTCTTTTCCAAGTGGAAGTTGAGGTCTCCCAGTAGAATGTAGTTCTCGGAGATGAGGGCATGTGGGCTGATGAAGTCAGTGATGTCTTCATTGAATTGTGTGCGGGTTCCTCGTGGTCTGTAGAGGAGGGTGCCTCTAAGTGTGGTCCTGGCCTGGGGTCGGTGTGGATCTGGAAGTGAAGGTGTTCGGCGGTTGCGAGGTTGTCGTCGGAGCTGGTCGTGATTCGGATGGTGTTCTTATGGGCGATGGCGATGCCTCCTCCTGTTTGGTTGGTGCGGTCTTTTCGGATGATCTTGTAGGTGTCCGGGATGGCTATGGCGATGTCGGGTGCTGATGAGTCGTTCATCCAGGTTTCTGTAAGGAAGGCGATGTCCGGTGATGTAGTGTCGAGTAGGTCCCAGAGTTCAGTGGCATGTTTGTGGATCGATCGGGTGTTCAGCAGGATACACTTCAGGTGGTTAGAGTTGGAATTGTGATTGGAGGGGGAGGATTTGGCATGGGTCCTGATGCAGGCGAACTTGCAGGAGTGGCAGGCGAATGGTCCGTGGGTGTGTCTTGGGGTAGCTATGCAGCATTGTGGGGTGCGTCCGGAGTTAAGGGCAAGGAGAGTAGCGGCGTCATAAGTTAAGTGAGTGGAGTGGGTTTTGCGAGGGCCAGGGGGTTTTGCGCTGGGCGCGGGCCAGGCACGGACGGGCGTAGACGGGCTTACCTTTGGCGCACCTTCGGCGCGCATAGGGCGCGACCGCTGCGCGTGAACGCTGCGCACGGAAGCATCTGTCATATGTGGATGGAGGAGGGGGAGGGGCGAGGGCGGAGCAGCTGGGAGGCGGGAGCGGGGTGGAGGGCCGGGCTGGAAGGCACAACAAACAAACAACAAGATGGCTGCAAGCCACAAGTGGGAACAGGACGAGATTGGGCACGACCTACCAAGCAATATCGACTGGGCAGCACAATCAGGCAACAATATGCAAAGCGAGTGGCACAGCAAAAGATTAAGGCACAGCTAGTGGAGGCACAGTAATTGAGCAGTACACGGGAGACAGTTACCTTTTGATGCCATGTCATATACTGTGGCGTTATAGAATGTTAAATATGCCAATTAGAGATTACCAATGTTTTCCATGTTTAAGGAGTCAGGGCACATAAACTGGATACTAGATAGTAGTGCCTGAGTGTAAAGAGTCTAAACCCCTGCAATAAAACAGAGTCAAGCCAAAGGCAGATTGCCCAGAGCTGTTTTAAAAAAAAACAATGAAGCAGCCTGATATAGTTAGCAAAATATGGGATTGTCTAACCAACATTGTCTTACCCCTTTGCTAACTTTCACTAAGATTTTCTCTGACTTTTATCATTCCAGCTAAAACCACTGCTCATTATGTTGATATTTAGAGATAACAAGAGGCGATGTAGAAAAGAAACAGAAATCGGGATATTTAGTAGGTTACCTATCAATTTTATACATAGTGGCAGATTCCACAATTGTTTAAGTTGCTGCTCTAATTTAAAAAAAGACACATAGTTTCAGTGATACTACAGTAAGATATTGCTGGCTACAACCACCCTCAGACAGTGCTTGGATACAGTCTATTCTGTGGTCCATACAGCTTGAGGAAGGAAGTCAGGTGTAGCAGTAAATCTATCTGTGAATTATGTGAAACTCAGGTGTTGCAGTAAAACAGACAATGTTCATTTATAATGCCTTCTTGCATTTCATAAGTGGGACAAATCTTTCAATACTGCAATTATTTCATAAAGTGGTGGTCAGAGCTCAGTGCAAACAAAATAGAGGGCAAGGATTGTGCATTTATGTATCCACCCAAGTTACAATTGCTTAGATGCACTTTAGTCTCAGTATGTGAAGTACAGATACCTGAGAAGCTTTGTGGAAAATCCACAACTTTGTATATATTCAAGCATTTTCCATGGAAATTCCAAATTTATTAGGTCATGTCCGCAGTTAGGGGCCTATTACGATGGTGGGCGGATCGCTCCCGCAGGGCCGGCTGTAGCCACGGCTGGCCCAGCGGGGGCGATCCGCCTGCCATCCATACCTGAATGACCCCCTGCCATATTAGTATGGTTGCGGGATCCGTGGCGGACGGAAAGACCATCAGCCACTTTTCCGCCGGTCAACTCGTCGGCCTGCCGTAAAAGTGGTGGCGGTGTCTGCAAGACACTGCCATCCATATTACGATGCAGGCTGAGGGCAGCCTTCGCATGGCGGTGTTGCCGCCATGAAAAACATGCAGTTTTTGCTGTTGAGGGCCTGTTGTGGGCCCCCAGGATGTTGGTGGTGTGGGGGGTGCACATGGGGGGTACCTATGGTACCCCCCTGCATTTGCATGCACAAGGTGGCAGGCACAGCACGGTGCCTGTCACGTTGTACATGCAAATGCACAACATGCATTTTTACATTGCAGTGGGTGTTGCTTACAGCACCGCCTGCCGCAATGTAAACAAGCATTGGAAATGCAATAGGTCTCGCATTAGGAAAGTTTGAGCAATTGGTATTGTAAATGACACTTTTTTTATTTATGTGTTGGTTTTGTAACTAGCAAAAGTAATAGCTTTGTCAGTTACAATGTCAATAGTTTTAACTTTCGCAAATGTGACACCTATAGCATTTGTAATGCAATGTGTGTTGTCTTTACGTGACTTAGATGTCAGCTCTGGTCGTTAGGCCACATCTCTAGAGAGCAGGAGAGTGCAGCAGGGGAGAGAAGCACAGCAATGCAATAGGTCTCGCATTAGGAAAGTTTGAGCTATTGGTATTGTAAAGGACACTTTTTTCATTTTTGTGCTTGTTTTGATAATAGCGAAATTAATAGCTTTGTTATTTACAATGCCAATAGTTTTATCTTTCGCAAATGTGACACCTATTGTAACACAATATGTGTTGTAGCACTGAGTGGTGTGAGGGTGAGGGAGGGTGAGGGTGAGTGGGTGTGTGAGGGTGAGGGTGAGTGAGGGGGTGTGAGGGTGAGGGTGTGTGAGGGGGTGAGGGTGTGTGAGGGAGTGTGAGGGTGAGTGAGGGTGTGTGAGGGGGTGAGGGTGAGGGGGTGAGGGTTAGGGGGTGTGAGGGTGACTGAGGGTGTGAGGGTGAGGGGATGAGGGTAAGGGTGTGTGTGGGTGAGGGGGGTGATGGTGAGAGGGTGAGGGTGTGTGAGGGTGGGTGACAATGACAGTTTCTTCAATGCATAGAAAGCAATCCTCATTCTCAAACTCATGCATTGAGAGATGCATACCCACACACCCATAACTTCTCTTGTACACTAGTATGAGGGAGACACATGAGGGAGAAAACAATATTGAGCAAAGGCAGAAGCTCCAGCAGGGTGGAGAGGAAAGCACACGAGGAATACAGCTGGAAAACACATGTACTTTTTTTGAAGTGCTTAAAGAAAAAGAAAAATCGGTTTGTCCTTAAAAGTGAGCAGTGGAAGGAAACAAGTAGTTAGACTGTGTTCCAGGGGAAATGCAAACAGAAGACAGACAAAGTAAGCCATTGAATAAGAAGCAAGTACATTTGTGACAATAAAACTAGCCAGTAACTGGCAAGGAATGGGCAGTATTTAAGCCCACTGTGATTTCTTGGTAAGATGACCAAATTTCTTTTGCAATCCGCTTTCGATGTCTGGTCTGGTGGGCTTGACCTAAACAAGGTGAAAGCTACTATTAAATGGCTTCAGTGCTCAGTCAGAACAATGAGCTCTTCTTGTATACACTGTTCATGCTTATACTTGAAACTTTAGTCAGGAGAAATCATTACTAAACCGCAATTGGGACAGGCAAATTGTAACCATACAGAATTATAGCAGACCACGTAGACTACAGTCGACGAGTGTAAGGGGTGCCCAGACTCAGGAAATCGCTTTTGGACCATACATAAATACATGTTTTGCCATTTGCAAAAAAAATAAGTTATCTGGATATCAGTAGACTATTGCAAGCAAAATAATTAAGTGAGCAAGGAAGGAACAAAACCAGCACTGCCGGGACACACCTCTTTTATCCTTAATTAGAAAAACATAGGATTCCGAGATAGCATGCTGTTTTGTTTATTGTATACATTGTGTGACTTCGTTACAAAATTGTATGAACATTCAGCTACAAATTTGCCTTGGAAGGGACCTCGGAAATGTTTTTTTTTTCTTGAACAATTAAAAGCAGGCGAAGGCTGTAGTCATTCTATGCGCCCTTGTTTTTTAGAGTAATTGTGCATTTTCCAATCGTATTCATCAGTTTCAGCAAACTGAAACAACACGAGTGTTTCACTCGGTATCCTTGTCGTGGAAATAAAAATGCATGCAGCCGTTTTGCAGACTTATTTACAGCTTTAAAGTATTCCCGAGCAACATGTTTGGATCCACCTTGGTACTCGATAGAGGGGGTGAAGGTTGGCATCTCTTCGACCCTTTCGAGAGGATCGAGTGCTCAGGCAGTTGTGAGCAAAAAGTACGGGAAGACGGAGGGCATTTCTGTGGGGAGGGGGGAGGAGAAATGCGACACGGCGGGCAGGGGAGGGGGCGGAGCGGGGAGAGGGAACAGAAAAACATAGGATTCTGAGATAGCATGCTGTTTTGTTTATTGTATACATTGTGTGACTTCGTTACAAAATTGTATGAACATTCAGCTACAAATTTGCCTTGGAAGGGACCTCGGAAATGTTTTTTTTTTCTTGAACAATTAAAAGCAGGCGAAGGCTGTAGTCATTCTATGCGCCCTTGTTTTTTAGAGTAATTGTGCATTTTCCACTCGTATTCATCAGTTTCAGCAAACTGAAACAACACAAGTGTTTCACTCAGTATCCTTGTCGTGGAAATAAAAATGCATGCAGCCGTTTTGCAGACTTATTTACAGCTTTAAAGTATTCCCGAGCAACATGTTCGGATCCACCTTGGTACTCGATAGAGGGGGTGAAGGTTGGCATCTCTTCGACCCTTTCGAGAGGATCGAGTGCTCAGGCAGTTGTGAGCAAAAAGTACGGGAAGACGGAGGGCATTTCTGTGGGGAGGGGGGAGGAGAAATGCGACACGGCGGGCAGGGGAGGGGGCGGAGCGGGAAAAGGGAACAGAAAAACATAGGATTCCAAGATAGCATACTGTTTTGTTTATTGTATACATTGTGTGACTTCGTTACAAAATTGTATGAACATTCAGCTACAAATTTGCCTTGGAAGGGACCTCGGAAATGTTTTTTTTTTCTTGAACAATTAAAAGCAGGCGAAGGCTGTAGTCATTCTATGCGCCCTTGTTTTTTAGAGTAATTGTGCATTTTCCAATCGTATTCATCAGTTTCAGCAAACTGAAACAACACGAGTGTTTCACTCGGTATCCTTGTCGTGGAAATAAAAATGCATGCAGCCGTTTTGCAGACTTATTTACAGCTTTAAAGTATTCCCGAGCAACATGTTTGGATCCACCTTGGTACTCGATAGAGGGGGTGAAGGTTGGCATCTCTTCAACCCTTTCGAGAGGATCGAGTGCTCAGGCAGTTGTGAGCAAAAAGTACGGGAAGACGGAGGGCATTTCTGTGGGGAGGGGGGAGGAGAAATGCGACACGGCGGGCAGGGGAGGGGGCGGAGCGGGGAGAGGGAACAGAAAAACATAGGATTCTGAGATAGCATGCTGTTTTGTTTATTGTATACATTGTGTGACTTCGTTACAAAATTGTATGAACATTCAGCTACAAATTTGCCTTGGAAGGGACCTCGGAAATGTTTTTTTTTTCTTGAACAATTAAAAGCAGGCGAAGGCTGTAGTCATTCTATGCGCCCTTGTTTTTTAGAGTAATTGTGCATTTTCCACTCGTATTCATCAGTTTCAGCAAACTGAAACAACACGAGTGTTTCACTCAGTATCCTTGTCGTGGAAATAAAAATGCATGCAGCCGTTTTGCAGACTTATTTACAGCTTTAAAGTATTCCCGAGCAACATGTTCGGATCCACCTTGGTACTCGATAGAGGGGGTGAAGGTTGGCATCTCTTCGACCCTTTCGAGAGGATCGAGTGCTCAGGCAGTTGTGAGCAAAAAGTACGGGAAGACGGAGGGCATTTCTGTGGGGAGGGGGGAGGAGAAATGCGACACGGCGGGCAGGGGAGGGGGCGGAGCGGGGAGAGGGAACAGAAAAACATAGGATTCCAAGATAGCATGCTGTTTTGTTTATTGTATACATTGTGTGACTTCGTTACAAAATTGTATGAACATTCAGCTACAAATTTGCCTTGGAAGGGACCTCGGAAATGTTTTTTTTTCTTGAACAATTAAAAGCAGGCGAAGGCTGTAGTCATTCTATGCGCCCTTGTTTTTTAGAGTAATTGTGCATTTTCCACTCGTATTCATCAGTTTCAGCAAACTGAAACAACACGAGTGTTTCACTCGGTATCCTTGTCGTGGAAATAAAAATGCATGCAGCCGTTTTGCAGACTTATTTACAGCTTTAAAGTATTCCCGAGCAACATGTTCGGATCCACCTTGGTACTCGATAGAGGGGGTGAAGGTTGGCATCTCTTCGACCCTTTCGAGAGGATCGAGTGCTCAGGCAGTTGTGAGCAAAAAGTACGGGAAGACGGAGGGCATTTCTGTGGGGAGGGGGGAGGAGAAATGCGACACGGCGGGCAGGGGAGGGGGCGGAGCGGGGAGAGGGAACAGACGGAGGGAAGGCAGATAAGGGGAGGGGGGAGGAGAAATGCGACACGGCGGGCAGGGGAGGGGGCGGAGCGGGGGCCTGGAGTGCGGCTGAGGGAACTGATGTGCACGCGCTTTTAAGCTCAATGCGCATGCGCATTGAGCTTAAAAGTCACGGGCACTGCAAGGAATCACCACGATTCCTTGCAAGTCAGTTAAAGAGTGGTTAAGCCCCCATAGTCTCGCAAGCTCGATGCGCATGCACATCGACAGGCGAGACCTAAAAATGTGGGATGCACCCGCCACTGTGGCGGGCGCATCCCAATGTGAATGGCAGGATCGCCGCAACATGGGCGGTTGGTCCCGTGCCGCGATGCGGTGGCAGGCGGACAAAGTCCGCCTGTCATCGTAATAGGCCCCTAGGTGTTCACATAGAATATATTTCATTATTTTAATGAGGACTTATGCATTGCATGGTATGCTATTGCATGTAAAGCTGCACTTGCGGAACTCGAGATCCCACTGCAAGATTGTGATCTACCAGCACTTAATACAATGGATCAGAAATGTCTTGTAAGAAGGATTATTACATATTATAACAGATATATGAGAGAGCAAGTCCTTATTAAGTATCAATTTGCAACAAAGTCAGGGAATCCTGAAGACATATAGGGCCCGATGTAGATGATCACTTTTAGAAGTTGGCATTTCTGTGTGCTATGTGTCTGCTTGCCTAATGTGAATTGCATGTCTGGCTTGTGAGTGACAGGGGCTGGGAGGTGTGTGTGGCTCCACGAGGGCAGGGTGAGTCAGTACTAGGTTAAATGGGATATCTGCATTGAGATTAGTGGGAGGAGTAATCCCCTGACCCTGAATAGATCTGTGCCTAGCCTGGACAATGCTGACTCCGCCCCCTGTGGTGTGTTTGATCACCTAGTCCCCACCTGACAAAGGGGAAGAGGCCCCATGTAAACAAAGTGCTCCAATTCCCCCCTAAACCAGTTGCATCTGGTTCCCCCAAATCCTACACAGCAGACAAAGGAAAGAAGTGGTATAAATATACGGGCTGTGACCCCATGCATCCTGTGCTGATGCTGTTCCTAACTTTGCTGGGGCATGCTGCTGCTGGGGCCCAGGAGGAACCGCAATGAGGGCTTGCCTCCCTGGGCCCAGCATTGGCCCCCCGGATCCCTAAGGACTTTTTGGGACCTCTTGCACCCTATGAGCGCTTTATTATTATCTGCCAAGGAAAAGAAGCACAAGGGCTCCGCAGCACTGAGCTGCGATCTTTTCAAAGGGAATCCCGACGGGGGGATTTCCCTTAATGGAGGGGAGAGAATCAGAAGCCCACCCCGTATTTTGCATGCTTAACGGGAGCCTACCCCGCTTTATGGATAGTTGAAAATGCAGGTGCCCACCCCGCATTGAGGAGTTTATATGGCCGGTGCCCACTCCATATTGTTTATTTTCAGGTGGGTGCCCATAGCGAGTCCTGCTCCTGGGAATCACCGCCGCAGCCCTATCGAACCCGGAAGTCAGGCAAAGCTGCCTGGTGTTGGGTGGAGCAGAAGAAGAAGTCCCGCCCACCGCCGGGAAAACAGTCTGGAGCCTCGCAGGCTCCCCTGCAAAGTCCTTGGTGCCCGGAGAGGAACCGGGTGAAGCAGGAGTGCTGGGGGAGCCTTCCGGGCTCCTCAGGCTGACAGGAGTCCACCTAAGTGAAGGAGTGGGTGGGGCTCCTCTGTTTTTCATTGTGGGAAGTGCGATCGGGCCCATTTCCTGAGCGGCCTCTGCCTGATAGAGGGCTTCTCCAACATGGGGGGGGCAATTATTTCTTAGAGTTCCTGATGCGGCAGGCGCTTTGGGGCACATGGTTGATGCCCACCCTCCGTGGCCACTCTGAGGGCCCAGTGAGTGCCCGTGTGGCTTTCCCAGCTGTCTCACCTGAGAGAGGACAGCTGCAACAATGGGGGCAGTTTTGTTCAGAGAGCCCCAGTGTGGGGCCCCAAGGGCACAGTTGCACCAGGGCCTAACTGCTTTTCCCAACTGCGCCGCACCAGCTCAGGAAGCTGCAACATTGTGCGCACATTTGTTTTAGAGAGTCCCAGTCGGGCTCCCAGGGCACAGACGGCGCCAGTGCCTAATTTCCTTCACAACTGCATGGCAATTAGCGGCCGCTGCAACATTTAGGCTATCATTACTTTGGGGCCTTGTGGATGAGACAGGAGAGAGATACACTCCTCTGCCCAGCACAATTGCGCACTTGTGAATTCTGCTGCATTGGCAGCCGCCCTGACATTTTGGACATAGGGCATATGAGCCCTCTGAGAAGGCCAGAGGGACTGTTAGGTTGATAGGGCGCCAGGACCTAATGTGATTTATGTGGTGCGCAGGAAATGTGATTTATGTACTGTGATTTATGCACCCTGGTTTATGATTATGAGGAATTGCATTCTGTGGTGTATGCTTGTGAGGTTATTCCCTACTGTGATTTATTCCTCTAATGTGATTTGTGATTAGGAGGATATGGTCTAATATGTTTAGACTTATGGGGTTGGTGCCTAATGTATTTTAAGCCTGATATGATACTGTGCATAACATGATTTATGTTGCAGGATAATGCTGAGTACAGTGTTTGCCAGTAATTACTGGTTGTGTCATACGTTTAATATTTGGTTCTACATGTACTATTTTCACTTTGTGATGGTTCTGACAGTGGCCCAAATGGCCCTGTCTTGTGTATATAATCCCCTGTAAGTACTGCCCAGTGCCAGTTGGCACAGTGTATATTGCGTGATTAATATTCTAATGTGTTTATGATAATACAAGTCTATTTTTATATATATAACATTCTGTGGAGTTCCTTTTGTGGTGTGCCTAGTATGTTGTTAGTGTGTGTGCGTTGTGCAAACGCTTTAGACATTGCCTCTGGGATAAGCCTGACCGCTCATGCCAAGCTACCAAGGGGGTGAGCAGGGGTTATCTTCAGCGTGTAACTCCCTTGCCCTGACTAAAGGTGGTGGTTTCTGCCTGGATTTGGTGCAAGCCTTAGCCAACCAGACATCCCATTTCTAACACCTGAAATGCCAAACTGTATAAATAAGTACAGCACAATTTGTTTTTCTTTAACACAGATGGGATTGCTTCCCACCGAGCAATGCCTGCTTTCTATCAATACTGCATGCAGGTATTCATATGCTTAAAAGGGATCTATATATTGCATACATGGTCTCACTGATTGCCATTATTTGCCAGTCTTTGTGGCCAAACCACCACCACTTCAAAAGTTAAGTGCAATGAAAAGCGAGATGGAGACACTTATTATGTTTCTTGCCAAGTTTCACCATGTGACTCAAAGAAACTGGAACGCAAGCTGGAGCCTCTCCCTGTAGTCACAGTCTGTAGTGTGGGACAAAAAACACATACACATATTAGCACATTCTCTGTACAAATTTAATTATCTCAGCAAAGCCCCTTGCTACCATTCTATCAATCGTTTTTTTTCAAGCCAGGACTTCCTCAACTGCCAGAGCCATAGAAAGGATCACCACTTCAGCATACAGACAGTACTCGTATCTTCAAGGGAAGGACACCATTTAGTAGAGCTAAGCATGAGCGAATTTTGCGGATCTCGCGTTCGCGAATTTTGCGGATTTGCGGATTCGCAATCCGCAAAATCCGCGAATTCCCGCGAATTTGCGGATTTTTTTTTTTTTTTGTGTTCGCCCGTGTTTCTGCCAGTTCGCGAGGGTTTTGTACACTTTCGCAAATTGCGAACTTACCTGTCGGGTCGCAAGTTTCGCGAACTTGTTGTTTCTACGTGTCCAGCCTGTTTGGGACACTCTTCTTCATCACTGCCACTCTCTGTCACCACTGCCACTCTCTGACTACTCATGCCACCCTCTGGCCCACCCATGCCACCCTCTGTTTCATCACCACACCCTCTGGTTGTCCAGTGTACATTATTTTCGGCAAAGCAAAGCACACCTTCCCTGCCTCAAGTGACCTGAATTAATTTGGGGCTGATTAATGTGTCACAGAATATTTTTTTAGCTGGCACCTGCTTCCTTAGTGCGCCCTGATTAGTGATCTTTTGCACTTGCTAAGTGCTTTCATTGTTGCAAAATTAGTTACAACACCTGCCCTGCCCCAACTGACAATAATGAATTAGGGGCTGATTAATGGATTTTAACTTCCAGCCTGGCTCCTGCTTGTCTCCCTTAGCTGTAATTCAGGACCTTTGTGGCATATGTGTAACTATTCTGAGGTTCAGAGCAGGGTCACATAATAGTTTCAACTGGCAACTGAACTCTGGAGGGGCCCCTCAGGAAGCACTACAGGAAATGGCTACTAATGATGAGCCTGAACTTTTGAACCTGGTAAGTAGTTACTTTCAGTTTTGCTAAGATCGTATTTCTGCAATTTTGCACTTATTCGCGGGGCGCGAACTCACGCGAACTCACGCGAACAGTGCGAGCAGTGCGAGCAAAATCCGCTGCTCGCGGATTTGCGGATTTTGCGGGAGATTCGCAAATCTCGCGGATTGCGGATTTCCCGAAAATCCGCAAAATCCGCGAGCGGAACGGATTTTCCGCCCATGCCTAAGTAGAGCCTTTCGCTGCCCAATGTATGTGCTGGTAACTTCCTTCCTGCTCATTTAAATGTGTTAGACTAAAGTGAACCGCGTAAGCCTTAGGGTGGCACACACGTCTGGTCACTTGACCGTATTATCACTGAAATGCTAACTCTGTTAGTATTATTGTTGCCAGCACCATCACCATGGTATAAATAGGTCCCGGCCAAATGTAAATTAAAAATCAAACGTCAGGGTGGTGCTATATCCAAACCACAAACTATCCATGGTCCTACCCTAAGTCAACCTACCACTGACCTCCGCGGTATGGCCAGTGTTACTGCTGCTGGGTAGTTACTTCAGCGGTGCATCCCACGCCACCATTAACGGGTAGTGTTGCCCCAAACATGTAACTAGCCTGTGTAATGGCGTATTGTCATGGGCATGGAGGCCCTAATCCTTAAAAGAAAAAGGGGAGCAACGAGTCCCCATGTCTCCCCGTTATACCAAGTAAGTGGATGCATACAAAAGAGGACTGTTAGAACTGGCTATTTCTGGTTGGCTAAGGCTTACGCCAAAGCTAGGCAGAAACCACCATTCTAGTCAGGGCAAGGGAGTCACATGCCAAGATAACCCCTGCTCACCCCCTTGGTAGCTTGGCACGAGCAGACAGGCTTATCCCGGAGGCAATGTGTAAAGCATTTGCGCACGCACACAACAGCAACAACATCCTAGGCACACCACAAAAGGAACTCCGCACAAGGTTATATAAAAATACCTTTTGTATTGTCAAAACACATCAGATAGTAATCACACAATATACATTGTGCCAACTGGCACGGGCAATATTCACACAGGATTATTTACAGTACAGGGCCACATGGGCCACTGTCAGAATCAGCACTTAGTAGAAATAGCACTTCTAGGACTTAGAATACGTATAGCACAACATAACAATTATAGATCACAACCAGTAACCACTGTCATAAGGTAGGTACACACTACGCAATACTAAAACCATAGGCCTAGATCACGCAATGGCAACACATAACCTCTCTAGTATAACTATACTAGGACCCAACCACCTAAGAATAAAAATACATTTAGGGGTATATGCAAGAACACATTACACATGATGCATAAAAACATTCAGAGGTGCATTGTGTGGGGAAAGCCCAGCCCTATTCAGGCCCAGGTGCACCCCTCCCCTCACATCAGCATGCTAATCACTCCATTCACCACCGGGGCAGACCCGCCCAGACTCTTGGAGCCAGGCTCACTAGCCAGCTTCAGCCAATCACACGCCAGACACAAATTACACAAATATGCCAACTTCTAGAAGTTTTGTACCGCTTTTGGCCGCCATAAATGTGGCAGGGTATGCTCAGACATGAGTCCCTTGCTCACTTTGCCACTGGATTCAAGCAAGCTGGGCTGAAGACGGCTGGAATGCCAGAAACCGGTCCTCGGATGCTTGTTTCCGGTCCAGGGAAGACATGGCTTGGCAGTTCGAGCTGGACGGGCCCGCACGGCAGGGACACCATCCGGTTCTACGCCATTCTGAACCCACATGGTTACCTCCAAACCAGAACTCTCTGACCCAACTAGGATAACCCACTGGTACTCTCTAGTCATCCGCGGCCAAGACCAGGCCCTAGGCCATCCAAATGTCACAGGTCCTGACCAATCCACAGAGTGGGGGGCAGTAACCCCTGGCACATAATAGCCATTCTCCACTCTCCCTCTCAGGGTAGCTACAACTACCACTGATCCTTCAACCTAGGGACCATACCCTCAGGCTGGCCAGAGGTCACAGGCAATATTGCCCCACCCTACCTCTACTTCTGGGGTTCCGCACCCTCCCAGGGAAGCACCCACCAGAACACAACTCTACCACCAGATCAGGACCTCACTCCATCACTGGTCTACCACCTGGGATCTGGAAACTATTTCACTTCAGAGGTACAAAGCACACAGCACAGTCCCTCTTCAAGCAGGTGGGGGGACACATCACACAGCAAAGTCCCCTTTCCTCTACCTTAGTGGAAACAACAAACTGCAGGTGAGCCCCAGATCACACAGCAAGGGCAGCCCCCTCAGTCTCTTCAGCTGATCTACTTTGGCAGAGATTCCTTTTTGACCTGGAAGTTTCCTAATCTCCCAATTTAGGATCTAAACCCCTAGGTTGCACCGAGGTCAGAAGAGGACACCGTCCCTCTGCACCCCCTTCCAGAGTTCTGCACCCTCCCACCTTGGAGCGGTACCCCTGGAAGCCAAACACGGTCAGGACACAGATTACAGATGCCCTTTCCTCCAGATCAGGCTGAACCTGAACCTGGCCTCCCCCCTCTTCTGGGAACGACCTCCATAGGCTCCACAAATGGTCAAGCACTCTAGACGGTCAAATGGCCAGCAAACCAGGACTTCTGCACCCTCCACTTAGGAGCGATACTCCTCAACACCAGGACCGCCTGAGTTCTGCTTACAGACACTCCCCATCCTGTAGACACAGGAAGATCCTCCTCAAGTGACCTGTAAGTACAGCCTAGGCCCCTGACCTGGCGCTCCCTTAGGGAACCCTCCAGGCCCTAAGACAGGGTTTCGGGCCAACGTGGGACACAGCGTCCTACACTCACTCCACCTCCACTGAGACAGGACATGAGCTCCTACACCCCTACCATCCTACTGGGACCTAGCTGGGCTACACATGAACCTCTTCCCCTACACACGATCATCAGATACACAAGCCACTATTTTTAGAATCACTCCCTAATTCCTCTGCAAGACATCTAGCACACCACCAGACGTCCACCTTCTTATCCAGTGCCTCTGCAGGACCTCCTGCACACCACCAGAGGTACACCTCCCATGCAAGCTCCTTTTATTACAAAGAAAATCACACCAACTCCTCCAGTTCAACACACCACTCATCCACACAATCCCCTCCAGACTGGTGAGACAGTTCCTCACTGCCTCTGACTCTCAACCTGTACCCCTCTTACTGAGCACCAGGCACCATACTCTGGGAACTGGGAATGGGACTTCATGCACTGGACATATTTTAGCTGCCACCACTGGATCCTACCATACTGGGGAATCCAGACACACACACTACACTCCGGGGATAACCACCCTACCGAGCAAGCCATTTCTCCTCCACACTCACCCTCTTTCATCTACCCACACAGGGACAGGAACAGGGATTGGGCACTGGACCCAGCAAGGGATTCCTTATCTATGGGAACCTCCCCCTCTACTGGCGTCCCGCCCTGTCATTTTCTCTGATCTGCCAGAGTTTTGTAATGTAGCCAGCTGTCACTGTGGCACTGCGCAAACACAAGTCCTAATCCTCACCGCTGTCCAACAATGTTAGAACTGGCTATTTCTGGTTGGCTAAGGCTTATGCCAAAGCTAGGCAGAAACCACCATTCTAGTCAGGGCAAGGGAGTCACACGCCAAGATAACCCCTGCTCACCCCCTTGGTAGCTTGGCACGAGCAGACAGGCTTATCCCGGAAGAAATGTGTAAAGCATTTGCACACGCACACAACAGCAACAGCATCCTAGGCACACCACAAAAGGAACTCCATACAAGGTTATATAAAAATAACTTTTGTATTGTCAAAACACATCAGATAGTAATCATACAATATACATTGTGCCAACTGGCATGGGCAATATTCACACGGGATTATTTACAGGACAGGGCCACATGGGCCACTGTCAGAATCAGCACTTAGTAGAAATAGCACTTCTAGGACTTAGAATAAGTATAGCACAAAATAACAATTATAGATCACAACCAGTAACCACTAGCATAAGGTCGGTATACACTACGCAATACTAAAACCATAGGCCTAGATCACGCATGGACACATAACCTCTCTAGTATAACTATACTAGGACCCAACCACCTAAGAATAAAAATACATTTAGGGGTATATGCAAGAACACATTACACATGATGCATAAAAACATTCAGAGGTGCATTGTGTGGGGAAAGCCCAGCCCTATTCAGGCCCAGGTGCACCCCTCCCCTCACATCAGCATGCTAATCACTCCATTCACCACCGGGGCAGACCCGCCCAGACTCTTGGAGCCAGGCTCACTAGCCAGCTTCAGCCAATCACACGCCAGACACAAATTACACAAATATGTCAACTTCTAGAAGTTTTGTACCGCTTTTGGCCGCCATAAATGTGGCAGGGTATGCTCAGACATGAGTCCCTTGCTCACTTTGCCACTGGATTCAAGCAAGCTGGGCTGAAGACGGCTGGAATGCCAGAAACCGGTCCTCGGATGCTTGTTTCCGGTCCAGGGAAGACATGGCTTGGCAGTTCGAGCTGGACGGGCCCGCACGGCAGGGACACCATCCGGTTCTACGCCATTCTGAACCCACATGGTTACCTCCAAACCAGAACTCTCTGACCCAACTAGGATAACCCACTGGTACTCTCTAGTCATCCGCGGCCAAGACCAGGCCCTAGGCCATCCAAATGTCACAGGTCCTGACCAATCCACAGAGTGGGGGGCAGTAACCCCTGGCACATAATAGCCATTCTCCACTCTCCCTCTCAGGGTAGCTACAACTACCACTGATCCTTCAACCTAGGGACCATACCCTCAGGCTGGCCAGAGGTCACAGGCAATATTGCCCCACCCTACCTCTACTTCTGGGGTTCCGCACCCTCCCAGGGAAGCACCCACCAGAACACAACTCTACCACCAGATCAGGACCTCACTCCATCACTGGTCTACCACCTGGGATCTGGAAACTTTTTCACTTCGGAGGTACAAAGCACACAGCACAGTCCCTCTTCAAGCAGGTGGGGGGACACATCACACAGCAAAGTCCCCTTTCCTCTACCTTAGTGGAAACAACAAACTGCAGGTGAGCCCCAGATCACACAGCAAGGGCAGCCCCCTCAGTCTCTTCAGCTGATCTACTTTGGCAGAGATTCCTTTTTGACCTGGAAGTTTCCTAATCTCCCAATTTAGGATCTAAACCCCTAGGTTGCACCGAGGTCAGAAGAGGACACCGTCCCTCTGCACCCCCTTCCAGAGTTCTGCACCCTCCCACCTTGGAGCGGTACCCCTGGAAGCCAAACACGTCAGGACACAGATTACAGATGCCCTTTCCTCCAGATCAGGCTGAACCTGAACCTGGCCTCCCCCCTCTTCTGGGAACGACCTCCATAGGCTCCACAAATGGTCAAGCACTCTAGACGGTCAAATGGCCAGCAAACCAGGACTTCTGCACCCTCCACTTAGGAGCGATTTTCCTCAACACCAGGACCGCCTGAGTTCTGCTTACAGACACTCCCCATCCTGTAGACACAGGAAGATCCTCCTCAAGTGACCTGTAAGTACAGCCTAGGCCCCTGACCTGGCGCTCCCTTAGGGAACCCTCCAGGCCCTAAGACAGGGTTTCGGGCCAACGTGGGACACACCGTCCTACACTCACTCCACCTCCACTGAGACAGGACATGAGCTCCTACACCCCTACCATCCTACTGGGACCTAGCTGGGCTACACATGAACCTCTTCCCCTACACACGATCATCAGATACACAAGCCACTATTTTTAGAATCACTCCCTAATTCTTCTGCAAGACATCTAGCACACCACCAGACGTCCACCTTCTTATCCAGTGCCTCTGCAGGACCTCCTGCACACCACCAGAGGTACACCTCCCATGCAAGCTCCTTTTATTACAAAAAAAATCACACCAACTCCTCCAGTTCAACACACCACTCATCCACACAATCCCCTCCAGACTGGTGAGACAGTTCCTCACTGCCTCTGACTCTCAACCTGTACCCCTCTTACTGAGCACCAGGCACCATACTCTGGGAACTGGGAATGGGACTTCATGCACTGGACATATTTTAGCTGCCACCACTGGATCCTACCATACTGGGGAATCCAGACACACACACTACACTCCGGGGATAACCACCCTCCCGAGCAAGCCATTTCTCCTCCACACTCACCCTCTTTCATCTACCCACACAGGGACAGGAACAGGGATTGGGCACTGGACCCAGCAAGGGATTCCTTATCTATGGGAACCTCCCCCTCTACTGGCGTCCCGCCCTGTCATTTTCTCTCATCTGCCAGAGTTTTGTAATGTAGCCAGCTGTCACTGTGGCACTGCGCAAACACAAGTCCTAATCCTCACCGCTGTCCAACAATGTTAGAACTGGCTATTTCTGGTTGGCTAAGGCTTATGCCAAAGCTAGGCAGAAACCACCATTCTAGTCAGGGCAAGGGAGTCACACGCCAAGATAACCCCTGCTCACCCCCTTGGTAGCTTGGCACGAGCAGACAGGCTTATCCCGGAAGAAATGTGTAAAGCATTTGCACACGCACACAACAGCAACAGCATCCTAGGCACACCACAAAAGGAACTCCATACAAGGTTATATAAAAATAACTTTTGTATTGTCAAAACACATCAGATAGTAATCATACAATATACATTGTGCCAACTGGCATGGGCAATATTCACACGGGATTATTTACAGGACAGGGCCACATGGGCCACTGTCAGAATCAGCACTTAGTAGAAATGGCACTTCTAGGACTTAGAATAAGTATAGCACAAAATAACAATTATAGATCACAACCAGTAACCACTAGCATAAGGTCGGTATACACTACGCAATACTAAAACCATAGGCCTAGATCACGCATGGACACATAACCTCTCTAGTATAACTATACTAGGACACAACCACCAAAGAATAAAAATACATGTAGGGGTATAGGCAAGAACACATTACACATGATGCATAAAAACATTCAGAGGTGTAGGGAAAACACATGCATAATAGCATAAATCATAACAGCACATGAAGCATATTAGCGCATAAATCATATCTAGGCATAACCAGTAAAACTACAGTAGGCAATCTCCTCACTAATCTAAACACACATAGGTAAGCACACACAAAAACACATGATGTATAACCAACACATTCAGAGTTGTAAGAACAAGGCACATGATGCATCAAAACACATTCAGAGGTGCTGCACAAGAAAATACAACTCAATAGCGCACAAAAACACATGATGCCTAAAAACATTCAGAGGTGCAGGAAAAACCACACAATTGCTCCAAACTTACATAAGCCACCACCTGTGGCAGTCCCTAGGCCAACTGGCCTTGTTGGGGCTAGGACGCCCTGTGTCCCAAAGTCAGGAGCCTAAATGTGGCAGCTGCCCACTAAGTGCTGGGCAGCTGGATGAGGACGTGGCCGCTCACTGGAGCCTCACAGGCTCTGGCCAAATCAACTGTGTGAGCAGGGAGCCTCTCTGGGCTCTGAACAAAGGATGTGCCCCCTAGGGCCTTTCTGGGCTCACAAACGAATTGCCCCCACGAGCCTCTCAGGGCTCTGAGCAAGAATGCAGCCTCACTGGGTGGTGGGGTCCCTCACGGGGGACCCGGGAACACTTGGGGCGCCTTGAGCCTCTCTTGGGCTCTCGAGACAAATAGGGGCTTCTGAGCCTCTCGGGATTCTGGGCACAAATGTGGGCGGGGAGCCTCTCGGGCTCAACCAACAACAGTGCCCTTAACGTTGGAGTCCCGCTCGGGGGACTCAGAACCAGGTGAGGCCCCACGGGCCTCACAGCATCACCGGCCTCGCACTGGAGGGGAGGGGTGGGCACCGGCAATGTGCCCAGACGCCCCCTCTCCTTTCGATAATCACTCACCAGCTGTCCGCTGCTCTGGAGCTCCCGCTCTTAGGGGCTCCTGCGGCAGCGTCTCTCCTCTTTTCCAGGGGCTCCTCTCTCGCTCGGGAGCCTCGGCAGGACACGGCAGGCTGCTTCCTGCTTCTTGGCTCCTCCCCCAATGATGCAGCGGAAGGCTTGGCCGGCTGGGCCAATCCCAGCGCGGCCTTGGCTGGTTGTCCGTGGCTTCCCTCACACGGGAAGCCTGAAATGCCGGGTGGGCACCAGCGAGAGGGGTGACCGCGCTCCCTGGCGCCATAGACCAAAGCAAGGTCCACAAATAGAGCGCTCCCATGTGCTAGGGCGGAAATAAAGTTCTCTCAAGCGCTATAAGTACAATAAAGTGCTCCCAAGCGCTAAAAGGACAAGCACAAGCGCCCTTAAGTGCTAGGAGTAAAAGGGAAGCACTCTCAGAACTAGAAATCAAATACAGCGCTCCCAGGCGCTATGGGGCAGAGTCCATCATGCCCCCAAGGCAAAGACTACCATAGCAAGGGGGTCCCAGCATCCATCAGGGGGATCCCAGGAAAGGGTCTCCAGAGTCCAGGACCTCAGCAGTCCATCAGGTATCCAGGGGCTGGGCAGGGCCCAGGGAGGCAAGCCTTCCCCTGGGCCCAAGCAGCAGCACGCCCCAGGCAGGATTCAAGTCAGAAACAAGAACATTTTGTAAGGGGACACAGCCCCTTTTTATACCATAAAATCCTTTGTCTAGCAGGGTGCAGGCAATGTGAGAACGAGCTTCAACTGGTTATAGGGAACTCCTTTCGCTGGCCAGGCTGGGGACATCAGACGCACCAGAGGGGGTGGAGCCAGCATTGTGTGGGGAAAGTCCAGCCCTATTCAGGCCCAGGTGCACCCCTCCCCTCACATCAGCATGCTAATCACTCCATTCACCACCGGGACAGACCCACCCAGACTCTTGGAGCCAGGCTGACCAGCCAGCTTCAGCCAATCACACTTCAGACACAAATTACACTAATATGCCAACTTCTAGAAGTGGCACTTCCACACTAGACACAATCATGCCACATATATCATTGCGCAGCATTCAATCTCACGAGTGCGCACATACCAAACTTGATCCTGCACTCCCCACACATCAGGAACTACCATGGGCATACATATTCCCCATTCATTCCTATGGGAGGGCAGGTCACTCTCACCACACACACAGAGAGCTCACGCACTTTACACTGTACCACAGTGAAAAAGTGCGCAGAGGCCTAAAATCGCCAACACCAGGTCACAGAAACAGGCTAGGATAAAGCAAAAAGTTTTGGGGTGAACCTGCCAAAAAGGGCCAGGTCCAACAAGGACAATACCTAACTCCAGTTACAGCCATAGTAGTATAATAGCTGCACCACTACCTTAGGTCAATCAATGTTCAGTGGGTCATCACTGAGTTAAGAGAGCCCAGAAGAAATCGAATAGTGACATAGCACATAAACTACAATCCTATATTGTGGATACTCACCAGCACATGATTTATTCACTATGTTACTCCTGCAATCATTTTCTAGTCTCACATTTCATAGTCAAATGTGTACATATGGAAACAATGACCACTATATATTATTACTGGCACTGACCTTTATTAAACAGCATTAAGCCATATGGGGTATTGAGTGTATGCCCTGGAATGTCGCCGTTAAAACCAACCTCATGGCTTCAGATCCGATAAACCCATTTCTGCTGCCTCTTAAGCAGAAAGGTCTTAATGTCCCTGGTGCTATGGAAAATTTTGGGTTTGTCTAGTACAGTCCAATCGTTATCTTCTACAGTATGGTTTGTTTTAGCAAAGTGTGTTGTAAGTTTGGTCATGGCTTTCTTGCACTTCACATTACTTTTATGTTCCATTATTCTGTCCTTCACCTTGAGAGTTGTCATCCCTATGTTAAGGAGATTACATGGGCACTGAATAAGATAAATTACATTATCCAATTTGCAGTTCATGTGTGTGATTTGAATCCAAGGGTAACATATTCCATCATCCACTGATTTGGAATTCTCAGTCAGATTGCAAACACCACATGATCCACACGCTGTATGGTCAACCACTGGCAAGAGGTCCCACATCCTGGGCTTGCAAATTACACCATGATGTTTTGGTCTAGTGTTGAACAATATGTCTCAAATACTTGCGCTCTTTTTGAAAGAGAACATAGGTGTTATCAATTTGAAGTGACAGAAGTTATTTTGTCAATGTTTTTTTAATGTTTTCCAAATGGACCTCTCTGTTGTAGTCACTTGCTCTCCATTGTGCTTGATGGAGAATTTGATGTGGGAAGTTTTTTTTCTTGCAATTTCTGGCATAGCTTCTGTGATTTCATCTCGAAATCACTTATATTTGAGCAATTTCTATGGAGACGCATAAACTGTTCGAAGGGGAGTTTCTCACGAAGGGATTTAGGATGAAAGCTATTAAAGGGCTGTCAATGGTTCCCATCTGTCAGTTTATGGTATAATTGTGTGATTAGTCTACCCTCCATTGCCTTAATCTCCAAGTCTATAAAAGGCAGAGAAGTGGTGGTGACAGTGGAGGTGAAATGCAGAAGTGTATTTCTACTGTTTAGCGAGTTCAAAAAATCATCAGTGGACATCCTATTGCCTTTCTTTATCAAGAGCACATTGTCAATAAATGAACATCAAAGTTGTATATGTCTCGTCCAGGGATTGTCACATCTGTAAATGTACATTCTTTTGAATTCTGAGACATACAGGCATGCTAGACTTAGAGTGAAACCGCTGCCCATAGACGTGTCATGGGCCTGTAAATCAATGGTACCATTAAATTTGAAAGCATTTTTAGTAAGAGCTATCTTTGTCAGATGCAATATAAATGCTCTTTGAGTTTGGTAATTCCAGTTTTCTTGGTACAAGGTTTCTTCCACCACTCTCAGTGTCGTCAACTGAGGTATGTTTGTATAGAGGGACTCTATGTCCAAGCCAATCAGAAATTCCGATCCAGGATCAAATTCCATGTCTTTAATGAGATTCAGGATATCCCGAGTGCCCTTCAAATATCACACAATTACCTGGACTAGTGGTTGCAGAAAAATGTCACAAAGTTGTGAAAGTTTTTTTAATATTGAGCCAATCGCAGAAACAATGGGACATCTAGGGGGATGCAGAGAGTCTGGTTGCTTTGTGCACTTTTGGGAAAGTATAAATATATGGGATTGTTGGTTTTCCTTTGCACAAAAAGCATCCTTTGTTGTGGGAGATCCAGCCATTGCTCATTGCCTCATTAGCAAAGGAACCGATCTTTGTTCGTAGTTCAGGAGTGAAGTCTCCACAAAGCACTCTGTAGTTCCATCTATTTGACAGCAGGCATAAACATTCTTGTTCATAAGTCATCTTAGTTTACTTTACGATGGCTCCCCCCTGTTGGCAAGTTTTATGACTATATGCGGATTCTGCCTGAGTTATTGTATTGCTTCCATCCTTTCTCTAGATACAATTCTGAAAGGTTAGTTCAGTGGCCTGCTCCTACCCTCCACATCATGTATGACAGACCGCTCAAATCTGTTGCCAGTTCAGATGGTAATTGGAACAACTGTGGTACAAATGACAATATCAAACGGAGGGCTGTATCTCCCTTTAGTTCTGACTCATCCTAATTTTTGTCACAGTAGATCCTGAGACATAGTTTCCGAAAGAAATCAACCAGTTCTTGTCTAAATTGGAATGTGTTCAAAATTTTAGTGGGAACAAGCCCCAGACCCTTGTTCAATACTCTCTCTTGATGCTTTGATAGTGTAATGTCTGTAAGGTTAATCACTAAATTCTATCATTTCTTGTCCCTTGCATGAATTCCCTGGTCATACTACTGGTGATCCTCTAATTGAGATCCTCCCACTGAACTCCCTGTCCTCTCTTCTGCCTTCGTCTTCCTCTGCCCCTTTCACTCCCTGAAAAAAGAGGGGTGTTCTGATGGTTGGAAAAGGTTGCATTGACTGCATGTGTTGCATATATGGATACACTAGAGGCCCCCCATATCCTTGACCAGGGACTAATGGAAATGGAGGTTGGAACAACTGTGGTTGGTTCTGGTAGTAACCTCGCCCTCTTCTTCTAGCTCTTAACTCATAGTCACACCCTGAACTTGATGTCTCAACATATTTCCTCAGGGTACCTTATTTGGTTTCAAGTTCCTTTTGTTTGACATACTCATGTGTTGTATAAGAATATTCTTTCTTTCTTTAGAAATTTTTTCAGATCTTTTTGCAATTTCCTTCATTTCGGACTGCAAGAGATATTCCTTATACTCTGCTATGCTACCTCAGTGTTGGTTTCCTCAAGTCTCTTTTTGTACATGGCAATCAGTATATTAGTTCTCGATGATTGCTGACTTGTCTGAATTTGAATAAACAGTGCATCATCAATTTATTTGGGGCTGTGTAGTTGATTAATGTAAGCTAATCCCTTGTGCACTTCCAGGCAATTAATGCACATTTTCTAAAAGATATATCCTCTAAGAATATTAGTGGCTCATTGTTGACCAGAAAACACCTTTTATGAAATCCGAATGTGTCTACATAGAAAGTGACACGTCGGATAATTATACTTGGATAAATATATCGTAAAAACATAATTTTTTCTTTAAGGGGAATAAGGTAAGTGGGATTCCTAGTCCTGAGGAAGTCCGAACAACATTTTGAGGGTGATGAATAATGACCAAAACACGTTCACAGCAAACGAGCACTAAGGAGGGATGAAGAGGCACTTTTTGCCCTTTAGGACATTCCCCATTCTGAATCCATTTTAATCCTATCTAGGGAGTTAAAGAATAAAGACAGTTTAGGGCATCCTTGAGATAGTTGAATACTCTAATTTTGTTGTCTTTGTTTTGCTGAAGGACCCCAATATTTTTGTTGTATTGTCTTTCCCCTTCTTTTGCTTCATTCCAAGAGTTGATCCATGCAGAGATGTAGTAGCAGCACTATGATGAAGAATGCCACCATTAGTGGGTGAGGGGATTTTTAAGAAACCTAGTGTTTTTCCTAAGTATTTGTTCTGCTCTTAGAGAACACTTACATTTCCTCTTTTTCCTCTGTTTGTGGGTACAAGTGTTCATATTAAGGGAGGATGGAAAAGAAGTCGGACCTCTCTCTCCTTCTTTGTGTGTTGGGATAATTCTATTAAACTAACTGCTCAAAAACCCATCAATAGAAACCAACAAGTATATTGAACATTTATATTTTTTAAATCCTTCCATAGACAGTCGCTACGTTTCACTCCAAATGTCTTGTGTTTTTATCAATGAACAGTATCAATGTCAAACTGAACTTTCCGTGTTTTAGCTGTACAAAACCATGAATTGATGGAGAATTGTGTAGTGTATTTTTATTGAGTTCGTATTTAAAAATGAAAAAACCTGTAATCCACACCTTTATGAAAAAATAGTTAGGTATATCTTACATCACACTGCAGGCAATGTTTTTTATCCTCAAGCCACAAAACAACTTGATTCTAAGGACAGAGTGGAGAAAGAGTGAGAGTGGAAAGAAAAAGAGCAATTTCTCAACCACTCAGAGTGAAGGACAGCAGTTCAAATAAGAATCTTCCCCAGTCCTAACCCCTTTGTACATTACGTGACAGTCCAAGAGTTAATAGTTTACATAGCTTGTTAGATTTGTCGGTCTCTAGTTGGCACAGGTGGGTACTTGTGACAAATAGGGCCCCTTGCCTCGAATCAGGGTAAGGGGGTACACTCCTAAAAAAAAACCCTGGTCACCCCCTTCGTAGCTTGGCACGAGCAGACAGGCTTATATCAGAGGCAGTGTGTGAAGCATTTGTGACCACATACAGTAATTCAGTGACAACACTACAGATGGACACCACACAGGTTTTCTATCAAAAATAAGTATTCTTTATATATAGACTTAACACAAGACCACAAATGACAAAAATCCACAATACTGTACTGAAAACTGTAGTTTTACCTTTGTTCTGTTTAGGTCTTAAATTGCGACACTTTAAGTCAATGTACATTACGATGCATTATGGTTCCACAACAAAAGTGTTGCAGCAATGGAAATGGGGCAAAGTTCCGGTGCAAAGGAATAAAGACGTGAAGATCTTCCAGATGCGGCACGCTTCTCCGATGATGCGAGAAGTCTCGATTCGATGCGTCAGGACAGCAGCAACACCCTTTTTCCATGATGCGACCACAACAGCTTCGGCTGCGACACTCTTCTCCGACGATCCGAGACACCTCAACACAATACGACAGCTTCAGCGGTGACATCCAAGATGCGACAGCAGCTACAGCGTCGCGCTTCTCCTTCGTTGTGAGACGAGTCTCTCGACGTGGTGCAATACAACAGCTACAGCGGCAACATCCAAGATGCGATGGCATCAGAAGCGACACGCTTCCTCTTCGTTGCGGGATGCTTCTCTCGATGCGGTGCAGTACGACAGCTACATTGGCGACATCCAAGATGTAACGGCTGCAGCAGCGACGATAACCTGCTTCTTTCTATTGAGTTGCGCTTCCAGCTCCTTGCAACACGCAGTACCTCAGAAGGCCCACACCAGCAGCAGGCACTTCCCAAGGAACTTTGGAGAGCTGGGGGTTGAAGTTTGTTGTCCCTGAGACTTCAGCAGGAGGCAAGCTCTGTTCCAAGCCCTCAGAGATCCTTACAAGTTGATGAAAGTACACTAAGTCCCTTTCTTCTTTCTTTGGCAGTCAGGCAACCACTGCAGGCCGATCCTCCAAGCAGCACTTCAGCTCAGGGATAGTCTCTCCTCAGTTTCTTCAGGTTCCTCTCCTCAGCAAAGGTTTCTTCTTGTTTGTCCAAAAGTGATCAGGGTCCCAATATTTGTACCCCAAAATCCTTTGTCCTCAGTGGGCAGAGGGGCCTTTGCCCAGTCCAAACCAGTTCTGAAGCACTCTGTTGACATGACTCCTACTTTCTGTTCACAGTGTAGGGCATAAACATCAGATGCCCCACAGGAGGTGGATCCAGCATTGTGGAGGGAAAGCACAGCCCTGGAGCACTTTGTTGAAATGATTCCTTCTCTTCTTTGACAATGCAGGGCAGAGACATCAGACACACTACAGGGTGTGGAGCCAGCACTGTGGGGGCAGGCACAGTCCTATTCAGGTCCCAGGTGAAACTCCTCCCTCCCATCTAGATGCAGATCTCTTTAGTCACCACTGGGTGAACTCTCCTGGAATCCCCAGCCCTGTCACTCAAACTCCAGACAAGAAATACACAACCTAGCAGAGGCAGGCTTGGATAGTTAGACAAGAAAATACCTAATTTCTAAAAGTGGTATTTTGAAACACAGAATGTTAAAACCAACTTCACTAAAAGATGTACTTTATCATTCTGAGTTCAGGCATACTAAACTCGAATTTCTACCATGTTCCCTGAGTCAGTTAGGATTATAAAATGTAATAATCTACCTGCCCATTCTGGCATATGGAGAACACGTAGCCTTGCAATAGTGACTAACAAAAATGGCTGTAATTCACTATTCAGACATGCCATACACACCAGGGCATGTCCCACCTTATACTTATAATGCACCCTGCCCTTGAGCCTACCATAGGGCTGATTGATATGAGGAAAAGGGAAGGTTTAGGGACTGGCAAGTGGGTGCCCTTGCCCAGTCAGCAAGGCAGTACCAGACTGCACACAGGCTCTGCAATGGCAGGCCTTAGACACGAAGGGATACAACATTAAATTACGAGTTTCGACGACTTGTGATACAGCTAATGTGATCTACTTACTGAAATGCCCTTGTGGCAAAGTTTATGTGGGGAAGACTGAACGATAAATTAAGACACAAATCAATGAACATAAATCTAATATCGAAACTGAGAACATGAAATCAGTAGTTGCTGCAAACTTTATGGAACATCAACACAATATATCACAACTGAAGTTTTGGATTTTGGAAACAGTACAGAAGATGGAAGGAAGAGACAACAATAAATATTTGTTGCGACGAGAGAACTTTTGGATCATGAAGCTTAATTCATGTAAACCAAATGGCCTGAATGAATGCATAGAGTATGCATGTTACCTTTAAATGATATGACTACAAGACAGTGTCCTTTATAGGTTCTGGAATTTTGGTATGTTTATACTGTTGATTTATTGATGGATCTGACACTTATGGTATATTACACATGGAATACATTGCTCTCAACTAACCTTTTATTATTAGCTTTACACATTTAACCATTAATGTCATCATACAGCTTAAATGTTTCATGATGATTATCTGTGGAGCATTTAGAATTGTTTCCATCAGTATTCAGATGAATCCGTATATGACTATTATGGAACATAATGGGAAAAAGCACAACCATTCTAAATACACAATATAGTTCTTCTTTCTAAATAGCGCAATACATTGCGTACCGTGAATTTCATACATGAGTGTGTGTTTAGCAATGTCAACATCTGTGGCTTTTTTAAATGTTGAAAGCGCAGCAGATTCAATAATCGGGTGGTAATCCTTTGTTTATTGCTAATCGCCTAGACAACTTGCGATGAGTATAGTCTGTTGTCAGTATCTATGAAGTCCCGCCACAACTTGGGTACCATGAGCACCTTTAAACCCATGTGACTAACGAAATAACCTATCGCGAATAAGGACACTAACAACACAGAAGTGCTGCAGATCGGCAGACCGGACTACTACGTTATAGAAGAAAACTTCGGGAACTTACGAAAAGTAAGTTTAGTCACAACAAGCACACAGCTTCAAAATACCCGTTGCGCGATCCGACTAACTAAAATCTATTCCTTTATAACAGGGCAGGATTATTCATGAATGCCGAATGCCGTGAGTAAACTATACTGATGAGTCATACACAAGTGGGGTATAACACGGTTCGTCTTCACGAGGACACAAATTATGCTTGTAATAGATTTCACATTTGATATGTAATGCATGAACATCACAGAGTGCATTTACATTTCACACCCACACACCATAGGAATTGAGGTTGATAATATACACAATCACAACACATACATAAGTGGAAAAAACATGCTAATAGCTAATGTCGATATTCAATCATGTCTGTAAACTGAGGATGTATTGTAATATAAACAATATAATTTGAGAGTTAGTTGTCATCATGGGATAAAATCATGTGTGCTACAAACGTTTTGCACTGATGCTCCCTGAAGAAGGGCTTTCAGCCCAAAATGCATAGGAGCCACAAAGGCTGAATTAAGCAAGGAGGAATTTGAATTTTTTTTGAATGAGATGAAATGAATATAATTTCAAGGAATTGGAAATTGAATAAATTGATTACGTTTGCTTTGAAATTAATTTGTTGTGAAAAATTTTTGGGGAGTCCTATCCATATGAACACAGATGTGCCCATGGGGATGCAACCAATTTAAGTTGGAAGCAAAACGTGGTCTCCAAGACAGAAGACGCCACCCGAGGAGCACCCTAAAATTGTTAAATACTATCAAAAAATTACTAAAGAATTCTTAAAAGTGAAGAGGTTGTGCGCGAGCTACATTCCAATTTTAGGGCAGAGAAGAACACATAGTTAAACAAAACTGGCTTGAGCAAAGTTGGATGGATAGGAGTTGGGGCACTGTGTAGCTGGCTGGTGAATGCAGGGAAAAAAGCATTGGTCTCAGGGGTATATGCGTAGGAATCAGAAAGAAGCAGGGGCTGGTAGGCATCTGAAGAGAGGGAGGCATGAATGTTCTCAGTTTGAAAGGAATTTGTTTGATAGAAGAATTTTTACTTCTTTCCTGAAGTGGAGGTGGATGGGTTGCATTTGTTCTCGGGAGGGAGGGGGAGGAGTTCCAGATTTTAGGGGAAAATCCAGAGAAGGAACAGTTGTGGATTTTCATCTTGTTGAATTTTTGTGGCTTAAGTAGTAAGGAGCTTGTACTACTGGAAGATCTGTTTCCAACCAATCGGATACTTTTTTGGTTCAGGTAAGTAGTATTTTAATGCAGTGCTTTATGCATCCTACATGCAACTTTGAGATGGATCCTAGCCGCTTCAGAGATAGGATCACTTTTTTTGATTCGGTGATGAGCCTAGCTGCTGTATTCAAAGTTTCAAAGTGCAAGTGTGATTTTCGGGAGACAAACGAGGGTGGCATTACCATGACCATAATCTAATCACAAATGCACAAGTGCTTGAACCTCTATTTTGTGGGGAGGAAAGATTTAGGGCCATATGTAGGTAAAAGTAAAATTCCAAATTCTTAATACCGAATTTTACCGATTTAGTATTAAGAATTCGGAATCTCCGATGTAGGTAAAAATGTGGTATTTTTTACCGAATCAGTAAAATTCGAAAAAAAATTACTGATTCCTCAATACTGATCAGTATTACCGAATCTGTTTTACCGAAACGAAGCTTCAGGTCCTGATTGAGGAGGTGGTTAAACAACATACTAAGCTGTTTGGGAAGCAGTCCTTGCAAGTGGCTGAATATGAAAAAAGGAAGATCTGGCTGGCAATTCAGGCACAAGTGAATGCCATAGGAGTGACCCCCGGGAAATTGAAGTACTTAAAAAAAGGTGGTATGATGTCAGGGGCATCGCCAAAAAGAAGATGGCGGAGATTAAAGAACAAGCCAGCCAGACAGGAGGAGGAAGTAACATGGCACCTGCCCTGACCGCACTTGAGCAGCTTGTGGAGTCTACCATAGAGTCTGAAAGTGTCTGTGGAATCGGGGATGCAGACAGCTCAGCCAGAGCTGCCACCAAGCAAGGTAAGAAGCATACACACCAATCTGCACCCCCCATTCCCTATCCCCATTCACCAATGAGGCTGTGTGAATCCCACTCTAGTACAGGTTTTAGTAAACACCAGCAATGCATTATGGGAGATGTAGTCAGTGAAACACGTATATTGACAGTCATCACATTGAACACCAAGGCATGTAACACACATCAGTGATAAGCAAGCAGAGGGCATTAAGATAGTTTGCCAGAAATTAAAATGTATTATTGCATGCTGGGTTGCCGGACTACTGAGCTTATGTACAATTTGTGTCCACAGGCGAGACATCGCGCAGTTTGGCACAAGACAAGGCAGGAAGGGCATCCCGGAAGGAAAGATCAGAGGAGATCAGTGCAAGTGCAGAGCACACCACACCACCACCATCGGCATCATCACCTCTGCCAGCCTCACCACCACTGCCAGCGTCACCACTACTGCTAGCATCAGCATCACTGCCAGCATCACCACCACTGCCAGCCTCACCTCCACTGTCAGCGTAATCCTACTACTGCTAGCATCACCAGCAGCAACACTACCGGCAGTGGCAAGACCCAGGAGGCATGCTGTTGCCACACTACAAGAGATGGAGTCATCCTTGGAAGACACCAGGGGGTAGAAATCTCAACTGTGCTAGTGGATGGCAATAATGCTGGGTCGCAGTCCACCTCAGAGAGAGCACACACAGTTGCCAGACGCCACAGAGCTAGGAAAACCAGCCCACCTTTGCAAGGTGAGGAGCATGGGGTCTTTCCAGGGCTGGAGGCAAACATGGTCAAGGTGCAGCGCCTGCAAGGGAAGGCAATACAGTCTGTACAGCAGCAAATGTAACACCTCAAAACCAACATGGTGAATATTGAGAAGGCCATCAGCACTAGGACCTCCACGATGGCTGAGGGCATGAAGGAGACGGCTGGGGGCATGAGGGACATGTCCCAGTCAGTGATGCTGCTGTGCAGCAAACTTGATGAGGACAGGATGGCACAGCGCAGGGAGAGGCAGAAAATGGAAAACCACACTAAGGCAGTGAACCGCTTCTCAACTGCCACTTCTCTGCTCTGCAGGCACTCCGTGGCCATGCAAGAAGGGATGGCACACTGCAGCTGTGATGTCTCTAGGGGGCTTGTCAAGGTTAACGACTGCACTTGAAGTGCTGTTAACAACTCAGGCTGCCAATACTGGTGATGCTGATGTGGAGGACAGTGAGGAGACAACCAGTCACAGCAGCATAACGCCCCATGAAACTGAGACCTGGAGGAGCAGCAGATGGCATGGGGCTGGCACTGGATCCAAAGCCAGTGAAAACAGTCTGCTGATGGCATCCAGTAGTGTTGTGCACGGCCGGAGACTCTAATGCAGCCCACACTTTGTGTACTGAATTGGGTGAAGTAACCCATGGCATCCTCTTAGGGTTGTCACAAATTGGACTGGCAAGTTGGGCCCTTTGTGTAGTGGTGTAGTGCCCAAATTTTAAAACTATGTCATTTACATACAACAACTGGCTGTGTCTCCTTACTTACAATAGTTGCATGTGATCTCCGCCCGTCTTTGTCTCCCATCTGGTGCTGGCATCACTCCTGCTGTGTTGGGCTCTGGCTGTACAAATTCATCATCATCGTCCTCAGAGTCAGTTAATTCAACTTCTGTACCTTTCTTAGTGGCAAGTTTGTGCTGCATAGCACAAGTTGCAATGATTTTGCAGCAGATGATGGGTGTGTACTGATGTGCGCCTGTGCTTTTGTGGAGGCAGCGGAAGCTGCTTTTCAATAGTTCAAACGTGTGCTCCACAACGTTGCGTGTTGATTTGTGTGCCACATTGTATCGTCTCTCACTCAGGGTTGATGGGTTTAGTTAGGGAGTGAGGATAAATGTCTGCACAGCATAAGCGCTATCACCTAGGTGAGAAAGAGAGTGCCATTAATTACATACACCAACACATTCATCTGCAGTATCCATCAGGGTGTGACACAGTGATTTACCTAGCAAGTATCCTTCTCCAAATACTCCTACAGCCAGGCGTGTGTAAATCCCACAGTTCTGGAAGATGATTGAGTCGTGGGTGCTCCCTGGAAATTTGGCCACGATGTCGGTGATTATGTTGGCAGCATCGCAGATTACCTGTACATTTATGGAGTGGGTCGATTTTCCGTTTCTGTAAATATACTCAGTGGCTGCAGGTGAGCAGATTGGAATGTGTGTCCAATTAATGCACCCTATGACACTGTCATTTGGTAAAAATCTGTCTTGGTTTTCAACAGTTCCGCCTGTGTGTTTGGCAAGCTTATGTAGTGATGCATTCTCTGCATCATGGCATCCAGGAACTTCTTAAAGAAATGGGACAGGCAACTCTGTGACGCCCCACCTACCGCAGCTATCACCCCCTGGTAACTGCCAGATGCAAGTAGGTATAGACTAGAGAGCACCTGCACATGTGGTGGTATGGTGTGCGCCCTTGGTGTTGGATGCTCCAGGTGTGGGTGCAGGTCCCTTATCAGGTCCAGGATGGTGTGGGGTGTAGCCTGTACCTTTCATGGATTTCAGCCTCAGTCAGTTGGAAGAGTGTAATGAGCTGCCTGTAAACGCGCTCCTACCGTCTCCAGATCCTCACTCCTGCTGCCTGTAGCCGTAGCCGCGTGCAATTACATGGAAAGCCACCATAGTGATCACATTGTTGAATTTTGGGACTGTTTATATACACTGCAGCTGATTACCACCTGCTTTCAGTCAGTGTTAATTACCGACTCCTAAATACCGAATTTCATGAAATTCGGTATTACCGATTTTTCCTACATCTCTTTTCTCATTTTTATCAGTTCTTTTTTACCTATTCAGTATTTGGGTGTTCGGCAATAACGAATCGGTAAATTAGAAATCGGTAATAAGGAATCAGTATTTTCCGATTCCTTATTATCGATTCCTTCCCTACATCGCGTATGCCTATAAACCGGTCAGTAACTATGGAATTTACCGATTTTCACCGTTACCGTCCGGTGTTTGGGCCACATACATAGTTTCCTTAGTGCATGCAGTTGATGGTTGGCTCCTCTGGTGGCGGCAAAGATTTGCTTTTGCATTCGGCAGGCATTGTACAAGGTAATACCTAGGGATTTGGTTAATGATGTGCAGGGTACAATTCAAGGCAGTAAGATGTGGGATTGGCCATTGATACTAGGTGTGACAGCAGGCAATGAGATCAATAGGAATTCTGTTGTGAGGGCATTGAGTTTGTGGTGATTATGGTGCAGCCAATATTGCTTTTTTGTAAAAGTGTTAGTAAGGATATTGATGTCATCAGGAGAGGCAATTGTGTAGAGTTGAGTGTCATCCGCATACATGTGGTAGGAGATGTGTGCAAGTTTGAGGATTTGGGTTAGGGGTTCTATGTATCAAGAACATCCAGCTGGATGTATATATATATATATATGTTTCAAGATAGAAAATAAAGGATTGAATTGGTTTCAACAAAGATATACTGCCATGAAGATTATTTTGGAAAGAAGTATGTAAATTCTCCCCTGGTGTACCATTCTATCCAAAGTATCAGTTTCTATCTGCAAAGCAGTGGTAGCGAACAACAGCAGATACAGGAATTGCAGTGCACAGGACCTCACTTTATTGAAACGTGGAAAGAGGAGCAAGATCTGAGGTCCGCCATTGGTTCCTTGGATTTCTTCAACTTCTCTTCAGTAAAACAACCAGATAGGATTACTCACTGACCAATTTGAGAGACATTACCAAAAACCTCGATTGTGCGAGGGGCGATCAGACCCCTGGCACCAATCAAGTCAAGGATGGAGGGCACCCTCCTCCACCACCGATTGGTTCCAGCAAGCATACGCGCGGGAGAGGACCAGGTCGAAAACAGCATCAGTCTTTGTGGCATACCCAATCAAAGCAGCAGCAGCAATGCATCGGATCTGCTCGGGCATTGCGCCATATAGCAGGAGATGTGCCGGTTCCAGTGGGTCCGGAGAGCCTGACAAGGCACCTTAGGCCAATTTCAAAGGTTCCACAACACAGGCATCACCCTTGGCAGAGTAGACTCACAGATGACAGAGTCAAGGTGCAATTGTGCCATTGAAATGGGGGAGAGGCTTATATAGTTTTCCCTTTGAAATCCCCTAGTATCTTGCTCCTGTCCTGGCTCCAGAATAACTACAGGGAGAATGCAGTCTTTTGTGTGGAGGTAGGACAGATCAGTACTGTTATTATTTGGCCTTGCAATTGTTTGCTATTGATGCTCGGTTTAACAGGGAGTGGGAATACCAGATCTCGCTTGGCCTAGATAGGCTCATGGGCTTGATTATGGTGCCCCGATTCACTGGTCCCTCCCTGAAAGTACCCAGGTATTGCTGCTATGCTGGAGGGAGGTCCTTAGATTTGTGGTTTGGAATCTCAGACTCACTGGGTTCACCTCCCTTTGGCAGGGAATGCAGCTGCATCATTCTGTGGGTCTGGCGGGTTTCGTGGAATGGGATAGGATAGGCATCAGGCACATTGGTGATGGTTTTTGGTAGGAACCTGTTCCAGGAGCTGCAAGAGCATTATCCGCTCTCCTGCACCATGTTCCATAACTACTTTTAACTTCGGCAAGCCCTGTCAACCATATATTCCTCCTGCCTGTCATGTCCCGGAGTTCACACCCGTCAAGGCCAAATTATTGATGGGGAAGATATACAAAGAAGTTATTTCCCCGATCTACTGTTCCCTAGTCATTAATGTTCCAGACAACTTCCCTAGGTAGAGACGGAAGTGGGAGGCCTGGGGGACTGAACTGGAGGGTGCTGAATTGCAAGAGGCCCGAATAACCCCCGACCCGAGAGTCGGCTATTTTCATGCGCCTTCGAGTGGTCCAACTTAAGTATTTACACATCATGTACATGACTCACCTGCGGTTCCATCGAGCAGGTAGTGCCTCCCAGTCCAATTGTTCCAGGTGTGCCCTGCCAGAGGCAGATGATTTTTACCACATGTACTGATCCTGCCCAGAAATGGTTCCCTATTGGGAGGGGCTAGAGAAGGAGCTTTTGGCAGCATTAGATTGGCAGCTGCCCCGTACCCCAAGAGCTGCCCTGTTGGAATTGTTGGAGGATGTGGATGGGCAGAGGATGTAGTGTGTCTTCTTTTGGGAAGCAACGCTGGTTACCAATCAGGGCATAGCCCATAAATAAAAATCGACGATCCCCTGATCAGTGGCAGAGGGGGGTGGACTGGTGTACTCAACAGGAACAGCCTATCTATGAAGCTCGAGGATGCAGAAAATCTAGGCAGGTGGTGAGTCTAGCATGGACTGTATGAGGGGACTGGTTGAGTATCACATATGCTTTATACTGTTCTGATGGACTGTGGTCATGCTTCTTTTGTTTTTGTTGTTTGGTGAAACATTCAGTAAAAATGTGGCTATAAATATTATATGACCCCTTTGCACTTCCAGACAATATTCAACAAAACACAGATCCCTATGCAAGGCACAGGTGTGATATTCACTGACAAAAGAAGGCGTGTGTGGGGAAAAGGGCTTCTGCAGTGAGAGGGCCCACTTTTTTCCTCTCACTCTCCTGCAACACCTTTTTGCACCATGTGCACTTACCCTTATGAATCCATGCATCCCAGCAGGGCCTACTGGTGGAGTTGCAGTCATTCTTCGCGCCAATCATTTCAGTGCTACCCTTTTCCCTCTCAGATAATCAGTTTTCTGTGAAAGACACTGTATGAGGGAGAGCCACCTATTTCACTGTGTGCTTCGCACGCGTTGCTTGAAAGAAAAACAAATAACCTATTTTGTTTCTCTTCAGTCCTGGGCCTGCACAGTCCCAGCTCTGTAATTACTGCTCACTGAAGCTGCTTTAGAGAGACACGCGTTTACAGCTAGGGGTCCCTTCTTTTCAGAGTAATACCGGATATTTGCGCTGCGGGGCGGCGGGGTGTCTGTAACGCTACTGAGTCAGCTGCTTTACTGTGACTGTAGACTTTGGAGGAAGGACCCTTCACAAGTCACTTTAATCTCGACATGATTCGCTTGATCTGGCCTCCCACATGGAGCCATTCTACCTTTCTGAGGTCTTTTTCCATGGCGTGAATGCTGGACACAATATTACTTTTCCGAGTGAAGCCATTTTCTGTTTACTTTCCTATTACTCATACTTTACTTGTCATGTGCATAGTGATTTAGTTGATTTTCTTTCACCTATTCAAGGTCCCTGGGTTTTACTGCTATTTACATTTAAATTTTCTGGCAAATTGTTAAAGGAAAGAAGGTCCATAGTTAAAATGTGCTGTAGGGTTCTGGACTTTCACTATCGTTTGTTGTTGAAATAAATCCTTCGTAAATTAAATCGGAATGGGAAATTATAAATATATCTAAAATGTTCTTGTGAACTTTGGCCTTCCTCTTCGTCTGCTTTAGTTGGCTAAAGTACTCTTCCCAGATGAGCATCGGGCTTCGCGTTTCGCATCATTCCAATTTCTGGCCTGCCTGTGCTTTTCATTCGGAGAAGTAAGCGTGTAACCGGGGATGGCTGCTGCTGCCATCGCTGACTAATCTGAGAGGGGGTTTAAAAGAGGGCTCTTAATACACACTGGCTTCTACTTTAGATTTTTGCAGGAGGAGGCAAGCATGTGTGTCTGAAGGAACGGAATACCTACATCACATATCGGCGTCAGTCCGGTTGCTGGATTGATGTATTTATGTAGCGAGCATTGCAGACAGTAGCTACTAGTATCTGAATTCCACTGACACCGCATGCGTAGTGCAATGGGTGGCACTGGGACCGACTGACTGCACAGTGTGTAGCTACACTGCAGCATGTGGTGTTAGCGTTCTAGGTGCTACCGGCTTGTGTGTGACGTAACATGCGCCGGTGGAAAACGTGGCTATGCGCAGTCAGAGCGCGGCTCGGAGCGAGCCACACCTGTTGCCCGGCGCTCTTCCCAATTACCTTAATATAATTAAATAAACGTAACTTTCCCCTAATCCTGCCTCAGTAACCTCTACAGTGGCGACGAGGAGTGGGATCTGTCCACTCGTTGAAGGAGATAAAGTGCAACACGTGGCAGGACCGAACAAGCGGAGACGCGAGAAGTCGAGAACTAAATTATCCGCGCCATCCACCTGCAGAAGGAGGAAAGAAGCGTGGAGGTGCTACAAAACCGAAGGGAAGAGTGTGGCAGAGGCGCAGAGACAAGATCAAGTGCACTCGCAGTCGGAGAGCCAAAAAAGTGAGGCGACCTGCGCATAAGCACGGTAGGAGCCCGCCACAACCCCACCAAGGGCCCTGGCTGAAAAGGGTGTCCACGAGGGAGCGGGAGGAAGCGAACCCAGCCCCACCACGTTGCAGGCAGAAGGCGCCAACGCACCTGGCAGCCCCAGAAGCCAGGCAGGAAGCAATAGCACGCCTGGCAGCCCCAGGAATCAGGAAGAAGGGCCAGAGAGACAGGTCAAGATGAGCAATCAAGCGTCATCCCTCACAGCACCGATCCCGTTTCTGCCCAGACCAGGGGAACCACAAATGAAGTGGGAGGACTGGAGGGAGTACTTCAGGAACTACTTAGAAGCCCTGGAGGATGAATCAACTGCCGAATTCACCTCCGCAAGACAGAGACGGATATTGCTGCACAACCTGGGCCCGGAGGGAATAAGGGTGTTCACAAACACTGCGACGACACCGCCACAGGCAGCAGGCGCAGATGTCTTCAAACAAGCCCTAGACGACCTAGACGACCATTATCGCCCAGCTGTCTGCGTGTCTATAAATAGATTCAACTTTCAGCAGAGGAAACAAGGTGATGGAGAGTCAGTTGACGATTACGTGGCAGCCCTGAGGAGACTAGCAGTGACATGCAAGTACGGAGCGCAGGAAGAAGAATTTATCAAGGACCAGATAGTAATGCACACCACCAACAAGAACGTGCAGGACAAGCTATGGGCTCATGGCGAGGCAACACTTAAAGAAGTGATCGCTATGGTGAAAAAAGCTGAGCTCTCCAAGAGATGTGCAGAAGCTGCGAAGAAGGAGAGTGCGCAAAGAGTCATGGTTAACAAGATTGACAACGCAGAACCAACGAGCAGATTCAAAATGGCGCCGGGAGACAACCGCGGAACCGGTAAATGGGTGGGAAGACCAGGTCAAGCGGGAAAGCAGTCCTCTTTCAACAAATCGACGTGCTACTGATGCGGAAGTTCAAACCACGCTGCCCGTGACAAACGCTGCCCCGCTTTTCCTGCGAAGTGCGTGTTCTGCGGCCTGATAGGCCACTATGAGAAAGTGTGTCGGAAGAAAGAAAAGAAAACATTGGTGAAATACATAGCGCAAGATGAAGGCGCCGAGGAAGAATCTGACGAGGACAACAGAGTGTTGTGCATCGAGGAGAAAGTACTAGGCATGCAGACATGCTAATGGGAGGTGTGAAAATCAGGATTGCATTGACTCTGTATCCCCGTACACCATTGTGCAGAGATCTGTGTGGGAAGGAGAATTCAAACCGAGGCCGGTGTCGTACACAAGCAACCCGATCCCCATAGTAGGATACCGGAGCCTGAAGTTCGAGTTCAGAGGGAGAACTGCCACATGCAAGCTGTACGTAGCTGAGAAGGGACCCTCCGTGCTAGGATGGAGACTTGGGGATCAAACTAGACCCAGGAGGCAATGAGAAGATGCTGCGAACATACTGTGAACAATGGCCAGACCTGGAAAGAGTGAGAAGAAAATTTCCCAACGTCTTTGGTGGCAAGGTGGGCAAACTGGAGAAGTTCATGCATAAAATCGTACTCAGAGACAACTCCCAGCCTGTGTCTGACAAGGTCCGCAATGTGCCCATTGCGGTGAGGGAAACGGTCCAGCAGGAACTATCTCGACTGGAAGACCAAGGGATCATTGAACCGATCGACAGCTCAGAGTGGTTGGCCCCCTTGGTGGTCACCATGAAGCCCATTGGCAAGGTCTGCCTCTGTGTGGACCTGCGCAAACTGAATAAATGCTTAGTGGTGGAGAAGTTTCCCCTTCCTAGGATAGAAGAAATGTTGGCGGGAACCAGGGGCGTGAAGTGGTTCTCCACAGTTGACCTCACGTCGGCATACCACCAGATCGACCTACACCCAGCCAGCAGGAAACTTACATCTTTCATCACCCCCTATGGCTGTTATCAGTTCCACAGGATGCCCTTCGGTCTGGCATCGGCCGCCGCGGTATTCCAAAAGCTCATGCATCGCCTGTTCAAAGATGTCAAAGGCATCCAGTACTTCCAAGACGACATTTTGGTAATGGGGATGGATCGTAAAGACAACGACACCAAACTGGACAAGGTGCTGAGCGTCCTACAGGAAAGAGGACTCAAGGCAGAATGGGAGAAGTGCAGATTTGGAATGACATCCGTGACCTACCTGGGGCACAAAATAAGCGGACAAGGGATCACGCCCAAGAAAGACAATGTCGGGGCAATCTGCGAGGCCAGAGCCCCCAACAACAAAGATGAAGTATGGTCATTCTTGGGAATGGCCGAGTACTACAGCAAATTTGTCCAACATTTTGCCACGAAAACGCCCAGATTGCGGCAACTTATAAGAGACAAAACAACTTTCCAGTGGGATGATGTGGCCCAGAAGGAGTTCAAGGAACTGAAAGAGAACATCAGCCAGGCCGTTCCATTGCAAGGACATGACCCAGCAGGAGCAACCATCCTCACCACTGACGCAAGCGAAAAAGGTCTGGGCGCAGTTCTTGCCCAACGGAGAGACAACAACACGGTTGAGACACTCAGCTTTGCATCAAGGGCGCTGTCGCAAACTGAACAGAAGGTTAGCGTAATAGAGAAAGAGATGCTAGTTGTTGTGTGGGCAATGGGAAAGTTCTGGCAGTTCCTGTGGGGCGCGAGGTTTCGCCTACAAACTAACCACAAGCCCTTAGTCAAGGTACTGACCTCAAGTGGGCATGCCACGGCCATCCGCGGATTGCCAAGATGGCTCTCAAACTATTAGAGTACGCGTACGATGTGGAGTACATCCCGGGGACACACAACAAGGTGGCGGACTATCTCAGCAGAGCCTCAGCCATGGAAGATGCACCCACACCTGCTGAGGAGAGTGGAGAAATGGTTGCAGTAATGGAAGAGATGGAGAAAGCGATCAGCAGGCAGGAATGGGCACATGCATACAGGCAAGATGAGACCCTGGAGGAGATCAAGAGGTACCTAGTCGATGGGTGGCCAGAAAAGAAGAGGCTGAAGGAAGCAACCAGAAAAATGTACGAAGTGAGAGAGGAGTTATCCATGAGTGACTCGGGGACATTTCTGTATCGCGGGGCTAAGGTAGTACCTCCAGAAGAACTTATCCCTACATAACTAAACCAGCTGCATGAAGGTCACCTCGGCATTGTAAAGACCAAGTCGAGGGAGAAGCAGATGTACTGGAGGCCAGGAATGGACAACTTGATTTAGAGACACGTCAGAGACTGCTGCCAATGCCAGGAGTCAGACAAGGTGCTCAAACCGTTGCGACCGGCGTTAGGCAGCTTCGAACAACCTTGTGATCCCTGGGAAGACCTAGCTGTCGACATCCTTGGGCCGATACTAGATGGACAAGGCACGGCCAAGTACTTGTGTGTACTGGTGGACAAGTATTGAAATTGGCCAGAAGTGCATGTGCAAGAGGAAATGGACTCGGAGATTGTCATAAAATTCCTCACATCGGTGTTCCTTAGGGAAGGCATCCCGAGGACCATAGTGACAGACAATGGCCCGCAATTCACATCGATAAGTGGCATAGATACACTGAAAGAAATGGAATCAAGTCAAAACACTCCTCAGTGTGCCATCCTGCCAGCAATGGACAAGTGGAAAGGTTTAACCGCGTTCTGATGGGGTCGATCCAAGCAGCCATTATGCAAGGAAAAGAATGGGAGGCTGAAATTCAAAGAATGCTGTGGGCGTACAGAATTACTCCCACTGCAACAGGGTACAGCCCATTCCAGATTCTCAGAGGAAGGCACCCGTTCACGAAGGACAATGTAGTTTGGCGAGAAAAAACGTCATCTGTCACTCAACTGCTAAAAACACGCCCCCGAATCGTGAAAATGTCGGAGTTTTGCGGCAGCCATTTCAGGCCGACCCCCGCCGGGAGAAGTCGTCCTCAAGTGAGTGCTTGTTCTGTCCGTCACTGCTCCATGATGCCTCGTTCTCCCTCTTACTCTCTTAAGACGTGCGAGTCATTTTTTCCCCATGTTGTGCCCCAGAAAGATCACCGCTACAAAGTGCGTAGACGAAGCGGTTCGCCGTCCCGCCATGAAGAAGTGGCAGTCTCTGTTCCAGAAGACGGGTTCGCGGTCTAGCCTCCGGCTGTCCCAGGGGAGAGTGAGGGCGAAGGGGGCGCGAAAGAGTGGCGGGGGGAGGGGTTGGAGTTAACGGATCTTACAGCGGCTGTGAGCACCAAACACACCTGGAGGGTCTGAGCGCCCCAGGAGAGGGGTCCCGGGGCCAGGACCAGCACCTGTGGATGGCTCGCCCACCTCAGGACCCTGGAGAGCGCCCTCTGTTGGAGCCAAGAGACGGCGTGGGGGGCAGGGCCTCCCGGAAACTTCTCACATTCTGTAAGTGTGACTCTCTCCAGTTCTTCTAAGTGTCTCTGGGCTCGTGTTATTCATGCGCTCAGCTGTGCTCTGTGGGTCGGGGAGGGCGGTGCTCACCCCACACACCTTCAGCACACTGTATGATGTACTCCCCTCTCACATGCCCCGGGACTCATCTGAACTTGACTCTGCGTGGGGTGGCACAGGGGCGGGTGCCCAAGGATGCGCCAGGTGCCCCTCTCTCCTGTTGCTCCTGTTCCAGGGATCACCCGGGGTTTGCAGCCGAGAGAGTGGGCCAATATCTGAACTACAGATTTATAGGGGCAGGTTGGGGGCAGGTTCTGCTGACCCCGGTGTGTCAGCCTAGGGAGTGGGTCCATGCTTGAACAACAGCTTTATACAGGCTTCCCGTGTGAGCGATGCACCCCAACCCATCTGCACAGTTCACACTCGCCCTCTTCCCTGCCTCTCAGTGTGTACGTGATTTACGTGTGGGCGCGCATTCGTGGATGTGCATGCGTGGGTCTGTCTGATTGTGTGTCTGGATCTGTACTTGTGTGTGCGCGTGTGGGTGTATGTGTGCTTGTCTGATGGCTTGTTTCAGGGCGTCTGTCTGAGGGTGTGTGTCTGTCAGTCTGTGTGTGTGATTGTATGTGCGTACCCTGTGGATGAGTGTGTTGCATGGTGTCTCTGGATCTGAGTGTGTGTGCCTGTGAGTCTGTGTATGTTTGTGCATGCGTGTGCGTCTATACTTGTCCATGGTCAATTCTGAGTTCGTGTCTATTTGTGTCAGTTTGAGTTTGTATGTTTTGACATTTCTATATGTGCTTGTGTAGCTGTATATTTCTTGGTGTGTATGTGTACAAATAGGACCGTGTGGAGTTGTTTATAATAGGATATGTCTGTAAGCTGGCAGGTGTAGGTTTGCGAGAGCATGTATGTGTGTGTCAGTGTGTCAATGTAGACTTGTGTCTTTATGCCTGGGTCGTGTGGTTGTTGTTTGTCTCTATATTTGTTTATACTTGCGTATTTACCTATTTCTTCGCAAGTCCATGGTTATGTCAATGTGTATTGCGTATGTGTTTAGGGATGTGCCTGTCTCTAGGTACAACTTCCTGTAAATTGTGTAACATTATGGGCATGTGTGGCTGTAAATTTGATTTGACAACAGTAATGAGTATGTGTGTGGGTATATGTGTGTGTGCATGTGTGCTTGTTGTCATTTACTCTATTTGTGGGCTTCCATTCCATGTGTACTTTTGTGCCTGTGTCTGTTGTGCTTCAAGTTGCTTGTCTGCTTTTGTGTCTAAAACCTGTGTCTGTTTGCGTCTATCTACGAATGGAAGTATATCTGCGTGCCTGTACTCTTGTGTAGGTGGCAGTGCCTATTCATGTGTGTGTACATCTGTGTGTATTTCTATATGTGTTTCTGTGTGTATGTGGTCATGCGTCTGTGTATGTAATGACATGTCTATGTATGTGTTTCTGTGTGCGCCTATGGTCATGTGCCTGCATGCCTCTGTACATGCTTGTGAGTGCATTTGGCCATGTAGTTGTGTGTATAAGCCAGCTAATGTGTATGTGTCTGTTTGCGTCACAGTGTGTATCTGCCTGTTTTCTTTGCGTGCCTGTGTATGCATCTCTGAAAGTATGTACATGTGTATCTGTGGCAGTTTGACCATGAGTGCATGGGTGTGTCTATGTGCAGCTGTGGTACTGAAATTGTTGTATGTGCATGTGCCGTCTGTTGTGCGTGACTTCTGAATAGAACAGAGGGGGGGGGGGTTGATGCCTATCCCTCCTTTATCGATAAGGGCTGTTCCTCATCTATTGATCTGACCCTTCTATCGCCCCCCCCCACACCTCCCCCGCCTCTTCAGTCAAATCTAAGACTCGCCTGGAATCCTTTTAGGGATCAAAACCCCATAATGTTCGACCTGGCCTGGGCAGGGAAACAAGGCCTGCCTGATAGCATCCTTAGCACCATGAACCAGGACAGGAGGGGACAGGGGGACAGGGGGATTCTGGAGGTATTAAAAGCAATCTCTATATTAGGAATAACAGGAAACATTGTCCCATGCTTAGAAAATGGCACGCAGGATGGGGTCGTTCTGGACAGATTGGCACACATATTTTGAGCCATGGCACACACAGGAATAACAAAGAAGTCAGGTGTGAGTGTGTGTGTGGCTCTCTGTGTGAATGTGTGTGTGGCTCTCTGTGTGAGTGTGTGTGTGTGTGGCTCTCCATGTAAATGTAAATGTATTTGAGCTTATATAGCGCACAGCTACCCACAAAGGGTTTCCCGGCGCTTGCTTAGGGAACCCGTCCTGGTATTCCCCTGTGAGATAACCCCGGCAGGGTATCCACAAGGTGAAAGCCAGGCATCCCGCCGCGAGGGGCCTTTGTGGAGATTAAGCAAGCTATTGCCCAGAGTCGCAGAGTGTGAACCCGTGAGTTGAGAAGGCACCGGAGCGAGAATTATCGAGTCTGTGGAATTTTTTGAGCCCAAGACCCGCCGAGGCGGGGAATTGAACCCTGGTCCAGGGCCGATCTCAGCTTCCGGGTCTGCCGCCTCTAACCCCTGAGCCACACTTCTCCAGTGAGTGTGTGTGTGTGGCTCTCTGTGTGAGTGTGTGTGTGTAGCTCTCTGTGTGAGTGTGTGTGTGTGTGTGTGGCTCTCTGTGTGAGTGTGTGTGTGTGGCTCTGTGTGTGTGTGTGTGTGGCTCTGTGTGTGTGTGTATGTGTGTGGGGCTCTGTGTGTGTGGGGGGGGCTCTCTGTGTATGTGTGGGGCTCTGTGTGGGTAGCTTTTTTTGTAGGTGGCTCTATTTGTGGGTGGCTCTGTGTGTGTAGGGCCACTGTGTGGGTGGCTCTGTGTGTGTATGGGTGGCTTTGTGTGTGTGGCTTTGTATTTGTATGTGGGTGGCTTTGTGTGTGTGGTCTGTGTTTGGGTGCAAATGCAATAGGTCTTGCATTTGCAAGAGATTAAGCTATTTGCATGGTAAATGACAATGCAATTTATTTATATGTTTTAAAAACTAAAGCATAAAGAAAAATAATGTCATGAACAATGCCAATAGCTCCAACTTTAACAATGCCAAGACCATTGCATTCTAAATGCTTGTTTTGACTACTGTTTCTGTTTTCTAAAAAGCAACTTTCATACATTTATGAGTGTTGGACTTGGCCCTTTTTGCAGGGTCATCCTGAACCTTTTGCCTTCCTCCTGTATTTTGTCTGACCTGTTTCTGTTGGTTTTATGACTCTGGGCACCTTACCACTGCTGCAGTGCTAAAGTGTATAAGCTCTCCTTATGGTAAATTGATGAAGATTGGCTGATTTTGTTTACTGCTCAGACCCAAGTACAGTGCGCTGAGTGTGCTCAGGGCTTGTAAACCAAATACTGCTAGTGGGCTTGCAGCACTGGTTGTGCCGCCCACAGAAGCAGTCTGTAAAAGTGTGTCTAAGGCCTGCTATTGCAGAGCCTATGGGCAGACTGGTACTGCCATGCTGACTGGGCACGTGCAATCACGTGCCAGTCCCTAACCTTCCCTTTTCTTCATATCAGACACCCCTATGGTAGGTCCAAGGGCAGGGTGCATATAAGTATAAGGTGGGACATGCCCTGGTGTGTGTGGCATGTCCGAATAGTGAATTACAGCCATTTTCCTTTTTCACTACTGCAAGGCTAACTTTTCTCCATAGGCCAGAATGGGCAGTTAAATTATTACATCTTTTAATCCTAACTAACTCAGGGAACATTGTAGAAATTCAAGTTTAGTATGCCTGAACTCATAATGATAAAATACATCTTTTAATGAAGTTGATTTTAACATTTTGTGTTTCAAAATACCACTTTTAGAAAGTAGGTATTTTCTTGTCTAACTATCCAAGCCTGCCTCTGCTAGGTTGTGCATTCCTTGTCTGAAGTTTGAGTGACAGGGGCTCGGGCATTCCAGGTGACAGGGTGAGTTAGTTCAAAGTAAGAGAGAAGACCCCTCAAGTTCCAGGGAACAGGGTGCTATGTAACCAATAAGTCCAGAAAGAATCCCTGGAATATTTTTAAGACTAATGGTCTGTGAAGACCACCCCTAAGCATGTATTTTAGGGACACACTAACAGCCAAAATGTAACATTTACAGTCTTTTATTAAAACAGAAAACTAGGGTTTAAAATTTCAGAGAAAATTGATAATTTTTCTGAAAATGTACAGTATATACAATGCGCATTACCCCTTCATATTAAAAATATACCTTTAAAAACACAAGAATAACATTTCATAATAAAAGAAAAAAACAACACATTTCATCATTACAAAAGCATTACATGTAGACCTGAAGGATGAAACAAATACAAAAATATCAATAACACCAAATTTGTACAAGACAGAAATACCCCAAAGAAAGTATTTACTCGATGATAATTCAACCAATTTATGGGATCCAATAGCCTCACTGTATTTGTAACATGATACCACAGTAGTAAAATTTGTGTGTGGTTGGTATCTTCTAGGCTTAGTTGGATTCTCTTTTGTTCCCTTGCGTCGACGTGTTTCGGTGTAAATACCACAGATACGGTCACACCTTCCTCAGGACGGTTAATAATGGGGTCCTCAAATTCATACAAGAGGTCTTCTTCTTTTAAATCTGGAAGACGGCTGTAACACCAAGGCGTTAGTCAGTATCCCTTTGGTGACAGGTTTCACAGTAGTGGGGATGTTTTTTCCGATAGCTTATTAATTAAAATTCTCTTTTATTAGAGAGTTCAACTGCTGCATTTATTTCGTGTTATTTGAATGCATGATTTCCCTCATAGTTTCGTTATTTGTTCAATGTCCACGTGTATTTGCTAGGCGGGTGTCTATTGTCTTCTTTCCAATTTGAAGATGATTTCCCGCTTTTTGTGATATCTACAGGGGGTAACCGTTGTACGTGTTTTATTATGCTTCCAAACGGATGTGTTCTCTCGCATAGGCACGTCTTGCTTCCCCTCCTGTTTGCCGGTGTATGGATAACTAACTAACTCAGGGAACATTGTAGAAATTCAAGTTTAGCATGCCTGAACTCATAATGATAAAATACATATTTTAGTGAAGTTGATTTTAACATTTTGTGTTTCAAAATACCACTTTTAGAAAGTGGGTATTTTCTTGTCTAACTATCCAAGCCTGCCTCTGCTAGGTTGTGCATCCTTTGTCTGAAGTTTGAGTGACAGGGGCTCGGGGATTCCAGGTGACAGGGTGAGTTAGCCCAGTGGTGAATAGCGAAATCTGCATCTAGATGGGAGGGAGGAGTTGCACTTGGGAGCTGAATAGGGCTGTGCCTTCCCTCCACAATGCTGGCTCCACCTCCTGTGGTGCATCTGATGTCTCTGCCCTGCACTGTGAAAGGAGAGAAGGAGTCATGCCAACAGAGTGCTCCAGGGCTTTGCCTTCTTTCCACATGCTGGCTCCACCTCTTCTGGGGCATCTGATGATTCTGCCCTACACTCTGAAAGGAAGGAATGAGTCATGTCAAAAGAGTGCTCCAGAACTGGTTTGGACTAGGCAAAGGCCCCTCTGCCCTCAGAGGACAAAGGATTTTGGGGTATAAGTATCGGGACCCTGATCACAAGAACTTAGATCACTTTTGGACTACAAGAAGAAACCTTTGCTGAGGAGAGGAACCTGAAGAAACTGAGGAGAGACTATCCCTAAGCAGAAGGGCTGTTTGGGGGATTGGCCTGCAGTGGTTGCCTGACTGCCAAAGAAAGGAGAAAGGATTTTGTGTGCACTTTATTTTTCTTGTGTAGGATCTCCAACGGCATGAGAGAAGAGCTTGCCTCCTGCTGAAGTCTCAGGGACAACAGACTTCATCCCCAGCTCCCCAAGAGTTTTTTGGAAGTGCCTACTGCTGTTTTGGGCCTTCTGAAGCACTGCGTATCGCAAGCGGCTGGAAGTGCGAGGGAGAAGCGTGTCCCCATCGCAGCCACAGCTATCACTTTGTGGATGTTGCCGCTGTAGCTGGTGCATTTCACCGCAATCAAGAAAAGTCCCGCAACCCCGAAGAAGCTGCTGCCATTGCACGTGGATGTTGGCACTGTAGCCGTCGCATTGCATCGCATCAAGTAAAGCGCCTCACATCCACGGAGATGCGTGCCACCATCGGAGCTGCTGTCATTGCATCACTGAACAAGGATGTCGCCACTGCAGTTGTGTCATCGAGCCGAAGCGTCTAGCTTCGTCAGAGAAGAGTGTCACCATTAAAGCTCCTGACGTCGCATCACAGAACAAGGGTGTCGCCACTGCAGCTGACGCATCGAGCCGAGACTTCTTGCAACATCCGAGAAGCATGCCGCATCAGGAAGAACTTTACATCTTTATTTCGTTACACCAGATCTTTGCCGCATTTCCATCTCTGCAACACTTTTCGTTGTGGAAGTGTGACAAATCCTAAGGTACATTGGCTCAAAGAGTTGCATTTTAAGAACTAAAGAGACCTAAGCTAAACCTACCAATTTAAGTACAGTATTGTGGATTTTTGTTGTTTGTGGTCTTGTGATGTCTTTATAAATAATACTTATTTTTTAAATAAAACCTGTGTGGTGTCCATCTGTGTTGTCAGTTGATTACTGTATGTGTTAACAAATGCTTTACACACTGCCTCTGAGATAAGCCTGTCAGCTCATGCCAAGCTACCAAGGGGTTGAGCAGGGGTTATTTTAGGAGTGTACCCCCTTACCCTGGCTAGAGGCAAGGGCCCCTATTTGTCACAAGTACCTACCTGTGGCAACTAGAGACCACCAAATCTAACAATGAGGTTTACATTGTATTCCCTTGCCACTCACCATCCATTAACCTTTATCTTTTAGTTTCCTTTCTAATGTGGCTGCAACCAAATATGTAGAACAGTTTAGTGTGTCCACCTTTGTTACTATCAACTTTCTTTCTTTGGGGGGACAACTTCTGTTATGGCACTGGTTACAACCTAGCTTTTAAATTTTGATTTCCTGTTCCATTAGGAATTAGCATCGGGATTAGAATGCCAAATTGTGCAATGATAATGAAACCCCTGCATTTATCTTAGGACAGATTTTGAAAGGTCAATCCTCCCAAAATGTATCTAGGGAAACAGCTCAGGAAAAGTAAAAACATCTAGAATTTGGTGCTTAAAGTGCAGATTCCATATGCTATTCTTCATTCCCAGTTAAACACTTTGGGCCTGATGACGGCTTTGGCAGTACTACAGCAGCACTGCCAACGCACTGTCTGCTGTAGGACCAACAAATTTGTGGTGTGCCTGCCCGCTAGATTAGGAGTTCCATTGTGGTCTGGCGGGTGGTGCTGCGGTGATCTGACAGCGCTTGCTGTTAGACTCATAGACAAGCCTAAGATGCAGACTGCCACCATCAGACCAGCGACTGCACCTTCCTTTACAGTGCCACACTGTGCAAGAGTTGAGGATGCAAATCCAGGAGAGGCACTATTTATCCCCCACAAGCACCCCCTAGGCCCAGGCATGGCAAGGGGCCCTATTAGGGGGACACAGCAGTCCTGTGGTGGTCTTTCCAGCCACAGATGTAATACTGCAAGAGGGCCCACAGTGTGGGGGTGGCTGGACTGTCCGCTCAGGTACAGCGGGTCTTATGGTCTGCCATATTCATAATCAGGCCCTTTGACAAGGATTATATACCTCACCCTGTTATAAGGTAAATATATTAAACCAGAATTCTAATTCTGGCCTTTGAGTCATCAGTTCTTTTAACCTCTTCCGTGCGTTGGATGGCCCCGGCCGTCTGATGTCATGGTGACCATGTGCGTCTGACGGCTGGAGGCCGGCCGATTTGCGCACAAGTAGAATTCGCCCGCACAGCAGGAAAATGTGCGCCGCATTGAAGCGGATATAGATGCCAAATGTATTCTTCCTCATCCCAGAATTCTTACTAAATTGTATCACTTTAATCTGTGACACCATTGTACTAGAGTGGCACATCTACATCTTTGCAAAGGTCAACAGTGTTGTTTGCTCAGAAAGATGGAGCAGCTCTATCTGGAAGCCCTGCTATGAGTTGGACTTTCATGTCTTATCTAAATGTAGGATGGCAGATTCAGCTCCGATTCATGCAAAAACAGTTTTTTTGAGAAACAAGAAAGCACATCAGAAAGAAACTTCAAAGAGTTCTGCCAATATCTTGATCCTTTTATCCAAGTACAGGATTGAAAGAATGTATTCGTGAAACAATATTTGCAACCCCGCGTGGTGCACCCATAAACCCAATGTTTTATTAAAAGTGCATGCATTTGTAAATTCTTTTTTTTGCTTTGATGGGCTAAATATGTTCAGACTGTAGGGTGAATCTCAAAACAATTTTAAAGTGTATTCATGTTCGAGACTCAGAAAACCAGCACCATATTATTACTGTTTATTCGCCTCGCTTATATCAAAATAAATGACACCAGCAGTTGTTTCATTTTCTAAAAGTACATATAAAAGTATGAGTATAACCTACCTTTGTATTAATGTCAGCTTTAACTCATCAGGTTATGCCTAATGTAAAAAATTCTGGGCATGAAATATAGTAAATATATGCCGTCTTGAATGGATCCAATGACACACTTTATGGTCGTTCCTGATATTAGCGGGTTGTGTAACTTCACAAATATAGATTCAAATACTTTTATTATTTACTATAGTTGGTGCTAGGTTAGCCCCGTTTTTCCTGACATTCTGGCTCCAGTTAAAATAAGTTAGGACACTGTGTGCATCATCTAGTGTACAGTCTTCATTTACTTTATAGTAGGGAACTTTTTAATGATATACAAAGTCTTTGGGGCCGATTTATATTTTGGCGGTCGGCTTGTTGACCACCAAGCTGGCGGTCATTTATAAAGCATTGGCAGGGAACACCATCATGGCTGTTTTTGTAAATGCATGACACTGTTTGGAGTAGGGTTACGTCAGCATGACTTAACCCTGCACCAAACAGTTTTATTTTATTATTGAAAAAATAATAATGCTCCCCTCACCATGCGATTCATCCTTGATTGTGAGGGCGCATAATTAAAATGTTTATCTCCCTCACTGCTAGGGTTGGCCTGGCAGGGAAGGTGAGTTAAAACATTTGCAACATGTCCACTCATCTAAATTGGGCAGATGGACAGGTAAACATTTCCCCGTCAGCTCTTACTCCATCGGCTATGGTTTTAGTGTAATTAAATCGACCAGGCAGACCATCATGCTCTACGTGTATATACTCTGTCTCAATTGAGACAGAGAATACACACTACCAACATATAAAGGGGCCCCTTTGTCTTGAAGATCTATGCCACACCTGGAAACCGTGTGTTTACCTTTCATTTGGGGATCATATAGAGAATGTTGATGGTCTGCAAATCTTTCGGTATGATAAAGGCTTTTGTCCTCTACCTACCTTGTGCAACACTGTCTGCTCTGATAGACACTCCATCTGGCTTGCTGGGGATCATTCTGGCACCCAGTCACATTTTCATGTATTACAGAAACAGGCTTCCAAAGCAAAGCTTTGTTTATACAACACCAACAATCTATTGTGCTAACATGCAGGGAGTTTCTGCGTGCACAATGCGGCCATTGATCATTTTAACTGCCAAGGTCTGTGATTCCAAGCACAGTGATTCCTGGCAACCAGATGTGCATCCAAGGGCTTTCTTTAGGTAGGGAGGTCTCTTCAATGCATCCAGTGAATGGGCCACCAAGTCCTAGGTTTCAGGCAGCTAGGCCACGTGCAGTTCCACTGTCAGAAACTCAGTAAAACTTCTTACCCTAAATGAGGCAGAGGAACTATGAGTTTGGCGGGGCAGGATCGCTCAAATTTACAGTGGGGATCCCACTTCATTAGCCTCTAAATGGATCCCATTGTGTCACATTCAAGGGATCTGTTTTATACACCATTTCTAGTCATTCTTTCATTCACTGATTGACCACGTTCAATTAATATGACATGGGATTGTACTCCCATATTTGGAATAATAATATTCTTCATTTGTTGTTATCATTATTGGATGGTTTTATTATATGCAAACCCATTCTTATATAAGTGGGCTAATAATCAGTTTACAATACAAATAAATGAATCGTGTTTACTACTGTGTCAAATTCACCTTAAAAACTATAAGGTTTCCTACTTATGCTGCAGGTCTAAACATGAATTATTTCAATGTAATATTTAGAAATGTAACCCAATCATTCACCAGAATTAGCGTGTAAAGGAAGATCTCATATCTGTCATCAACCTAATGCAATGCTTGGGACCACTCAGCCTCTGAGATTGCACCTTTGATGATGTAGATCAAAACACTTACCACCACTCCAACAACCTCAATGCATTTCCCAATCATAGGATCAGATTTTAAGGACAGCCTACACAGACTGTCAAACATAATGTTTCTCACACCTGGTGTGATTGGCCCTGCAGTTCTCTGCGCAGACTTCTGCATTGTTGTCTTGGCCATTATGCAGTTCACCAGCCAGGTGCATTGTCTTTTCTTACTGCCAAAGTTTCCATCCTGTTTGCCATTCTCTTACTCTACTCCTTAGTACACATCTGATCATATAAAATGTAATGAGCAATTTAACACCTATTTGTTATCCATTTATTATATTTGAACCTCTCAGTTGTATACTCCAGATTCATCAGGAAACCCCTCGGTTCACTGCTCTACTCTTTGAATGATCCCCCAAAAAATGACATTGGGCGCATATGACTTTGGAAATGTATGTCCCAGTGGTATCATCTAGATGAGATTTTTTGGCGCTATTTCCAAAGAAGAATCCACTAGACTCCTATTGGAAGAATAATGGACACCATTTCACAGACATTAGTGACACAAGATATTGACACCTCCCTCAAAGAGAAATTAGCACCATATGAGAATCTTAACAACCAATAAATGAAGACTTTTTTGTTCATATTTATGCAGGAACTGGAAAGTTGGGTGGAAGAAATGGGCAGGTTCTCGCACAACAAACAGGCTTTTGTCACACTTCAAGTATGACAGACCATCTTGTTGCGCTTTGCATGTTAACAGAAGAACATACTCAGAAAAGGCAACTTCTCTACAAGTCCTTCTTAGATTCCTCAAAACCTTTTGACCATGTTTACAGGAATTTGTCTTGGCATAAGTTGGCATCATGGAATATCCCGGCTAATCTCCTGCGAGCATTACAGCTCATGTACTCTGAAACTTCGGCAAAAATGAACCTGAGTATGAATACGGGCCTAAAACCACCAATATCAGCAGGACAAGGCCTAAAACAGGGTTGTGTATTTGCCCCAGCATTGTACAACCTCTTCATTTCAGATATCAGTAAAGCATTGGATGAGGCGAATTCACAGCCCCCAAAATTGGGAGAAAAACCACTGCTGTCACTTCAATATGTAGATATCGTCCTCGATAATGTAACACCTATTGACCTGCAAATATTGCTGAATACACTAACTTTTTATTGCATAACAACCCAGATAACTGTTAATTTAGATAACATTAAAATAGTATTCTTCGGAAATGGCTATTCAAAAAAGGGTAAATTGTACATTGGAGTCAATCCAGCAGAAAAGAGTTCCAGCTACAAATATCTTGTGGTCTGACTTCATGAGCATCAATCTCAAAGGTACCATATAAATACACAAAAGCCTCGCCTTGCTCCATTCATTGTGTATTTCAAAAACGTCATAGTAAATTCCCCACGCCAACCTGGAAACCAATTCTGGCAGCAAGTAAAGCAAAACTGATTCCAATGCTAATCTACAGATAAGTAGCCTTCCCGGGAAAGCTAAGTCTGATTCTGAACAAAGCCCAGAGCAACGTCTTTGCTTCATATTCCATCTTCCACAGTATACGACACCTACACAAATTCATTTAAAATTCAGGCTACAAGAAAAAGGGCTAGTACAGGAAAGTGTCCTTCTCAAGTACCTGCCATCCTTAAAAATGGGCCCCCGAATACACAAAAAGCACTAACTTGGAAAGAGATTCAGAATCACTCTCAAATGAAATGCTGGGCCCACGTGAGAAGCGAGACCTTTGAAGGGCTGGACTCACAACATCTTTTGGAAACATGCTTACCCAATCATGCTTTTAAAATTACTATGAACAAACAAACAACGCTATTATCGTGGGTGCAAGACAAGGAACTCTTTCAAAAGCATAAACACTCTTGGCTATTCATCAACACGTACAAATCACCAACTCAACAAAGCTACCTTTTTGAAAATATCAAAGGTTTTTACAAGGGTAGATCCTTAGTGCTAAGATTCCGTCTTCTATCAACTAAGGATGCTCTGCTGCCATGGGCACCCGACCAAGTTCAACATCATGCAGGCTGTGTCAAGAGCTGGAAGATCTTTTTCGCACTTAGGGGCCGGTTATGATGGCGGACGGACCTGAGTCCTTCCGCCACCATAGAGTAGGAGGGACCGTCCGCAGGGATTTGCAGCGGCCCCTCCATGCAAATTAGGATGTGACCGCCACCCTGGCGGTCACATCCTGTATTTTTATCATTGTGGAGGGTGCTGCTTGAAGCAGCACCCGCCGCAATCATAAAAATGTAAGTTGTGCATTTGCATGCACAAAGCAGCAGGCACCTCGCGGTGCCTGCCGCTTTGTGCAGGCAAATGCAGGGGGGTATCATAGGTACCCCCCATGTGCACCCCCCACCCCCCTTCACCCCTGGGGGCCCACAACGGGCCCCCAAACACAAATCCGTATGCCTTTACACGGCGGGAACGCCGCCGTGTAAAGGCATCTTTCCGCAGACATCCTAATATGGCTGGCGGTGTCTGATAGACACCGCCAGCCATGTTAAAGCTTTTCCGCCGCGGTCAGAAGGTGACCGCGGCGGAAAAGCTGCGGACTGAAAAACGATCCCCCAGCCATCCTAATCTGGTGGGGGGTCTTTTTCAGTCCGCAGCGGTTTTCCCGCATCCTCCGGGCCGGCGGTGGCTTCCGCCGGCCCAGAGGATGCGGGAAAACCGCAATCGTAATCAGGCCCTAACTGTGCATATGCTTCACTTTGCAATCTTCAAACAGAAAGCTTATAATGCTAAAAAGTAAGACCCTGCTTTTCTGCTTCCAAGGTCTAAGTGCCCAAGTAATAGCTTGCTTTGTTCAAGTTGTCATAATTGCGGAGAAGCTATTCAAAGTTGGTGCACAACTAACCTGAGGAACTTATTCCGAAAGGCTCCACCCCCTTCAGTTGCACTTCGAACGCACTCGCACTTTTATTCTTGTATATTTGGCACTATCAAGGACAATTTCTAAAGAGATCTGTTCACACTTGTATGCTTTTGTATTTTTTAATTGATTTTCATACTGGCAACATGCTCTTTTTATCAATTCGTAATGACCCCCCCTTCTCCATTTGCACTTTGCACACACTGGCTGTTTTATGTTTGGCACCATTAAGGAGAAAATAACTGAAAAGATCCCCTTTCTCTTGTGTGCTATTTTATCGATTTGTTTTTTTATACTCGCAAGGTGTTATTTTTATCATGTAAAGATTTTAATAAACTGCATAATGATCAATACATACAATACAAATGTTTATGTTTATTTGTACAGTGCACATTGCATAATATAACTTCATCTACGCATTTAAGAGTATAAAACATATTTAAATATAGTAGTTACATACAGGTGGGAAGTGAACGCTACAGTATCACCGTTCACATTTGATGCAAGTGTAAGTTACATCATGTTTAAATATGATATGAGATCTGCGTATAGTAGAAGTGGGGCTGTAAACTGCATTAATATCGGGCATCAGAACCGCAGTAGCACTAACATTGGAAAAGGTGTGTTTTGTGTCTATGTCTGATAGTCTTAGTGCTATTTCAGAGGTGGGTACCTGCATTGAAAGTTTCCTGTTGCCTCTTCTCCTGTTTTTAGGGGGTCATTTCACATGAAGTGAGCAATGACAGTGCTAAGTTAAGACAGGGCCTATTAGGATGGCAGACAGACCGTCAGCAACAGCAACCACCAGCAACCCGCGCGACAAACGGGTTCAAGGAGCCCGTTGCGCCGTCGGATGGATAATAAATATATATATGTATATATGTATATATGTATATATATATATTTATGTATATATATATATATGCTGTGATACTATCAATGTATATGGTTCCAATGAAAGTTGAGTATTTTCTCACTTTCTATTACATGTGATGGCACTACTTGCACTTTAAAAGGGGTGGTCATCCCCCGTGACGTTGTCATGTGATCAAGGCTATCTCTAGCCGAAACGCGTCATGGCGGACTGGTGCTGGGCTAAATACTAAATAAAATCGAATTTGCACCACTTTGGGTCTCGCTGGTTCCTGTGTGTCGGTGTGGCTGACTGTGCTGCGCTACTATCGTTGGGAACTGGACATACCTAATTTCTACATCCGGGACTGCTTCCCCCGGTTTTGGCAAGACCCCTTCACATTTTGGGCAAGCTGCAAAGGAGGAGCAACGTTTCTTTGAAACATTTTTCAAATTCTCTGTAAGGAGACGCCGCCACGCCCCAGGGACACCGGAATTGTTTGGTGGCTTGCAGCGGAAAGACCGGAAGTAGTTTCGGAATACCAGATCGGCGTTGGTTGGTCGGGGATCCGGAGCTCTACGTTCGAGTACCAGCGAGCGCAGCCAGACTAACTGCAGCAACCCCTGTGTGGAGTATACGAAAGCGACTCCGAGGAGCATTGCCGGGTAGGAGTTGTGCACTGTGTATACTTTTGCCCACTGCTACGCACCATGTCCGCGGACACGTTGAGGGGGCGTGTGGAGGCGTCCAGGGGAATGTTTACGGATCCCCCAGCTGGGGGGTCCGCACCAACTACTAGTTCCATCAGTGTGCCGGGAAAAATCGATGGTGTCAAGAAACTGTTTAGAAAATTAGAAAAATGCAGCAAGAGCGAATAATCAAAGTGGTGGGAACACACTTCTTTAACAGGATATTTAGAGGTGGGGCGAGTGCCGCGCGGTCTGCGCATTTTACTTGCACCGTCTTACGAGAAACCCTACCCACAAATGCTTGCTGATTGGGCGCAATGCAATTTAGACAACTCCAAACGCCTTATGGGCATCCAAAATGCCGAAAGTGATAGGGTCAAGCTGTTGGATGAAATAGCACAACTAAATGCGGAAATTGATAAACTCCCTCCCTCTCCAGAAATTACCAAATACAGAGAGGAAATGAATGCTCGTTTAAAACGAGAAGAGGACATTATCAAAAAGAGAAAGGCGTACAAATTCCAACGCGATAGATTGGACTACGAGAATGGACAGATATTTACGTTCGCTAAAAAGAATGATAACATCAAACAGCAACGTAATATCAATGACACTATCGCCAACACCAGCTCTGGCACAACGGCAACTACAGGACAAACAGAGGTGTCTTCGGTCTCGGGGGACAGCTCACAGCCGGAAAGTGAGTCTGTTAATGAAACAAGAAGACAACTAAGGTCGGGGTTTCGCAAATTTACTCTGGGGCAAGAAATGGAAATGGTCCAACAGGACCGCAAATCGACCCTGCGATCTGGAACATCGACTGCCGGCACCAGCGCGCCAACAGGAAATGTGCCGAGAGGCGTAAAAGCCACAAACGCCGCATCAACAGGAGGCAGGCAAAAGAAACCGCGTTCCAGATGGCAATGGAACAAAACCCCGACACCTCAACTACAGTAGTGAATTTGACTCCTACCTCTAGCTGCAGTACACATTCGGTTATCAATCTGACCGACATTGTTTTAACCCCGAAGGAAACATCAATATTATCCTTGGGATTGTCATACAGCCCCCAGGGAGATTTCGACTATGCCACAACCAGAATCGACATGTTTAAATATACACGCAAACTCAAGTTACGTAAACATCATGCTACACGCACAGATGGTGCCTCCAGCAACCATAATGGCACCCAGGGGCCGATTTCTGACCTTACAGCCAATTTTGAATCCAATGAAACAGTGGTTCTAGGAGCAGCATTAACACAGGAGTTTATGTCACTCCAAGAAGAAGAACAATCAATTCAAACAGAGAGTCAAACTGCATTGGGAGGTGAGCCCCTTCCAAAGACTTGTCAGACCCCGTTCAAACCCAAATCCAAATTTTGTCCCCTAATGGTCAAAGACAATGTTGATATATTCCATGAGCGTGTGAATTCCCAATTGAAGGAGCTACAAATTAAGAACTCACACTCTACTAAAAGGTACAACTACAAAGACAGTGAATATCACAAGCTGATAAAGAAATTGAAGGCAAACAAACATTTGGTCATAAGACAATCAGACAAGGGGGGCAATGTGGTCTTGTGGCCCCGAAAAATGTATCTGGAAGAAGCGCATAGGCAACTCAATGACAAAGACTGCTACAAACGAATAACAATGCAGGATGCTGTTGCAGCCAGGAACATAACCTATTCAAAACTGTCTGCCTGGTGGAGTAAAGGCTTGCTGACCATGGAGGAATATAAATTCTTAAAGAACGAACACCCTGTTACTCCGGTAATATATTTTATCCCCTAGGTCCATAAGAACTATCAGCAGCCTCCAGGCAGACCTATTATCTCTGCATGTAACAGTCTTTTGGAGAACATGAGTAAGTACATTGACTTCTTCTTACAAGACCACGTTAGAAGTTTGCCCTTATTTGTCCTCGATACGACCGATTTAATCAGGAGACTCATTGATTTCAGATGGAATTCCACCTACATACTGGTGTCTATGGATGTTACCTCGCTATACACCAGTATATTCCACCAAGATGGACTAAAAGCTATCAGGCACTTCCTAGGGAAGAGGGAAGTTTGCTTTAAAGAACATTCACAAATGCTGATAGAGATGATCTCAATGTGCCTTGACAATAATGTTTTTCTGTTTGCAAAGCAGCTATTTCTCCAGACCAGGGGTATAGCCATGGGGGCCTGCTTCTCTCCCAGTTACGCCTGTTTGCACATGGGGTACTGGGAGGAGCAGGTCCTGATGACAGACCACTCTGTCATTATGAGTACGAAGGTGAAACTCTGGTCTAGATATATTGATGATTTGTTTTTTGTTTGGGACGGGACTGAGACTGAGGTGAGAGATTTTATACAAGTGCTGAATAATAATAATCTCAATATCCAATTAACCAGCTCCATTAGTAATCAGTCCATTGTCTTCCTGGGCGTTGAAATCTTTGTCCAGGGAGGCACTCTCCAAACTAGGTTGTACCGGAAGCCCACGGCAGGGAACACCTTACTACATGCGGGCAGTCACCATCCTGCACATCTGATACGGAGCATTCCCTACGGGGAGATGCTTCGTGTCAGAAGAATCTGCAGTAGTGAAGAGGAATGTTGTGTGGCACAAGCACAGTGTAGGGAGCGGTTTCTTCAAAGGGGCTACAAACCAGCCATCATAGACAATGCTATTGTCAGGGCCAATAGAATAGATAGGTTGGAACTCTTAGGCTTAGGAGGTACAAGCCAACCAGATGTTCCAGCCAATGAATCTGGTGAAGTAACCAGATTAATTATCGGGTACAGCAATGAGCATAGGATTATTCACAAGATAATCAAGGACAACTGGTCACTGATATCTAATGATCCTATAATTGGCCCTGTAATGCCTAAATACCCTAGCATTACGTACCGGAAGGCACGATCTATGAAAGACAGTTTGGTATCTAGTAGCCCAGAGGTAATTTCAGGCTCATTGCTAGATGATAGCAAGTCATTTTTGCCTTGCTCCACGTGCAAAGCATGCAAACATGGTGTGAGCAAATCTGAGGTAGTTACACCTTTATCTCCTTCCCCTATCAAGATCAAACAAAAATTAAACTGCAAAACAGAGTTTGCTGTTTATGTGTTAGAATGCCCATGTGGGCTCAGATATGTAGGTAGCACCAGGCCACAAGTCCATAAGCGAATCTTGCAACACCTGCGTGCCATTGCCCATGCTGATCCTACATATCCTGTGGCCAGGCATTTTGAGTTAAGGCATGGGAAGGATGCCTCAGCTCTGAGATATTTTGTGATTGAGTGTGTTCCCCCCCAAAGAAGAGGAGGTGATAGGGAGTCCCTCCTCAGAAAGTTGGAGACCCGTTATATTATATCCCTTGATACGAAGGCGCCTCAGGGGCATAATATGGGGGAGGATTGCCACACCTATCTGTAATACTCGTACCACCTTGCTATATTGTACATTGCACTTTCACCCTCAATGAATTGTTACTGTCCTGTAATAACAACTTAAAACTAGCAATTTTGAGGTTATTCGTATAGCATGAACCCTGGACCCTCGCTTTTGACCTGTTTTTAATATACAAAGAAATAATTATTCAACATTTCTTTATGCACTTTTTCACTTTATGGTAGCACTTTACAGCCATTTAACATGTTTTGCACACGATATTGCATACTTGCACAATTGAACCAATAATGCTGACCTCAGTACTGAATAGCCCACTTGGGCAGTATATCCTTTACTTCTGCACTAGTGGTAACCATGACATCTGGCCGCTAAAGTATAATTTATGTGCTCACTAATCGATTAGTGTTTGAATTTGTCAAACTTTTGAGTACTTTTTGCATTGAATTTTAATGGCAATATGATTATTTATAATTATTTATTGGCTTTTAACTTTTGTACATTATGAAGTTATTTTTTAGCCACTGCCATGAGTTTGTCAATCAAAATTCAGATTCCTGAGGCATCCAAATTTACTTGTACATATTCTGATACATATTCATTTGAACAGTACTGTTAAAACAATGACATGAGATTGTCTTTTGTTATGCAAACTAACGCATTTATGCTGTGATACTATCAATGTATATGGTTCCAATGAAAGTTGAGTATTTTCTCACTTTCTATTACATGTGATGGCACTACTTGCACTTTAAAAGGGGTGGTCATCCCCCGTGACGTTGTCATGTGATCAAGGCTATCTCTAGCCGAAACGCATCATGGCGGACTGGTGCTGGGCTAAATACTAAATAAAATCAAATTTGCACCACTTTGGGTCTCAGTGGTTCCTGTGTGTCGGTGTGGCTGACTGCGCTGCGCTACTATCGTTGGGAACTGGACATACCTCATATATATATATATATATATATATATATATATATATATATATATATATATATATATATATATATATATATATATATATATATATATATATATATATATATATATATATATATACACATATATACATATATATATATATATATATATGTGTGTATATATATAAATATATATATATACACATATATATACATATATTCACTGAAAAAAACATAGGTTTCACATCAGTTATAGTTAGGAATTAGCATTTCAAAAACCTATTAAATTCACTGAAAAAAACATAGGTTTCAGACCAGTTATAGTTAGCTGGAAATTTTACTGACATAAAACCATTGAAATTCCACGCTATAGTAAGTTGGACTTACTATAGCTTGCGAGTGTAATGCACTGCTGATGACGTCACATATTACACCACTCATGACATGGTCAGTGACATCACTCATGACATCACTGATGACACCATCCAGTGAATGTGTGTCTTTCTGAAAAATAAATATGTTTTATATATGTATATGTAAAGGTCGATGGAAGAATAAATGTTTAAATAAGTGTTTTAATGAATGTTTAAAAAAAAAAAAGATTGGTTAACTGGCTTATTAAGTGTATCTTAGTGAATACATTTATTAGCGAGTAATCTTTAAATATTTAAATATATGTATCAGTGTTTCACTTTGTGTATAATTGGCTGCATGGGTTGGTGAGTAACTACATGTGTGTGTATATGGGTTATTAGATTTTTTTTAGTATCAGTATGAGTGTCTGTATGGTTTGGTGGGGGTATTACTTAGCACATAGATGCATCAATGACTGACTCACTGTTTGTATGTGTTTTGAAGACAGCATATGTGCAGGACTGTATGGGTGGATGAGTGTGTATATGTGTGTGTTAGTGAGTGAATGACTGTCTCACTAGTGTCTTTATCAGTAACGACATATGTTTTAATCTAGTATATGTGAGTATTGATGTTTATAAGTGAGTATTTGGGAGATTGTAAGAGTTCCTGTTTAAATAAGTATGTGTTTCTATAAGTGATTGTTTAAGAGAGTAAGTATGTGTAAGTTTCCTTAAAAGTAAGGTGGTAGTGTGTGTATAGTTGTATATGCAAATAAATGGATGTTCAATAGTTTATTTGCATGTGTGAGTATGTGTGAGAGTAACTTTTGGATGAATGTCGGTGTGTAACAGGATGTATAGGTGTATCACTCCATATGATGAGTGAGTATATGTATGAGTGACTATATAGAGCTGTTGGTGAATGAGTGGATGTGTATATAGATGGTGGTATTACTGAATTGGTTGTTGTAACTGGTATGGATATCTCCATTTTTTTGAAAATGTTAATTTCTATTTTCGAATATGTGTTTTAAGGGTTACATTACACCGAAAGGAGGTCTGTCACAAAGATGGTGTCATCAGTGATGTCATGAGTGATGTCACTGACCATGTCATGAGTGATGTAATATGTGACATCATCAGCAGTGCATTACACGCGCAAGTTATAGTGAGTCCAACTAACTATAACGTGGAATTTCAATGGTTTTATGTCAGTAAAATTTCCAGCTATCTATAACTGGTTTGAAACCTATGTTTTTTTCAGTGAATTTAATAGGTTTTTGAAATGCTAATTCCTAACTATAACTGGTGTGAAACCTATCGTTTTTTCAGTGAATTTCATAGGTTTTTAAATGCTAATTCCTAACTATAACTGGTGTGAAACCTATGGTTTTTTCAGTGAATTTCATAGGTTTTTAAATGCTAATTCCTAACTATATATAAGGCCCCAAACCTATGTTTTTTTCTTTGAATTTCAAAATGTGGTTAATAGCAAATGTCTATAGCTATGAAATGTAATATTTTTGAAAATGAATGAATCCTATATTTTATTTTTATTTTAAACAATTTTTTTTTTTTTTACCTCGGAGCGATCCCGGGGCGCGCCCCGGTGAGCGCCCCGGAGAGTGTAGTTGCTTGAAGCGCCCCGGTGCGCAAACCGGGAAGCGTCCCGTTAGCGCCAATGTCGTGAACGAAAACATGATTGTGAAGTATCGCGTAGCCGCATCCGCGTGATACGCACGGTGTAAGCGCACCCGGAAGCACTCGAGCGAATACGATCGCGCAACATAAACATCCGACGCGCTTACGCGATGCGACCTGGGGCGCGCCCCTGGGCGTGCCCGGGGGCGCATCGCGTAAGCGCGTCGGTCATGTGACCTGAAAATAACACTTTTTATTGGTGCAGAACAGTTTTGGTTTCATAATGATGAAATCCCTGGTCTTGTGACCTGAAAATAACACTTCTCATTGGTTCAGGCCTTTTTTTTTTCCAAATGATGAAAGACCCCACCTTTTTTCCTTATTCTGACTTTGTCCTTTGACTGAGGAAGACCTGTTTGTACCTCTCTGTACCTTTTTGATCTATATAATGGCTTCAGTAGCAGCAGCAGCTGGTGCATCTGCACCACCACCAGCACCACAACCACCAAGAGGACTACCACAAGATTACATTGGTGGTCAACAAGAGGAGGAAGAGGAGGAAGAGGAGGAGGAGGGGAGGAGAAGATGGCTTGAAGAACACAATACCCCATACCAGCCAAGACCACACATTATAAGGGAGTTTTTTTCGATACCAGAGGGGAAGAAAAAAGTAAATGCAGCCAAGGTGACTTGCCTAATATGTGGCATGGAACTTTCTAAGGGGAATCCTAATAAAAAATATTCATTCGGAAACAACACAATGATTAGACACATGCAGCGCAGGCATCCAATCAACTATTCTGCTGCAGAGATGAGGGAACTGGCCAAACCCCCTCCCCAAACTACAAGCACCTCCTCCAAAAGAAAGCAACGCACTCCGTCGGGACAAGAGGCAAGAGAGACGATGCCTTGCATTCAGCCACGGTTTGCGGATTTTCGAATAGCCTGTAAACATTGTGGGAAGACCATCTCCTACGGAGAACAGAGCATAAAGCTCATCGTCCTTGCTGGGGACAACCACAAATGCCCAAATAAACCCTAATTATTTCTTTTCTTTTTTGTTTTGCTCCAGTTGAGCCATTTTCAATTCCCTGTTTTTTTGTTTCTCCCCATAAAAAATACAAAAAAAAATATAAAACTGTTCAGAAAACCCCCAAAAAGTTTAAAATGTTCAAAAAAACAATAAAAAAATATAAAACAACAAAAAGAAGAAAAAAACTGTTCTTTTTAGAACTACCTCCAATTTATAAAAAAAGGCTACATTTTTTAAAAACTCTGTCATTCTTTTTTCCCCATGGTCCGCTCCCCGGTCTGCTCCCCGGTGCGCGTACCGGGCGCTCCCCCCGCGCAAATCAAAAAAAATATATATTTTTTTTGCCCCGCTGGGCCCTTTTATTGCCCCCACATCAAACCTAGGGGGTCAGGGGGGTCTATCCCTATCCCTTATGGTCATTTCCCCCTTTTTTTCCCACCTCTTGAGTCTCTATCCTACAGAGACACAAGATGGCGGCCGGTCTGGACTGTTTCGAATGTTTACAGACACCCGAGAGCCAATCGGCTTTCCGTGCGCACCTCGCGTGGCGCGCCCAGAGCGCTCCCCGGTGCGCGTACCGGGGTGGTGCCATAGATATATATATATTTTTTAACCTAAATTACTCAAAATCCACTGGACACATATCTTGAGACATAGCAAAGGCACATTGGGCTACCAGTCCCTACAATTTTGCCAAGTTTGGTGGCAATCCATTCAGCCGTTCGGGCTAAAAGTGAGGCCAACCGCCCTAGGGAAATTAACATGTGGAAAACACGTTTTGGGACCCCCTTTGATCTCGGCCCCCGCTTGACGAATCCCACCCACATTTTCAGGGAAGGAGCGGAGCGGGCCACAAACTTCGAGAAATTCGCGAAGATTCGTCCACCGGCGCCAAAGTTATTCCCAATAGAATGTTGCGGATTTCCTATGGAAAGTAGATCCTAACTATAACTACCTACTGGCGACCGTATAGTTTCAGGTTTCAGGTACGTTATAGTTAGTTGGACATTTCACTCGTACAAAACCATAGAAATTTCACAGTTATAGTTAGTTGAGCTAAATATAACTCGTGCCCCCACAATGCACTGCTGATGACATCACATATTATATCAATCATGACATGGTCAGTGACATCACTGATGACATCTCAAATGACATCACTGATGACATCGCTGACTACATCATCCAGTGACTGTGTGTCTCTGTCAAGTTTAAATATGTTTTATATATATATTGGCCAAGGTATATTGAAAAATGAGTGGGTCTTTAAGTGTCTGGATGGAGGATTTAGTAGGTGCGTGACTGACTGTATAAGTGAGTGATTAAATGTGTCTCATTAAATGCATAGGTTTGTGACTAAACTGTCTGAATGTCTGTATCAGTCTGTCTATTGCTGTGTAAGCTGCTGCATCTGTTGGTGAGTAGCTGGGTTGTTGATTGGTTGCCTGAGTATTTGTATGGGTGCCTGAGTGTGTGCGTGGGTGGGTGGGTGGGAGGTGTGTGACTCCTGGCATAGATGTGTGAGTGCATCATTCACTGGGTGTAAAGGGTCCAAGAGTGCATGTGGAAATAGCTGTATGGATGGGTGAGTGTGTGCATGGGTGTGTTGGTGAGTGAAGGGCTATCTCAGTGCTAAATGCCCAAGTGACTACATATGTGAAAGGCAGTGTATGTGAGAGTTGGAATATATAAATGCCTATACGTGAGAGTCAGTGATTGTGAGAGTGGCTGTATGGATGAGTATGTATCAGTGATTGTATAAGAGAGTAAGTATATGTTAGTATCTGTATGAATAAGTGAGGTTGTGTGTGTATAACTGTGTAGGTGAGTAAATAGAAGTGTGATTGATTCTTTGTATGACTGACTAGATGTGTGAGTGTTTGTGTAGGTGTATGAGTGCCTATAGTAGTGTTGTATTGATGAGTCACTGCATGTATGAGTGACTGTATGGGTGAATGAGTTGATGTGTGTGTAGACCTAGGAATCAGTAAGTGCGTACGCAGTAACTGGTACTGGTTTCTCTATTGTTTCAAAATGGTAGTCGGCATTTTAGAGTGGGTGTCAAAAGTTTCATTAAGGAATGAGAGGTGCATCATATTTTATTGTGGATGATGTAATCAGTGATGTCATTTGAGATGTCATCAGTGATGTCACTGACCATGTCATGAATGATGTAATATGTGACGTCATCAGTAGTGCATTGGCATGGTGGGGTCGCGAGTTATAGTTAGCCCAACTAAGTATAACAGCGGAATTTCTGTGGTTTTGTCCGAGTGAAATGTCCAACTAACTATAACGTCCATGAAACCTATGTTTTTTTCAGGGAATTTCAAAAGTTTTTCAAATGCTAATTTCTGACTATAACGTCCCTGAAACCTATGTTTTTTTCAGTGAATTTTTAAGGCTTTTTAAATGCTCATTTCTAACTATAACGTGCCTGAAACCTATGGTTTTTTCAGTGAATTGCAAATTTCTAATTATAATGTTCATTAAACCAATGTTTTTTTTCAGTGATTTCAAATTATCATTTCATTCTCAACCTAGTGAAAACAGCTGATATTGCCAGTGTTCCAGCAATAGCTTCCGCAAAAAAAATTTGCCACCTATGAAAGCGACAACTAATGCTAATAATATGCAGAGGAGGTGTTCCCGTACAAAAAATGACATGAAAGCACCAGTTCCTGATATTTTCAATGAGCAGCCAAATCTGGGATGCGATCCAAAAGCAGGCAATAAGCTGCGTTAGCAGTATGAATTTAACATCTGCCTTTTATTGGTGTAAAGCAGGACAACTACCAACAGCGTGAAAGGGAGCCCAGCCCAGAATCACATCTAAAGACCAACACATGCCATAGAGTTACTGATGATGCACCTCCAACACCCAAGAAGGCAACAACACCCACTGCCACCACCCTCAGGACCTCCCCCCGGACCACACCCCCCTACTACAACCGAGGCAGAGCACAACAGGACAGCGGACCTTCCAAAAATGGCATGGTCTCTCAGCCACACAATAGCTGAATGTTGGGAGATGTGGCAACCAAGTATGTGTGAAGGACACAGGTCACCCATCAATAAAAATGCACACTATACCAAGTGTAGCAGTGATGTGCTGGACAGACCTCACTATGCAGAGCACAAACCTCTCCGTGTGGACATATACTGCTGGTGCTTGTAGTGTTGTGGGCAAAAGACACAACCATGTTACCTCAGGCAGTGGGGATGATCTCGGTCATGCAGCTGTGTTGTCCCCCCTGGAAGCAGAAGCGGAATGGGCTGGTCCAAAGTAAGCAACTCCAGCATAGGAGTATGAATAAAAAGGCTGGGGCTCTGGGCGTGGATCACTTGTGGGAAGGTCAAAGCTTCTGCCAGGGCGGCATCCCTCACCCTGCCACGAGGCCTCCGTCCTGCAAGCCCAGCAGCACAGCAACACAGACTTATGTACGTACAGACTACTGCCTTCGATCTACACTGCGGACAGCAGGGCTCACAATTCAGATTGAGTCGTGATTGCAGATGATGCAGTCCAGTAGGCAAGAGACATTGCTCCCAGTGCGGCTTGCCTGTACCTGGCATCATCGCACACTGCGCACACTGAGTGTTTCAGGTACCACTAACTCAGTGCACCATAAATTAACGCTACATGGAGTTATTAAGGCAGAATTCAGCAGGCAAAAGACATTGCTTCTAGTGTGGCCCGCCCAGGCCACACATCATCGCAGACTGCACACACACTGAGTGCTTCAGGTGCCACTAACTGTGCAGCTCAACTCAACGCCACATGGCTGTGGGCCCTTGCTGACCGCTGCCTCCAGCCTACACTGCGGTCATCCGAGCTCACAATTAAAATGTACTCTTGATTCATTAATTGCAGAGTCCAGTAGACAACTAAGTATTACGTCCATATACCCTTTATAATATCCTTTTAGTAACCTTGCTTCAGGAACTTGTTTTATATTAGTTATAGCTTCAGTACAATGGCCAAATTCATCTTGGAAGTCCAAAGGAACACTGAATGGCAGTCTACACTTCGGACAGCAGAGCTCCCAATTTGAAATCAGTCTTGATTTATTAATTGCAGACATAATTGTTCTCTATGTCCTGGAATTTTGTCAAGAGGAAGTGACTAAAAGCATTCCTTGATGTCTGTGCTGACTTCTGCCTTCGATCTACACTGCAGTGAGCAGGGCTCACAATTCACATTGAGTCGCGATTGCAGATGACGCTGACCAGACATTGCTCCCAGTGCGACTCGCCTGCACCACGCATCATCGCTGCCTTTGCACACGCTGAATGTTTCTGTTGCCCATACCTTAGTGCATCACAACTCATGGTCCCTTTATGATAGAATCTTTGTGTATGATTTCAGATCTGCTGCCCCTACCTCAATGCACCACAAGTCTTGGACCATTTACAGTAGAATCTTTTGTGTATTATTTCACATCTGGTGCCCCTATCTCAGTGCAGCACAAGTCATAGACCCTTTATGATTGAATCTCTGTATGTGATCTGATATTTACTGTTGTACTTGTTGCCAGCACTCTCGATTCCCTGAGGGCTGGCTTACACTCACCCCACATGCATCCAGCACAGACGTCACCGGACATGTGACCCTGGTAATAAAAAGGGGGGTGAGCACACTTGCCGATGACTTGAGTTCCACTGAGTTAGTGCCACCAAACCTGAGCGGGTGTGGAGCCTGCGATGATGCGTGGCCTCGAAACACCATCCTGGCAACCAAGACCCGATTTTAATTGTGAGCTTAGCTGGACCGCGTGTACGCCAAAGGCAGCTGGCTGTACATGCATGACTCCTCGGCGTGGTATAGCAGGATGCGATGGGGGCCTGTGCCGTGGAATCCAGCAACAGCTGAAGCGGTTGCTTCAGCACGTGGTGGACCGTCTTGGACACACGCTGGTGGCGGAAGGTGAGCAGAGACGTTTGTTTGCGCAGCATCGGGCAGTAACCTCTGGGTCGTGGGAGTGGACGGTGTGCAGCAGCCTGGGTGCGCAGGGGTGGGCAGACACCTCTGGGCGGTAGGAGTGGATGGGTTCAGCAGTCTGGGTAAACAGGGGCGGGCAGACACCTCTGGGTGGCGGGACCAGATGGGGTGCAGCAGCCTGGGTTTGCAGGGGCGGGACAGCGATGAAGGCATGTGCAGTTCTATGTACTCTACCATTACTGAATCAATACTTTGTTTCAGATGAGTGAGCTTGAGGGCTGCAGTATGTCCCGGCACATGGTTGGAGACACAACAGTGGCAGAAAGGTGAGCTGTGATGGTTGTGTCCGCAGTATCAGCGCTCACTCTCACTCTCCCTCTCCCTCTCCTTTTCCTTTCTCTCTCTCACACTTTTTCTCTCTTTTCTTTCTCTCTCTCTTCCACTCTCTCACACTGTTTCACTCTTTCTCTCTCTCTTCCTCGCTCTCATGCTTTCTCTCTTTCTCTCTCACTTCCTGTCTTTCTCACTCTTTCTTTCTTTCTCTCTGTCTTCCTCTCTCACTCTTTATTTCTCTATCTCATCCTCTCCCTTACTCTTTCTCTCTTTCTCTCTCTCTCCTTTGATGGGCGCATGATGCATAATCTTATCTTGCTTTTTGTCTTGCAGGCTGTGATTCACAGATTGCCGGCCCCGCCACGAGCCTCCCACCACGTGGCAATGACTTGAGTTCCACTGAGTTAGTGCCACCAGAGCTGAGATGGTGTACAGCCTGCGATGATTTGTGGCCTTGATATACCATCCTGGGGATCAAGTCTTGATTTGAATTTTGAGCTCGGCTGGGCCGTGTGTATGCCAAAGGCAGCAGGTTGTACAAATATGACTCCACCGCGCGGTGCAGGATGCGCTGGGGGCCTGTGCCACAGAATCCTGTGATGGCTGAGGACGTTGCTTTGGCTCGTGGTGGGCCCTATTGAACACACGCCGGTGGCAGAAGGTGAGCAGAGAGACTTGTTTCTGCAGTGGCGGGCAGTTGGGAGTGGAGTGGATGGCAGACACCTCTGGGTGGTGGGAGTGGATGGGGTGGAGCAGCCTGGGTTCGCAGGGGCAGGCAGACACCTCTGGGCGATGGGTGTGGATGGGGTGCAGCAGCCTGGGTGCGCAGGGGCGGGACAGCGATTTAGGTGTGTGCAGTTGTATGTACTCTGACATTACTGATTCTATGCTATGTTTCAGATGAGTGAACTTGGGGGCTGCAGTAGGTCCCGGCACGTGGTTGGAGACACACCAGTGGTAGAAAGGTGAGCTGTGAGGGTTTTGTCCACAGTATTGGCACTCACTCTCCCTCTCCATCTCTTCCTTTCTCTCTCACATGCTCTTTCTCTCACTCTTCCTCTCTCTCACACTGTTTCTCTCATTCTCATTCTCTTTCTCTTCCTCTTGCTCACTCTTTCTCTCTTTCTCGATCTCTTCCTCTCTCTCTCACTCTTTCTCTCTTTCTCTGTCTTCCTCTCACTCTCACACTCTTTCTTTCTCTCTCTCTCTTCCTCTCTCTCTCACTCTTTCTCTCTCTCTCTCTCTCTCTCTCTCTCTCTCTCTCTCTCTCTCTCCTTTGATGGGCGCATGACGCACAAGCCTATCTTGCTTTTTGTCTTGCAGGCTGTGATTCACAGATTGTCTCGGGATAACAAGCCATGGCTGTACCTACTTTTATTTATTTTGTTGTTTTGTTTAAATAAAATGTTTATATATAAATCCATATATGACTGTGATTCTCATTTGTCCAACCTCACATGCATCTTTTTTATTATAATTGTGCGACATCAGCCGATTTTTTATGTTCCAGATTTCGGAATTTTGCTGTCACATATATTTGTGGGGGGATCAGGAGGGGTGGCAGACAAGAGGCTGGTGGCGGGGGATGTCGGGGCACTCTTGGGTGTCCAACTGCATGATCGTAGGCTCCATGGCATCTGTTGTTGTTTAGCTGTGGCTGTGGATTTGGCTCCCTTTCATGTTGCAGGTTGTAGTCTGACTTCACACCAGGTCAGAGCAGGTGTAAACTTCCTGGTGCTAACGCACCTTATCGCCTGTTTTGTATTATCTTATACCGATTTCACTGGTGGTTGGGAAAGTTGCGTAATGGTGTGTTCGCTGCTTTTTGCATGGGAACGCCTATTCTGCATCTCATTAGCGATATTTGCCTGGGTCATCCATGACAAACGCTTTTTGAAGCTGCTATCGCTGGTAAACTGGTGATATGTGTTGTTTGCACCAGCTTGTGAATGGTGCGTTAAATTTATCACAATGTTGGCTGCGATAAAGTGCCGCTTACTCAGTGATGTGTCCTCGAGAATATGCCCCTCTGTGTTTTAAAGACCTGAGAAGTACTCGAATGGCGCGCTGAGAGCTGCGCACCGAGCACGTTCACACTAGGAGGCCCCGCTGAGAGCTGTGCACCCTTCGTATTTACACCAGGGGGCTGTGCTTAGAGCCGCATACCCTTCGTGTTCACACTAGGGGACCACACTAGGGTCGCAACTCCAAACTTTTTGTTAAATAAAAAGCGTTCACTTTCATTAATTTACATTCCCCTCGGGGACCCCATCCCCCGAGGCATGCCCACATCTACAAATCTTTCTTTTTTTTTCAAAGGGGAGGGTGGCTGCGTGGCCCCCCTCCCAGGCCATTCTGGCCCCGGGGACCCCATCACAAGGGGCCTGGCCTCTCTTTTGGGGACCGTGGGGGGAGCCCCAATTCCCCCATGGTCCCGCAGGCTCCCCGCCCCTGCTGGAGCTGGCATTCTTTTTGGGCAAAGGAGCTGCTAACATGCAGCTTCCCTTGCCCAAAAGCAATTCTCCTTTTCTTTATTGAAGCGAGAGGAGGTTTCCCTCCTCTCGCTTCAACAAAGCAAACCAGGGTTTGCTATCACAGGGTGGAAGAATAGCTCCAGCCCTGTCATAGCAAATGGCAATGTCCCGGAGATGAACGCTCCGGGACATTGCAGGACCCGGCCCTGCCCTGGGAGGTGACGGTCCCCAGGGCCATCAAGTGCTCCAGGAGGGGGCCATGTTGTCCCTAACCCTGGGCGTAGTGTGCGGAGTGGGGCTACGCGGAGCTACACGAAGTGGGCACAAAACTACGCCCACCCGCGCACTCCGCGTAGCCCCACTACGCGCCGCCCGCCTCCCTCCCGCCCTCCCTAAATACTGCAATAAATGGCTAGAAAGCTTTTAAAAACACTTACCTTGTCCGCCGCGTCCCCGGGGCTCCCTCTCGCCGTCCCTGGATTCGCGCCGTCATTTCGGATACTAATGCGCATGTGCGGGCGCCCGCGCATGCGCATTTCTCGTGAGAAATGCGCATGCGCGGCCGCGAGAGGGAGCCACGGGGACGCGGCGGACAAGGTAAGTGTTTTTAAAAGCTTTCTAGCCTTTATTGAAGTATTTAGGGAGGGCGGGAGGGAGGCGGGTGGCGGCCGGCTACACACCGTCTACTGAGCATGCGTAGTGCCGCCTGGCTACGCCCGCTACGCAAAATGCGTAAGAGACGGCACTACGCACACTCCGTGCATGGAGCGTAGCTGGCCGCCCACCCCTAGTTGTCCCCCTCCCTCTATTTTAAAGTCTCAGGTGGTGTTGGTCCCCGGGGCTGCGGGAAGCCGCGTGCCCTCCCGGACCAAATTTACATAGCCCAGAGGAGGTGGTGGTATGAATATACAGTTACCCCCAGGACCCGGCTCACTTGGGGTCTCATTTAAATGAAGTGGGGGAGCCCCCGCATGTTTTAAAAAAAAATTCATTTCGGAACCCCCCTTTTTTCTCAGCCCCTGTTTGACGAATCACCCCCAAACTTTTAGGATAGGAGCTGACCTGGATAGACTTTTCTGGGGGAGAGTTTCATGAAGATTTGTCAAATGATACCAAAGTTGTTAGCAAATCAAAAAAAAATCCTATGGAAACTAGGTTCTAAACAAATAAATATATTTATATATATATATATATATTTATTTATTTATTTATTTATGGGATTTTTAGTGCGCAGCTACTACCCTAAGGTGTCTAGGCGCAGTGAGATACTCTAATATACAGTAGTGATATATATATTACCTACTGGCGGTCGCCAGTAGGTAGTTTTAGTTAGGATTTTTTTCAATGTTAAATCTCAAAATTCTATTTGGAATAACTTTGGCGCCGGTTGACGAATCTGCCTGAAAATTTCCTCAAAATGGCCTCTTAAAGCTCCGGTCCTTCCCTGAAAGTTTGGGGGGGATTCGTCAAGCGGGGGCTGAGATAAAAGGGGGGTCCCAAAACACGTTTTCCCCATGTTAATTTCCATAGGGCGGTCGACCTCACTTTTAGCCCGAACGGCTGAATGGATTTACACCAAACTTGGCAAAATTGTAGGGACTGGTAGCCTGATGTGCCTTTGCTATGTCTCAATATATGTGCTCCAGTGGATTTTGAGTAATTTAGGTTCAAAAAAATATATATATATATCTATAGGCGCGTCCCGGTATGCGCTCCGGGGGGCTTTCCGGGCGTGCTACGCGACTTGCGCGCAGAAGGCTGATTGGCTCTTGGGTGTCTGTAAACATTCTAAACAGTCCGGAGCGGCCGCCATCTTGTGTCTCGGTAGGATCGAGACACAAGAGGTGGCCAAAACAAAGGGGGAAATGACCATAAGGGGGCAGGGTAGACCCCCCCTGACACCCCTACGTTTGATGTGGGGGCTATAAAAGGGTCCCGCTGGGCAAACATTATTTTATTTTTTTTCGATTTCCGTGTGGGGAGCGCCCGGTACGCGCACTGGTACGCGCACCGGGGAGCGCACCAGGGAAAAAAGAGAATGGCAGAGTTTAAAAATGTAAGTCATTTTATATAAATGGGAGGTAGTTCTGAAAAGAACTGTTTTTTTTGTCTTTTTGTTTTATATATTTTTTTTTGAACATTTTTTTCTTTTTTTTGGCTTTTCTGAACATTTTTTGTTTTTTTTTGTATTTTTTAAGGGGAGAAACAAAAAACAGGGAATTCTAAAGGGCTCAACAGGAGCAAAAAAAAAAGCGGAACAAATTAATGTTTCCTTGGGCACTTGTGGTTATCCCAAGCACGATTTATAAGTGTGATGCATTGCTCTCCATAGCATATTGTTTGTCCACAAAAAATACAAAATTTTAAAATTCGAAAATTTGGTTTGTATTGTGGAGCATATCACCCTAACTTCTGGTCCCGATGGGGTGGAAACATTAGTTTGGGAGGTGCTGGCAGAAGATTGGACAGGGTTTTTGGCCAGTTCCCTGACCTCTGCCCTAGCATAGTTATTTGAATGCTTTCTAAGCATATGCCTGATCATCGTGTGGTTGCCGAAGGAGTATTTTTTGTTGGGATTCCCCCTTGACAGCTCCTGATGACAGATTAAGCAGGTTGCCTTAGGTGCATTGACTTTTTTTTGGTCGTTGGGGATTGAAAAAAATTGCCAGATGATGTGCTCTTTTGGTTTGTAGGGAATATTGCCCTCTCGGACGAATCTACTCTCCTCCTCTTCCTCATCCTCCACCTGTTCTTGATCTCCACCACTGTGAAGTTGTGGAGGTCCTTGTGGTGGTGGTGGTGGTGGTGGTGGTCCAGAAGATCCAGCAGCTGCAGCTAATGTAGCCATTTTCTTCTGATATAAATGCAGGTCTATCTCTCTCAAAGCAGAAAGGTAGAATAAGGAAAAAAGGTAGGGGGTTTCATCATTTGGAGAAAAAAAAAGATCCTGAACCAATGAAAAGTGTTATTTTCAGGTCACATGACCAGGGGTTTCATAATTATGAAACCAAAACTATTATGAACCAATGAAAAGTGTTATTTTCAGGTCACATGACCCGACGCGCTTACGCTATGCACTCCGGCGCGCTTACGTTATGCGCTCCGGGCCGTGCCGCGGTGCGCTTTCGGGTGCGTTTACGCAGCGCGTCATAAGACACATTGCGCGGCTACGCGATACGTCACGGTTACGCGACGTTGTTTTCGATCGTGACATTGGCGCTAACCGTACGCTTCCCGGTTCGCGCACCGGGGCGCTTCAAAACAGTACAGTTTCCGGGGCGCTCACCGGGGCACGCACCGGGAGAGCTCCAGGGCAAAAAAATAAAAAAATAATGAAAAATTGTAAGGACTGGTAGCCTGATGTGCGTTTGTCTCAAGATATATGCTCCAGTTGTTTTTAAGAAAATTAACTTTTAAAATATATATATTGGGCTATATATATGTTAGAGCCCAAATGTAGACCAAATGTAGCCCAATGTAGCCCAATGTAGCCCAATGTAGCCCAAAGATGGCCACCAGAGACAAAAAAATACAAATGTAGCCTAAATATCAGCCAGATGTAGCGTAACTATAGCCCAATGATAGTATGTACCAGAGTGTTCTAAAGAACAACTAGAGCACTAACAGTCTTACTTATAAAGTGAGACTTTTAGTTAGGAATTAGCATTTAAAAATTCACTGAAAAAACCATAGGTTTCACACCAGTTATAGTTACCTGGAAATTTTACTGACATAAAACCATTGAAATTCCCACGTTATAGTTAGTTGGACTCACTATAACTTGCGCGTGTATTACATCACTCATGACATGGTCAGTGACATCACTGATGACACCATCCTTGTGACAGAGAGACTGACCTCCTTTTACTGTAAAGTAACCCTTGAAACACATATTGAAAAATAGAAACTAACATTTTCAAAAAAGTGGAGATACCTATACCAGTTACAACAACCAATTCAGTAATTCCACCTTCTATATACACATCCACTCATTCACCAACACTTCTATATAGTCACTCATACATATACTCACTCATCATATGTAGTGAGACACCTATACATCCGTTAACACACCGACAGTCTTCCAAAAGTTGCTCACACACATACTCACACATGCAAATAAACTATTGAACATCCATTTATTTGCATATACAGCTATACATACACTACCACCTTACTTCTAAGGAAACTTACACATACTTACTCTCTTGGAAAGGGGCGACCACTCGGTCCCCGCGAACGTATGGTGGAGTACCCCGATCCCCCCGGGAGGCCATCTTGGGCGGGAGGCGAGTCTCGGCTGGTATGCCCGAAGCGGCGTAGCCGGGGCGCGCCTTTTCCCACCCTAGAGTGGGTTGTCCTAGACGCTGACGCCGCCGACCACGACCCCGGGGGGCAGGCGGAGGCGGGTTTACGCCCGCCCGAAGACGGATAAAAGGAGCAGCAAGCCAAGGAGGCATCCTCTTGTTCCTGTGCTCTGAAGCTGCACCTCCCCGCTGCACGTGAGCTCGAGACGGAACGAGGAGCCAATTTTGAGCGTTGTAATTTTGTTCTTGTTTTACAGATATCTGCGTTGGAGTATGCCGGGCAAGAAGGTCGGAAAGCGGGTCGGTACCGATCAGATGCTCCGCATGCTCATAAAGGAGGTTGCCGACTTGAAGAAACAGATGGCAGAGAAGAACGGGGAGGGAAGCCCGAAGCGAATCGTCGGACCAGCTTTGCCGGGAGTAGTCCCTAGCGGGAGAGGCAAGAGGTCCAAGAGGGGGGCACCTGGGGGGGAGACCCCGGTTCCCGATACAGCGATAGAGGAGCCGATCCTGGTTCCGAGGGAGGGGCATCCGATTCCCGTGGTAGTCACCCCCGTGAACGAAGAAGATATGCCTCCAGAGTTGGCTGCACAACTGGCAGCGTGGTTGGGAAAGGATAGCGAGGGCGTGATGAGGCAATTGCAGGAATCTAGACAGGCTGCGAAGGCGCCATCTTTTGTTCCCCCGCAGGCTCCGGTGGCTGAGATCGCGGCAGGCGCAAGTTCGGCAGCAAGTACAGCACCTAGTGCAGGTAAGCGGCTACTGCCGATTGCAGGGGAGGGGTCTGTACCCTCGCGAAGGGAGAAAGTGGCCCAGCATGTTCCACTTGAAATTAAGGAAAAGATTTGGGCTAATAAGTATGTGAACATGTTTTCTTTGCTTACTGACCATTACGAGATCGAGCATGTGAAGGCCCAAAAAGAGCTTATGCATCCGAGTGTTTGGCGCGCAAAAATGGCCGCCTTTAAAGTCGATGAGAACATAGGTACTTGGGGCAGAGCATTTGGCATTTTCACCTCCATTATGGGTGAGCGAAGGCCTGAGTTGTTGACGGAATTGCCTATTTATCAGACACGTATTATGGAGTATTCTCTAGCCTATGAGGGCAATCAGTGGTTTTGTTATGACAATATTTTTAGGAAGGCTAAGGAGCACGACCCAGCTCTAACTTGGGATTGTTATGACTCCATTTCTTGGCAAAAAATGGAGAACTCGGGCATGTTAAAGGTACCATTGTCGGGGGGTAGCGGGGGTGAGTCCTCCCGCCAAACCTCTGGGACACCCTTTCGGACGGGTGCAGGTAACGAGCACCACTCGAAGTCGAGTGGCAACACAGGGAAAAAGGGGATTTGTTGGAATTTTAACAGGGGAAAATGTACAAGGCCTCAGGGGTCATGCAAATTTAGACACGAGTGTGGGGGTTGTAGACAGTCCTCTCATCCCGAGACCATGTGCAGAGCCAAAACGGGTGATAACGGAGGTAGGGGAAGCGCCAAACAGGTCTGAAATAGTCCGAGGGGCGCCTTTACCTACTCCGGTTGATACCATGGCAATGATTCCTTGGCTCAATGAATACCCGGATCATGTCTCCGCAGGGGTGTTGCGAGACGGGTTCTCGTATGGTTTCCGCATTCCAGTGGGGGACTTTCAGGGTAAAACAAGTTGTAAGAACCAACTGACGGTCCTGCAGCATACGGCGGTGGTACAGGTAAAGATTGGGAAAGAGGTGACTCGAGGGCGGGTTGCCGGTCCATTCGATCTACCGCCGGTTGCTAACTTTGTTTGTTCCCCCTTAGGGGTGGTCCCCAAGAAGGACCCGGGTGAGTTTAGGCTAATACATAATTTGTCAGCTCCACGAGGTCTTTCCGTGAATGATGCGATAGACCCGGAAGTATGTTCGGTGCGGTACGCATCCTTCGATGAAGCTGTCGCCATGTTGAATCGCCTGGGGCCCGGAGCGCTGATTGCCAAATCAGACATCGAGTCAGCGTTCCGGTTGCTCCCGGTACACCCAGACGATCAGCGTCTCCTTGGTTTCACGTTTCAGGGTCGCTATTACATGGATAAATGTATGCCAATGGGTTGCTCCATATCTTGTGCTTATTTTGAGAAGTTCAGTTGTTTCCTGCAATGGGTATTCACAAGAAAGACCGGTTTTCAGCATGTGATGCATTATCTCGATGACTTTCTGTTCCTGGGGGCAGCCGGGGATCCAGAATGTGGGCAGGCTTTATCAGAGTTTTGTGTCTTAATGAATCACTTCGGCGTGCCATTGGCACCAGGTAAGACTGTGGGTCCCTCGACTTCACTCGAGTTTCTGGGGATCGAGCTCGACTCGAAGGAAGGTTGTTTTTGGTTGCCCAAAGAGAAGGTGTTGAAATTCAGGGCGTCCCTTGAAACATGTATTCGAGAGACTAAGGTGAACCTGCATCAAGTGCAACAAATGGTGGGCCAGTTGAATTTTGCCCTTAGAGTAATCCCAATGGCCCGCCCCTTTTCCCGCTCGATTGCACAAGCCATGGTCGGCCTTAAAGAGGGCATCACCGCACGAGGCTCTCGGCAGAGATTCGCCAGGACATGCGCATTTGGTTGGCATTCCTGGCGGATTTCAATGGTCGAATTGTCTGGAACAAGCCGGCGGTGTCCTCCGAGGAGCTTGGGCTGTGGACAGATTCGGCGGGGAGTATAGGTTTTGGCGCCATATTCGGTAATCAATGGTCGGCTCAAAAATGGCCGTCATGGTGGCACGAGAGCGGGCTGACGAGTAACATTGCTTTTCTCGAACTTTTCCCTATTTTGGTGGCCCTGAAAACATGGCCTGAGGGGTTCCGAGATCACTCTGTCGTGTTCTGGTCTGATAACATGACCGTGGTAGAGTGTATCAATAGTCAGGCAGCACGTTGCAAATGGATTCTGAGACTTCTTAAAGAAATTGTATTGTTGTGTATGCAGTTGAATGTGATCTTTAGGGCGCGACATGTCCCAGGGGTGCTGAACCAAGCGGCTGATGCGCTTTCTCGTTTCCGTATGCAGGCCTTCTGGGGTTTTCTGCCCGCAGCGGACCCGGTGGCGGCACCCTTTCCCGAAGCTCTCTGGTCTCTCGGTGCCCCGAACTACAAAACCTCGTGGGAGAGAGTTTAGCACCCAGGACAAGGAAGGCATATGAAGGGGCATTCCGTTCCTATTGGTCCTTTTTGGGTTCTGCTAGGGGGGAGCTTTGGGGCCAGGAAGAGCTTGTTGTAAAATTCTTGCTGTCTTTACATCGGGCAGGCAAATCAGTAGCTACGGCCCAGAGGCATCGGGCCGCCATTTCCTTAATGGCAAGGGCTCATGGGATCCAGGACCCAACAGCGTCCTTTGTGGTACAGAAAGCGCTACGGGGGTGGCAACGCCTTGAGGGTCGCAGAGTAGATGAGAGGCACCCGATAGGTCTGGATAGGTTGGCCCTGTTATTATCCGTACTCCCTGCGACATGTTCATCCCAGTATGAAACAGTGTTATTCCGGGCCGCCTTTGCGTTAGCATTCCATGGGGCAATGCGGGTAAGCGAACTGGTGGCGAGGAACAAACGGGATACGGTGGGGGGACTGTGCCGGGAGCATATTCAGGTAAAGGGGGAGACAATGACTGTCTCCTTTGTCAGGTCCAAGGCTGATCAGGGTGCGATAGGGGATTGTGTAGTAATACATCGGATTCCCGGATCTCCCATGTGCCCTGTTGTTTGCTTAGAGGAATATTTAGTGCAGAGGGCGTCATCATGGGGGGGGACCTTGTTGAGGCACGCTGATGCCACCCCACTGACGAGATTTCAGTTCCAGCGGGTGCTTGCAATGGCGCTTTCGGCCGCAGGTTTGAACCCCGGCGAGTTTGGGACCCATTCCTTCCGGATAGGGGCTGCTACTGAGGCTACAGCCAGGGGTCTGAGTATAGAGAAAGTGAAACGTTTGGGGCGTTGGTCCTCGAATTGTTACAAAAGGTATGTGCGGTTGCACATGTTGTGAAGCTGCTATCATGTACTCACGCTTCTTGTTTTTGTTTGGTTTACAGTTTCGCAAGCTCACGAGGCGGGGCGGACTGTGCAGTCGACCCGACACCTGGGAACCAGCGGTCAAACATCACCGGCTGCGGAAAAAGTGGTGTGGGTCGTGGGCCACTCATACGTGAGGCGTGCCGCGGACGTATTCAAAGCAGGTGACATGATTCACGTGGCTGGGGAATACGGGTACAGGGTGACCTTCTACGGAAGGGGCGGGCTCTGTATTGACCAGTTTCAAAATTTTATGGAGGGTTTGTTAGGGCGGACAAGGTCACCGCCGTCTATAATCATAGTCCATCTTGGGGGTAATGACTTGGTAACCACTGGTAGACGACTGCTTCTCGAGGCAATGCTTTCCACTGTAAGTTGGTTGGCGAGAAGAGTTCCAGGGTGCACAATTGCATGGTCCCATATGATTCCACGAAAAGTGTGGCGGGGGGCGATTTCGGTTTCTGCTCTGAATCACTCAGTAAAGAAAATAAATAACAAGTTGGGTAGATTGTTTCGTTCAAGTACACTGCAGTCTATTCCGCATGGTTGTATCAAGGGGGACAGTATGTATTTGGGAGATGGGGTCCATTTGTCCCGGGTGGGGAATGAGTTACTCATAGGAGACCTCATAGCTTGGCTAAGAAGTTTAAAACATGACCTTTAGGCAGGAGTTGTGTGGGGGGTCCGGATAGCCGGTCAACTATCCGGCCTGTGGCGGTAAGGTCATGATCGGTGAGCAGTAATTGGAAGATCCCTATGGGGGGGGCGTCATCCATTACGGATAGGAGCGCCCGGGGGAGGTGGCCATTGGCCCCTCAACGGGGAGGCGGTTCCTTCTAAGGATGGGCCGCCGAAAGAAAAGGAAAGGCGGTCAAGGCCCCTTCCTTGATAGGGGGGGCTAATGGCCCCTCCTGGGGAATTTCCCGGGGCCAGGACACCTGCGACGGCAGATGTGGTAAGTTGTGTGGAGTGGGGAGGGGGTTTACGCTACCTTCTAGACACCTCACACGAGTCCTCGGACGACCTTTAAATGGCGTCGAGTTCATTGGGGCCCCCGTCAAGTCAAGGGAAATTGGTAGATGCATTTGAGGTACAGCCTATGTGCGGTCGCCCCTCCCGAGTGGGGGGGGTAATTCTGGTTTAGGGATCTGACACCGGTTACGACCTTGCCGTTGGCCCTTAACGTTAGGATGTACAATTTCAAGTTAAATGTTTTGCAGGATGTTAGTTCGGCTAGGAGAACCTTTGTATTAGAGATATGTTAAGGTTAGCCAAACATCGTAATGTGGAAATGAAATTGTACATAATATGAAACTGTTATTTTAATGTTTTTAATTTTGTTTCATATTTTAATAAATACGGCCGGGAGGGTCACTCCCTCCCGCCTTCCAAAAGTTCAGAACCGTTTCCGTTTTCCCATCCTTGGGGATTGCGTCGAGAGGGGGTGGCGGGTATCTCAGCCATATGGAAAGGGGCGACCACTCGGTCCCCCCGAACGTATGGTGGAGTACCCCGATCCCCCCGGGAGGCCATCTTGGGCGGGAGGCGAGTCTCGGCTGGTATGCCCGAAGCGGCGTAGCCGGGCGCGCCTTTTCCCGCCCTAGAGTGGGTTGTCCTAGACGCTGACGCCGCCGACCACGCCCCCGGGGGGCAGGCGGAGGCGGGTTTACGCCCGCCCGAAGACGGATAAAAGGAGCAGCAAGCCAAGGAGGCATCCTCTTGGTCCTGTGCTCTGAAGCTGCACCTCCCCGCTGTACGTGAGCTCGAGACGGAACGAGGAGCCAATTTTGACCCACCCACCAGCCCCTGAAGACAGCAAGTGGATTTTTAATAAAGTTGTGATGTGGTAACTCTATTTCTTACAGGTTGCGATGATGGACGTGTTATTTGTGTATGCAATAAAGAGAATGATCATCTAGAGTATGTTTTCGAATAAAGTTTTGCACTAGTGTTGATCAGTAATCATACGTGAAGTAGTTATGGTTGTCTTTAATTTAGTGAGTTAGTTAAATTGTCGTATTTATTGGTCGGGCGGTAAGGTCATGATCGGTGAGCAGTAATTGGAAGATCCCTATGGGGGGGGCGTCACCCATTACGGATAGGAGCGCCCGGGGGAGGTGGCCATTGGCCCCTCAACGGGGAGGCGGTTCCTTCTAAGGATGGGCCGCCGAAAGAAAAGGAAAGGCGGTCAAGGCCCCTTCCTTGATAGGAGGGGCTACGGGCCCCTCCTGGGGAATTTCCCGGGGCCAGGACACCTGCGACGGCAGATGTGGTAAGTTGTGTGGAGTGGGGAGGGGGTTTACGCTACCTTCTAGACACCTCACACGAGTCCTCGGACGACCTTTAAATGGCGTCGAGTTCATTGGGGCCCCCGTCAAGTCAAGGGAAATTGGTAGATGCATTTGAGGTACAGCCTCTGTGCGGTCGCCCCTCCCGAGTGGGGGGGGGTAATTCTGGTTTAGGGATCTGACACCGGTTACGACCTTGCCGTTGGCCCTTAACGTTAGGATGTACAATTTCAAGTTAAATTTTTTGCAGGATGTTAGTTCGGCTAGGAGAACCTTTGTATTAGAGATATGTTAAGGTTAGCCAAACATCGTAATGTGGAAATGAAATTGTACATAATATGAAACTGTTATTTTAATGTTTTTAATTTTGTTTCATATTTTAATAAATACGGCCGGGAGGGTCACTCCCTCCCGCCTTCCAAAAGTTCAGAACCGTTTCCGTTTTCCCATCCTTGGGGATTGCGTCGAGAGGGGGTGGCGGGTATCTCAGCCATATAAACAATCACTTATAGAAACACATAATTATTTAAACAGGAACTCTTTCAATATCTCACTCTCACATATACTCACTTATATACATCAATAATCACATATACTAGATTAAAACATATGTAGTTACTGATAAAGACAATAGTAAGACAGTCATTCACTTACTAACACATACATATACACACTCATTCACTCATACAGTCCGGCACATATGCTGTCTTCAAAAGACATACAAACAGTGAGTCAGTTATTGATGCATGTATGTGCTAAGTAACACCCCCACCAAATCTTACAAACATTTATAAAGATACAAAAAAAACATCTAATAACCCAGATACACACACATGTAGCTACTCACCAACCCATGCAGCCACTTATACACAAAGTGAAACACTGATACAAACATTGAAATATTTAAACAATACTCGCTAATATATGTATTCACTATGATACACTTAATAAGCCAGTTAACCAATCATTTTTTTTAAAAAAACATCCATTAAGACACTTATTGAAACATTTATTCTTCCATCGACCTTTACATATACATATATAAAACATGTTTATTTTTCAGAAAGACACATATTCACTGGATGCTGTCATCAGTGATGTCATGAGTGATGTCACTGACCATGTCATGAGTGATGTAATATGTGATGTCATCAGCAGTGCATTACACGCGCATGTTATAGTGAGTCCAACTAACTATAACGTGGGAATTTCAATGGTTTTATGTCAGTAAAATCTCCAGATAACTATAACTGGTGTGAAACCTATGGTTTTTTCAGTGAATTTGATAGGTTTTTTAAATGCTAATTCCTAACTATAACTGGTGTGAAACCTCTGGTTTTTTCAGTGAATATATATATATATATATATATATATATATATATATATATATATATATATATATATATATATATATATATATATATATATATATATATATATATATATATATATATATTACCTACTGGCGGTCGCCAGTAGGTATATATAGTTAGGATTTTTTCCCTATGGGATTTCTGAAAATTCTATGTCTAATAACTTTGGCGTTTAAGGACGGAATCGGCTGAAATTTTCAGGAAAATGGCACATTTTATTTCTGAGCAGCCCCTGAAAATTTGGGGGGTGTTCGGCAAGGGGGGGCCGAGAAAAAAGGGGGGTCCCAAAACGCGTTTTTCCCATGTTAATTTCCATAGGGCGGTTGGCCTCACTTTTAGCCCGAAAGGCTTAATGGATTTGCACGAAACTTGGCAAAATTGTAGGGACTGTTAGCCCGATGTGCCTTTGCTAGGTCTCAATATATGTGCTCCAGTGGGTTTTGAGAAATTAACGTTTAAAATAAGATATATATCTGTAACAGCGGTCCGGGCAGCGATCCGGTTCGCGTACTTTTCGCGTAACGGAACTTTGCGCACGGAAAGCTGATTGGCTCTTCGGTGTCTGTCAACATTCTAAACAGTCCGGTGCGGCCGCCATCTTGTCTCTCGGTAGGATCGAGAGACAAGAGGAGGCTAAAACAAAGGGGGAAATTTCCATAAGGGGGCATAGTAGATCCTCCCTGACCCCCTAGGTTTTATGTGGAGGTTGTAAAAGGTCCCAGCAGGGCAAAAAAAAAATATATTTTTTTTTTTGCGTGGTGAGCGCCTAGTACGCGAACCGGAAAGCGTTCTGGGCAGCGTACTATAAGGATAATAGAATGATAGACTTTTTAAATACTGAATGTTAATTGTTTGTTGTTTTTTTTGTTTTTTGTTTTTTGTTTTCTTTATTTTTAATTTTTTTTTATTTTGATTGTGTTTCATACTTCATTAAACTTTCTAACATTTCAGTGTCAGAAATGTCAAAATTGAATATAGGGTGTAACATTTTCTCATTTTGAAGCAGGTTATCCACTGCTTCAACACATTGTAGAAGTTCGTGGTCTCTACTTTGATCCATAAAATCATCAATTTTGTCTTGGCTGCTCTCCTTCAGTTCAATTGAAAATGTAACTTGTTGCTCGCCTTCCATTTTGCCTGAAATTTTGAATAAAAAAATATATATTAGTAGAGATAGGGCACTGTTGGGATTAATGTTAGATAGGCAGTTTTTATCTGTGAATTCTTCTTTTGGTAGTGTATAGTATCAGAGTGGAAATAGGACTATAAAAAAGTGTATGTGATTTAACCAAGAGAAGCCTAACTCCATTCATAACTATAACAGAGAAGTCTATCTAAATCCATAACTACTACAAAGGGATAGTGTATATCTATCAGAAAAAGTCTACTGTATTAAGTTATAGTGCACAATATATTTCATTTTTAAAAATTATAACTTACCTTCACAAAGAAGTTGAAGTTTTTGGAAGCTATTGAAATGTGATGTACAACAAGAAGTAGTAGTCAAAATGGCTGTGTTTTCTTCTCTTCCTTTATATATATTCAGGTATTTAACCAATCAAATGTCAGGTAATAAAAGTAGAAAATGAAAGTAACATTTTCATTGGTTGTCAATTCCAACACTTCAGATGTGTTTTGTGAAGTAATTTACCTCACGGTATTTAGAGAGGTCTATAGACTTAATGGCTAAATGGAATTTCAATCAAATTTGTGAAAAAGAAAGGGATTGTTATGTAGTATAAGCTAATCTATATTTGGTGAGAGTGTCTCCAGTCGTTTTTCTGTGAATTACTTTCCCACCTTTTTTTTGGACCGCTTCCCGGAAAGCGGTCCGGTACGCGAACTAGGAGCGTAACGGGAGTCCACCATTTTGTGTTTCGGTCGAATTAAGATATAAAATGGAGGGTAAAGAATGTTCAGAATGGGTAGAAGGGGGCACGGTACAAGTATTTTGACCCCCTAGGTTTTCTGAGGGTGGCTGAGGAGGACCATATGTGCGAAGAAAAAACTTTTTTTTAAAAATTTTGCGCGGTTAGCTTCCAGTTCGCGTACCGGGTAGCGCTCTTTGAGCGTAGTTTGTTGAAAATTACAGAAAAAAGTTAGAAAAAAATAATAATTGTGAGTGATCAGATGAAGGGTAGCTCTGAGAAGCTTTTGGGTTTATGGTACATTTAGGTACTTATAAGTAGGTACCAATGCACAGTCTTAAATTCAGAATGAAAATTCTGTTGCCCTCATCTGAGAAGTGAACTCCATCTCCTCTGTAGATATCTTGCATGTAGTAACGCAAGTTATTGTGTACAAGGAGCCCATTCCATGGTCTCTCATGTAAGCTGAAACAGATTTGTTTACATGCTTCCTCGCTTTCTCAATTTCTCATTAGGAAACCAAAAGTGAAATGAACCAATGAAAAGTGTTATTACCGAGTCACATGACCTGCTGTGTTTACGTTTCGCGCTTTGCGCCGCTTTCCGGTCCGCTTCCGGGTCCGCTAACTTGGCGCGTCCGATGACGTATTACGCGACAACGCAAAACGTCATTCTAACGTAACAGTTACGCTAAAAGAACGTTTACCGGTTCGCGGACCGAGTCGCGGCTTTAAAATGAGCTAACGGAAAGCTGACCGGTTCGCGGACTGGGAGCGGAACAAAAAAATATTTTTTAAAAAAATGTATTAAAAACATGTAAAATATATTTTAAGATTTAAAGAAGAATACATTTTACAGCTACAGATATTAGCTTTCAAAAAACCATTGAAATTCAATGAAAAAACCATAGGTTATAGAGAATATATAGTTAGGAATTAGCATTTACAAAACCTTAAAAATTCACTGAAAAAACCATAGGTTATAGACCATATATAGTTAGGGATTAGCATTTACAAAACCTTATTTTACTCGCATAAAACCATTGAAATTCCATATATAGTTAGTTGCACTAACTATATATCGCGCACCCGCAATCCACTGCTGATGATGTCACATATTACATCATTCATGACATGGTCAGTGACATCACTGATGACATCACTGATGACATCTCAAATGACATCACTGATGACATCACTGATGACAACATCCAGTGACTGTATGTTTCTGTAAAGTTAAAATATGTCTTACATATTGAAGAATGAGTGGATGTATAAGTGTCTGGATGAAGGATTTAGTAGGTGCATGACTGACTGTATGAGTGAGTGATTAAATGTGTCTCACTGAGTGCATGGGTTAGTGACTAAACTGTCTTAATTTGTGCATCATTATGTCTGTTGTTCTGTAAACTGTTGCATGTGTTGATAAGTAGCTATATGAGTAACTATATGGGTTATTGATTGGTTGCCCAAGTATTTGTATGAGAGACTGAGTGTGTGTGTGGGTGGCTGGGAGGTGTATGACTCTGTGCATAGATGTGTGAGCAGTTGATTCACTAGATGTATGGTTTCAAAAGTGCATGTGGAAACAGCTGTATGGGTGGTTGACTGTGTGCATGAGTGTATTGGTGAGTGAATGGATATCTCAGTGCTACATGTCAAAGTAAGTACATATGTAAAACACAGTACATGTGAGAGTTGACATATATAAATAACTGTGCATAAGAGCCAGTGAATGTGTGAGTGGCTGTATGGATCATTGTGAACTTGTATCAGGGATTGTATAAGAGAGTAAATATGTGTTAGTATATGTTTGAATAAGTAAAGTTTGTATAACTGTATAGTTGAGGAAATGGAGGTGTGATTGATTCTTTGCATGACTGACTAGGTGTGTGAGTAACTCCATGGATGAGTGACAGTCTGTGAGTGTCTGTTTACACTGATTGTATCTAAGGTTATATTAGAGTCTGAAGAGGTTCATCGTATTATCACATGAATGATTTCATCAGTGATGTGATCAGTAATGTCAAATGAGATGTCATCAGTGATGTCATCAGTGATGTCATTTGAGATGTCATCAGTGATGTCATTTGAGATGTCATCAGTGATGTCATCAGTGATGTCACTGACCATGTCATGAATGATGTAATATGTGACATCATCAGCAGTGGATTGCGGGTGCGCGATATATAGTTAGTGCAACTAACTATATATGGAATTTCAATGGTTTTATGCGAGTAAAATAAGGTTTTGTAAATGCTAATCCCTAACTATATATGGTCTATAACCTATGGTTTTTTCAGTGAATTTTTAAGGTTTTGTAAATGCTAATTCCCAACTATATATTCTCTTTAACCTATGGTTTTTTCATTGAATATATATATATATATATATATATATATATATATATATATATATATATATATATATATATATATATATATATATATATATATATATATATATATATATATATATATATATATATATATATATATATATATATATATATATATATATAACCTATTACCCGTTACCTTAGTTATAATTAGGACCAAGTTACCATAGGAAAATGCCAACATTCTTTTCCCAACAACTTTGGCGCCGATTGACGAATTGTCATGAAATTTTAAAAACTAATTCTTTGTTGAGATCATTTCCTATGTTGAAAGTTTGGGGGTGATTCGTCAGGGGGGCTGAGAAAAAAGGGGCTCCAAAAAGTGTTTTTTCAATGTTCATTTTTATAGGAAACTTTAGACAAGGCTACAGGTCCAATGGGGGAACGGAATTACCCCAAATTTGGCAGGGACAAGGGTCTTGGTATAGAAAGCACACTTTTATTTATTTGGTGTAAATCCGTTCAGTAGTTTTTGAGAAAAATTGAAATTTACAGATATCGATTTTTGGGGATGATGCCGTCTGATTGGCTGAGGCGCTACAAAGACGAGTTTGCTGCTGAGTGGCTGCGAGCGGTTGCAACTAGGAAGTGTTGGCCCCCATTTTGGTATTTCCATTGAAGCGAGTAAGGGGAATAAAGTGGGAAAGAGAAGCGTAGGAGCACTGTAGCCTCTGTGGAGTGTTTAGGGTGTGCTATAGAGGAAGGTGTAAAGCGAAGTATTCACCCAACCAGTGTGAAAGTGCTGGGCTATGGAAATGAAGTGAGGTATTGAGTAGAGTGTGATGCTGCTAAGGTGAGGTGGTGCGGGACTCTGGGATTAAAGCTTGAGCCCAAAGTGTTTGTCTTATGCTCTGAAGTCATGTGCTGTGGCCGCTGCACTACAGCTGTGGAAGTAGTGTCAGTATGTGTTTATACCTTCTAGGACGAACTACTGACCCGTACTGGTCTGAAAGTCCTGGGGTGCAGAAAATATGTGAGGTACTGTCTAGAGTCTCATGCTGCTAAACTGAGCTGCTGCCGGACTCGGGGATGAAGGCATGAGCCCAAAGTGTGTGTCATATGCTGTGAAGTCATGTGCTCGTGCTGTGCCATACCTGTCCAAGTAGTGTGAGTATTTAGTTATAGCTACTTGGATGAATTTTTGTTTTGAACATTATAGCTTGTGTATTGTGCTTTAGGGGTGTTCTAGAGGGAGTACGAAGGTAAGTTTGCGCATATCAAATCAATTCTGGATTTGTGAAGTGCTAACTACTCACTCCTAAGGGTCTGATGGTGCTGGGGGCGTGAGCTGAGCTGCTGACGAACTCAGGGTAAAGCCGTTGAACTACTGACCCCTACCGGTCTAAAAGTGGGGGGTACTGAAATTAAGAGAGGTATTGCCTAGAGCATCATGCTGTTAAATTGAGCTGCTGCTGGAGCCTGGGATGAAACCGTGAGCCTACACTGTGTGTGGTATGCTGTGAAGTCATGTGCTCTGGGCGCTGTGCCACACGCGTTCAACTTGTATATGGTGCCAAGGTGGTGTTGCATAGGGAGTGCAAAGGTAAATCAATACGGTATTTGTAAAGTGCCAACTACTGACCCTTATGGGTGAGTAGAGCCGGGGATCAAAGCAAGAGGTCTGTGCTGCAATGTGAGATGGTCTGGCCGCTGTGCCACAGCTGTGTGGAGAATACATTTTGGCGAGGGTCGAGGAGTTGCCGTTATCTGGCCCTAAAATAGCGGGCCTAAGTTGTCAGTTATAAGGTGGCTCTAAAAATAGCCCTTGTGTTTATTAGGTGGAGCTACATATAAGTGTGGATGCACAGCTTAAAGTTATTCAGAAAAACATGGTTTCCCTGATCTATGTAGTGTACTCCATCACTTCTGTACATATTTGCCATATCAAAACGTATGTTGTTGTTGTATATGGACCCCATTTTGTGGTCTCTGAGGTATGCAGAGACAGCTTTCTTGACTTTTTTCCGAGATTTTTCAATCTGAGGAAAAAAATAGTTTGGACCATTTCCACTTCTGTCTTTGGCATATGTTGGTATATACAAAGACAGTTTGGGACAAAAGTAACATCAATTGTCCAAAGGTGTCCTTCATAAGCATTTCCAAACCTACCCCAGTCAATGTGCCTAGATCGTTTCCACCACAGTGTACAATCATGAGGTCAGGGTGTTGGAGATGCAAACATGTTTTAACCAAAGGCAACAATTGGTGCCACTTCAATCCTCTCTGTCCAAACCATTTAATATCCACATTTTGTAAACCTGGGTCTAAGTCAATACGTCTCTGTTCTAAATACCTCTTGCACCAGAAAGCATAGCTATGTCCTACGATCCACACTAGCATTTTGAAGGTATGGCTGGTCGGTATGGAAAGTTGTCTGTAGCTCATGCAGTTCCTTTGTAGAATAAGAGATATGTTTAAAGATGGGGAACTAGTATCTTTTCGCATAAAGAACGGTACCTGATTGGGAGATGAAAAGCATTGTTTTTTTAAAAGTAGGGTGCACATTCGTTTTGTGGAAAAGCATGTTTGTGATTGGTTAAGAAAAAGCAGTATGCACGTGGAGTACATATTATAGGATAAAATTTGCTCAACTCAACCACACCTGCTATTTGCATTTGGAAGGCACTGTTCGAACTTAAAGCAATTTTGAACTTTTAACCTGCACCTGCCGTTAAATGTACAAGAAAATGTTGCAAAACAATATCGTTAGGTTTGAAAAAATTGATGAACTTTTAACCTCCACGTATTGTAGAATGTTCTAGAAAGTGTGTTCATAGAATACATTGCATTTCTGACTTCTACGTGTACTTGAATATTAATAAAACTGTTTATATGGAAAATTAGAAAGACAGTAATAGAGAGAAGTTTTTAAAGCTTAAAGAATAAAGGAACTGTTTGAATGCATTCTTTATTACCTACTGGCGGTGGCTAGTAGGTAGTTATAACTGTTATCGGTCTAAAAGTGCGATGTTGCTCAGAGTGGCATGGTGGTGATATGATGTGGTGCTACACTCGGGTACGAAACAGGGAGTCTAAACCATGAGGACATTGCTGCAAAGTGATGTGGTCTGGTGTTTGTAGTATACATGTGCAAGTAGTGTTAGTAGGCGTTTATACCATACAGGGAGTGGGAAGCAAACTCTGACCGCTACTGTGTGTTGATAGTATACCAGAAGCGGGAAGCGAAGTAGTTACGCCTACCGGTGTGAAGACTTTGGGATGAAATCAAAGTGATTGCTGTAAAAGGATGGGCTCTTGGCGCTGTAGTATATGTGTGTAAGTAGTGTTAGTAGGCGTTTATACCATACAGCGAGTGGGAAGCAAACTACTGACTGGTACCATGCATGTATACTATACTGGAAGTGGGAAGCAAAGTACTCACGCCTACCAGTGTGAAAACTTGGGGATCAAACTGAGCTGATTGTTGTAAAGTGATGGGCTCTGAGTGATGTAGGATGCTAGCCACTGTAGTGTACGTGTGTAAGTAGTGTTAGTATGCGTTTATAGTATTTAGGGAGTGGGAAGCTAACTACTCACGCCTACTGGTGTGAAGACTCTAGGATTAAACCGTGAGCCTAAATTGTGAGCTCATTGCTGTAAAGTGATGGGCTCTGGCGCTGTAGCAAACCTGTGGAAGAAGTGTTAGATTACGTTTATACAATATCGGGAGTGGGAAGCGAAATCCTTACCGCTACCGGTTGCAAGACTCGTGGATGAAACCATGAGCTCATTGCTGTAAAGTTATGTCTTCTGTGTAGTATTCCAATGTAAGTCATAGTAGAATGTTAGTATGTAATTCTACTAGAATCCAAGTATGTAATGTTAGAATGTAGGGCTGTCATGAGGTTAATCTTGCGAAGTTTGTACACAGTGCTGGAGAAGACGGTTGCCTTGCTGTCTGCTCCTGTTGGTGGTTGTTTAAGCTGTCTTTTTTTCCTGCAATAAATCTACTTATCGGTTCCACTACTGTCTGCCTCTTCGGTACATAAATTTGGTGACGAGCGGGAGAAGATAAAAAGAAGGCAGCACTCACCTATATTTCGAGGGTGCTTGCTTTGTGCTGAAGACCCATTTTTTTCGTGTAGCTATTTCTACTCATGCTAGGGTCGTCGGCTCATTGAAATGTAAATTGATACTTGTATAGAGCACTACTCACCCACAAGGGTCTCAAGGCGCTTGTACGAATACCACTGTGGAACCCATCCTGGCTTTCCCTGTGAGGCGTCACTCCTGGGCACCCCAAGGGGGAGGCCAGGCATCCTTAGCATTGTGGGGGCTGTTGTGGAGATTAAGCAAGCTATTGCCCAGAGTTGCAGAGTGGGACTCAATGATTGGAATAGGCACCGAGACAAGAATTATCAGGTCTGAGGAATTTTTGAGCCCAAGACCCGCCGAGTCGGGGAATTGAACCCTGGTCCCGGGCTAGACCTCTGCATCAGGGTCTGTCGCTCTAACCATTGAGCCACACTTCTCCTTGAACTGTCATCCAACTTCTGGTAGGATTTATATTTTGCGCTTCCTCTGCTTCTTCACTACATTATGGTTGCTGTACTTCACATGTGTAAGTAGTGGTAGTATGGATTTATACTAACACATGCATCATGGTCTTAGGGAGGGTGACATGTCAGGCGCAGGGTATACAATGTTCCGTGTTGTGCATTCGCTAGACATTTGTGCTTGCTATTAGAGGGCTGGTGCATGGCTTCAACCCTGTGATAGCAAATACTTGTTTGAATACTTGAAGCGAGAGAAGGAAAACTTTATATCACTGCTGGACTTGGCTGTTTTGGCAGGTTCAACCCTAAACATTTTGCCTTTTAATGTGACCTGAAATGAGTCGTTTTTGGCCTCTGCCACTTTTGCACTGTGGCCCAGTGTAAAGTGCGTGCGCACTCTGAGTGCATGTGGTGAGATTGGCCTGCCCTCCCATAGGAATGCATGGGGGATATGTGTGTCCTTGGTAATTCCTGCTATGAGAGGAGTGCAGGGGTGAGATTGGTATGTGCAAACTTGTGAGAATAAATACTGCACAATGGTGTGCGCAGATTTATTGTGACTGGTGGAGAAGTGCCACTTTTAGAAGTTGGCCTTGCTGTGTACTTTTTGTCTCCCTGCCTGATGTGAATTGCATGGCTGGCTTGTGATTGACATGAGCTTGATGGCGTGCTTGGCTCCAGGAGTCAGGATGAGTCTGCCCAGTGCTGAATAGGGAGATCTGCATGTAGATGGGAGGCAGGAGTTGCACCTAGTACCTGAATAGGACTGTGCCTTCCCTCCACAATGCTGGCTCTGCCCCCTGTGGTGCATCTGAGAACCTAGCCCCACCTGACAAAGGGGAGAAGAGCTGTGCACAACAAAGTGCTCCACAGCTCCCCCAAACCAGTTGTACCTGGTTTCCCCCCAGCCCTGTGCTGTGTGACAAAGGGGGATATGTGTATAAAAGAAGGGGCTGTGACCCCATGAAAGTTGTTCTCTGTCGCTCCAGACTTGATGGGGGCCTGCTGCTGCCGAGCTCCAGGAGGAACTGCCACAAGGGACTGCCTGCCTGCTGGAGGGCCCTGGGTGCTAACCCCTGGGCCCAGCCTTTGCCCCCCCTGGACTTAAACTCTAGCCCTTTGGGAGCGCTTTATTTTTAATTTCTGGAGAGTGCTTTTATTGTTATTAGAAAGAGCGCTCCTGTGATTCATGTTGTAGTGCTAGGCTGCTTCCTGGGAATCCACACAGCGGGTGCCCAGCCCACTGTATGCTCATTTTACGAGCGGGTGCCCACCCTGCATTTCTGTGCACCCAGCGGGTTCCCACCCTGCAGTTTCGGAGAGAGAGAGCGCGGGTGCCCACCCCTATCCCTGAATATTTAAAAGAGGAGGTGCCCACTCTGCATTGCGCATTGTAGAGCAGGTGCCCACCCCGCTTTTTATGGTTAAAGAAGAGGGAGCCTACCCCTCAGGGATGTATAATTGTTTAAAGGGCCAGAAAGGCCCGTGTTCTCACCCAATGTTCTTGCCCCGTGATGTGCCCCACAGAGTCAGTGAGTGAGGGCTCTGTGGAATAGAGGGCCCAGAGGTGCCCACGTTTTCCCCCCTGAGGGCCACAGTGCTTGGGGGCCTTAGTTACCTGCAGAGCCCCGTGGGGCTCCAACGTGTGCATATTTAATTCCAATGCCCGGGGTGGTTCTAACGTTTGGCATATTTGTTTTAAGGGCCATTGTGAGCCCGTGCCGCCGCTTAACATTTCCAGCTGCACAGCTAGTAGTGGGTAGCTGCTCCGTTTAAGCGCACAGTCCTTTGGGGGGCATGGTTGAAGTTAGGAATGAGACGCACCACTTCACCCCCATCCATTCCCAGCTGCCCAGCAAGTAGTACACAGCTGCCATGTTTAAGCCTGTGCAGATTGCTGACCCTGGACTTTCGCTGCCTAGGCAGCGCACCCTGACTTTTTGGACATTGGGCATCTGAGCCCCTGGGAGAGGCCAGTAGGCCTGGGGCCAGGTTCAGTCTTTTGCGCGCCCGATTGGGGCACCCTGTTTTATGAGAATCTGTTGCCTAAGGTGTTTACGCTTGTGAGGCCCAATGTGATTCTATGGTGCTTATGCATAATGTATTTCTGCCCCTGAGGTTTATGCAGGATATGTTTTATACCTAATGCTACTGTGATGATGCTGAGGTCATTATTGCGCCAGTAATTATTGGTTGTGCTCTACATTTATTATTTCGTGCTACAGTTAGTATATGTTCTACATTTGCTAATTTCGCTTTGTGATTGTTCGGACAGTGGTCCAATTGGCCCTGTCATGTGTATATAATCCCCTGTAGATACTGCCCAGTGCCAGTTAGCACAGCGTACATGGTGTGACTATGATCTAATGTGTTTATGGTAATATAAAGGCTATTTTTATATATAACCTTGTGTGGAGTTCCTTTTGTGGTGCGCCTAGTGTGTTGCTGCTGTGTGTTGTGCAAACGCTTTACACATTGCCTCTTAGATAAGCCTGACTTCTCGTGACAATCTACCAAGGGGGTGAGCAGGGGTTATCATTGGCGTGTAACTCCCAAGCCCTGACTAGAGTGGTGGTCTCTGCTTGGCTTTGGTGCAAGCCTTAGCCAACCAGAGATCCCATTTCTAACAATCTCTTTAATAGAGGGGATTGCGGATGGTAAAAATGGAGAGATAAAAAAAAAAATAAAGCGGGGTCTCACCCGTTCTTTTAAATGAGGTCCCTGGTGGGTAATGTTCCGTGGCCAATCCAGTTATTATATTGCGGGGTCTCTGTAGGACTGGGGATCTTAATGTCACATGTAAATTAGGCATAGAAGGGCACAGAGATATTTTGTGGCCTAGGGGACTGCCACATTCCTGGGTATTGTTTACTAATTGTTCGGGGGTTCGAGGCCAACTGAAGTCCAGGGATCGCCACACTCCGGGGCTTTATTTAAATATGCAGGGTGGGCCTCGGCAGTCCCTGAAGCCTCGGTGGTCCTAGCCAGTGCCTTATTTGTTCGGGAATCACACGGGCAGTACTTATGCTGTTATAAAGTGATACACTCATAGGACTCTTGCAGTTGTACAATTATCCAGGCTTCATTTGTCTAATAGTCAGTTAGATTATGTTTGGTAGGTGCACTCTAATTTTAGACAAGTTTGTCTTTAAAATCTCCTATAAACAGATGATTTTCACAATAAATATTAGACAAGTGTTATCAGAAAAAGAAACCTATATTTATTTATTTGAAAAAAGTGACCTTTAGTAAACCACAAATAAATAGAAACTTAACTTTAACAGAAGAAACAGTATAATAAAAAAATGGGTTGGACTCCAGTGGAAGCAGCATTGGAAACCTGCAAGACAAAAATGAAACATTAGTATGTGTGCTATGTGGTAGAGGTAAAGAAAGGTAGTGCGAATGAAAGGACGATAGTGAGAAGGGAAGGGAGTGGGGGTGGGTGGAAGACAGAAGGGGAGGGAGAGTCAAAAGGAGAGGGAGGAGGAGACAGAGCGTCGGCCTACTGCACCCAGCCCTTAGTGTTTACCCTCCCATCACCCATTTGTCCAGGACGCTGGGGTCTCTACTGCACCATGCCCTTAGTCTTTACCTTTCCGTCACCCGTTTGTCTAGGGCGCTGGGGTCCGTGGGAAAGATTGTGGTTCAGCAACTCCTTAGAATGTAACACATGAGGCCAGTGATTATGGTCCATATTATCAAGGAACCGCAATAAAATTATCAGAGCTGAAGCGGTAGGAAACTGCCGCTAAAGCGGTGATTAGGGGTTGATAATATGTCCTTGTGAATTCCCATAGAAGCCCTGGTTGTGGTGTGAACCTGGGCTTCTATGGGAATTCACAAGGGCATATTATCAAGCCCATTGTAGGCGCTTTAGAGGCAGTTTCCTGCTGCTAAAGTGGTGATAATGTTATCGTCGTTGTTTGATAGTATAGTTGTACATTATTAGCTACGGGAAAATCGCTCGCATGCACCTGTGCACCCAGGGCGCTGCACCCAGGGTGCTGCACCCCAGTCCCTTCCCCAGCACTATGCTCAATTGTAGGTCTTGCACACAGAGGCTTTACTGCTCACCTTCCACCACTGGTGTGTCCCACGACGTGTTGGTGCAAGCTCCCAGTCGGGGTACATTTGTATTGTAGACCAGGTCTTCGGTCGGGAACGGTGTCTTGATACCACAATGTAAGGTGTCAGAATGCCCAGGGCATCATTGCGGGGTCATCTCCCACTCCGCCCTTCTTGAGGCAATCAATAGAATGTCTGAAAAGGGAGAAATAATTTAATGGTTCAACAGTCTGGAGGTAAATGAAGGTTTATTTCAAGTTTGATAAAAGTAGGAGTTGAGTGCATCCTTCATTTTTGAAGTATGATCTACTAACTGTTAGTGGTAATCGTGGTTCAAAGAGGAGTTGGCGTGCACGAGAATACACAAGGTTAAATAATATGTTATACCAAGGTTGACATAAACCTTGGTAACAATGAGGAACAGAGTGCATGCTTGAAGCATGAGGTGGGCGTGTAATGCTGTGGTGGAAACCTGTGTGCATGTACATTTAGTAACGAGCTCACAATAGTGTCCTAAGAGCCAACACCATGTGTCTGTAGGGCAGTGCTGCCCGCTGGCTCAGGCCTACAGTATGGTCCAGCAGGTCCTTAAAATGAGGCAGATGAGACTGAATGAGGTCAGAGATCACATCTTACACACGGCAACATTGCTTTTTTGCACGTACCCACTCAGGGTGATGCATCCCACCCCTCCCGCAGTATAGTGCTCAACACGTGTCTGTAGGGCAGCAATACCTGTAATCTCAGGCCTACAGAATGGTACAGCAGGTCTTTAAAATGAGACAGAGATGTGACTGAATGAGGTCAGAGATCACATCATTACCAAAATCGCTTGTTTGCACCTGCACACTTAGGCTAATGCAGCCCACCCCTCCCGCAGCCCACGCACAATTGGAGCCCCTGTGCACCCAGGCCCCGCTGCTTACCTGCTGTCATTGTTGTGTGAGCAAGCACTACGGATAGCAGTGCTCACAATTCAGATGGAGTGTTGATTGCAGGATAGTGTACGCCTCATGGTTCCCTTTCGTAGACGACAGTCAGTAGAGCTCACAATTTAGAGCTTGTGTTTATTGCCAGGATGATGTACACCTCATGGATCCATTTCTTTTATTTATTGCGCATTGTGATATTCAAGGTGGATGCGACATATCACCTGAGGAAGGGTAGAAGAAGAGGGACGTGTGGCGTTGTGGTTATCCTATTTATACGTACGCAAAGTGGGCTGGGCTTGCGTATGCCAGGCCAGCGTAGGGATGTGAATAATTATTCCAGGGACTTGGGCGTTGTTCAGTTCCTGATAGGCCAGGAAGTGTACTTATGTGTGTTTCTTTTTTAGTTTTGACCTCACAGAGTGTGCAATTTAGATTAGTGTAGCATGTGTCTGGAGGGTGGAAACTATCGTTAATTAGATGGTGTTTGAAAAGATTGAATTGTGAACATCACATGTCATTGTCAAGGTTTGGATATGCGCAGACACGCATGTTAAGGGTGTGCTGTAATATTGAAAGTGGTGCTATTGCGAAGCGTACACATGTGAATTTGCTCGGATGGAGGGAGGATCAGCTGTGTGGCTCTGTCATACACAGTGATAACAGTCATTACAGTGAAGCAATGCATGCCAAATGTGAATCTGAATGTCTTACATATAACACACTACTATATTGGTAAAGCCTGACAACTGAGCGTACAGCAAAAGAAATCTACACATTGCTGTTTAATGTTTGTCACATGTGATTTAGGATGTGCACTCTGCCCATGGGTCCTGTTACTTATTAGAGCCAAGAATACAGAGGCCAAAAGGGAGCACAATAATGTGTACACACACACCACTGGCATTCTGTAAGACACATTTATTTTTTGATGGAACGTTTGATATGCATGGCAATCACACGTGGAAGGCTAATGTATAGAACATGAATATTGATTAAGATGATCATTGCATGCTGTGTGTAGTATAAGATATGTGTATACAGGAAAACACTTTTCAAAAAACCTTTCTAAGCAGAAGAGGTTTCTCTCATCAAACGCTGTAGAGAGAATGAGTAAAATCCGACGCAATTTTGACAAAATATATTTATCATTATATAAGTTTATTACAGTTAGAAATATATAAATGTTTAAAATATTTTAGATTATTGCTTGCTCTCATGTACTGTTCAAAGTTATTTAGATATACTATTGAGACAATCTTTTTTTTTCCAAAGTGAATGGCATACCCAGCGCAATACTATGCTTCTGTGACGTAACTCTGGGCCTGGCAGCATGTACTCATCGCAAACGCAAAGCGCAGCTGGTGCGACCCCATATGTACATGACGTAACTCATGGCTTGGTACTGCGTAACCGTTGGATACCAAAGTAGCAACTGGGGTGACTTCATGCATATATGATGTTACGTGGGACGCGGTGCCACAAACTCGTTGGATACGAAATGCGCATTGTTTACGAGTTTAGCAATATGGCGGATAGGGTTCATGTGGTGATGGAGCTTGGTACGCTACCGGTATGGGAGTGCAAATTTCTCCCAAAAAAAATGTATAATACTTTTTGGGAAAGATATAAATATTTACTTAATTTTTAAAGTTATAAAAAAGAAGAAGTATAAAAGAGTTCCAAAATATTTTCAAAAATATTTGAAAATAGGTTTCAGAAACATTAAAACATGAAATTAACATTTAAAAAATCTTCGAAATTCACTGTAAAAACATAGGTTTCAGGTACGTTATAGTTAGGAATTAGAATTTAAAAAACCTTAGAAATTCACTAAAAAAGCATAGGTTTCAGGAACGTTATAGTTAGTTGAACATTGGACTCATATGAAACCAGAGAAATTTGCCTGTTATAGTTAGTTGAGCTAACTATAACTTGCGCGCCAGCAATGCACTGCTGATGATGTCATAGCAGGGTGCAATGTGTGTGAAAGTTAGGACATGCACAGGTGAGTGTGACATGTCCTGATTGTGAATAACTGCCAATTTTGTTCTTCACTATTGAAAGGCTGTCTCATAGGCGAACAAGGGAGTTGCTTTGTAACATCTTACAAGTATAACTTTCCATAGGGACAAGATAGAGAACTTGAGTTTAGGCTCTCTGAACTCCGAATGTATTAACACGTCTTTTGGTAAATGTGGTTTTTAAATTCTGTGTTTGAAAATGCCACTTTTAGAAAGGAGGCATTTTCTTACTTTTCCATCCTAAGTGCCTTTGACAATTTGTGTATTCAGCATTTGGTGTTGAAGTGACAGGAGCTTAGGATGTGCATTCACTATAGACAGTCACTAGGGGGCGTTGAGGTGTGTCCTGCCTTGCCTTGTGACTCATCTTTGGGCTGAATAGATCTGATTTACATTTAAAGTGGTGGGAGGAGTTTTGCTTGCACCTGAATAAGCTGTGACTCCTTTTCACAATGCTGTTTCCACCCCCTTTGGTCATGCTGCACCAGAGAGGACAGGACTGGTTTGGACTGGGTTCAGAGACCCATGTCACAAAGAGAACAATAACAAAATGGGGTATAAGTAGGAGTCCTAAAACCCAAGACTTTAGATTACTTCCAGGAACAAGAGCACCCTGCCAAGAAGAAGAGCATAAGGACTGTGTGAGCAGCCCTGCCTTTTCTGACTGATGTGTGGGTTATCCTGCAGTTGCTGCTTCTGTCTGTGGTGGAAGAAAAGGACTGACTCTTTTTGCCCTGCTATGATATCCTGCTTGGGAAGGAAATCTCCAAAGGCTTGTGTGTGCTTCCCTGCTGTTGGAAGTCTCACTGAGATAAAGAAAACTTCAAGGAAACATCCATGCTATATCTAAAAAAGAAGCTAACCTGCCTTGTAGAGAGCTGGAGAAGCTGTGTGAGGAGCTCTGCCCTGCTTGGGTGGGGTAGGACGGCCTCCAGTGGTTGCTATTGTCTGGAGCAGAGAAGGAACTGTACTGTCCTGGTATTAACTGGCTCAACAACATTCGATAAGCATGTGTGGAGTGCGTTATTGGAAAACCAAGAGAGCCTCGGGCCAGAGCCTCTGCGTTGCTGGACAATGTCAATGCCTCCCGAAGAGGAGACAATTCCAGTGTGGCTCCCATCGGGAGGAAGTTGCCAGAAGGCAATACTGGCAAAAGAGAATGCCTGCAGGAATTAGAGGAGCTGCAGCTCAGTTCTCTGACTGGTTTCAGCCCATGGGGGTGGGTGGGTGGAGTGGTGGGTTTCAGAGGGCCGGAGAGGGTTTTGTGGCAAAGGTTTCTGGCAGTGTGGGATCCGGGCACTCCTCACTACACGAGGCCCATTACAGTGAGGGATCAGGTTTTGGGTGCTGGAGCCAAGTGCTCATGGTGGAGCCAGCCCATGCTCCTTCCACCACAGTCCCAGTTGCAGCCGGTGGTGCACTTTACACTGGGCTCTTCCACTATGGCGTAAACCTCGACAGAGGCGCCTGTCCCCTTTAAACATAGGTCACATGTGGCGTTCTCCTTGTAATAGGAGTGCAGGGGTACTAAGGCCTGTGTTGGCTTTGTACTACTGGTCCATGGGTGGCGATAGAGGCCTGCGCTTCGCTCTGGCAAAAGACACCTAGATTACCTTAATTCTGATAGTAGGAGCACAAGTGCTGCTCCTTTGGAGACCTGCTAGTGACTGCAGGGTGAGGAGCGAGGACTTTTGAATTACCGTTTTGACTTTTGGAATACCTTTTCACGGGACGCCGGATCCACACACTACGCGGACCGAGCGTAACCCATTTTGCAAGCATCTGTTGAGCAGACACGCGCTGCATTTAAGCACTTCTTCGCTCCCCCTTTGCTGGGAATACATCTGTCTCCCTATACTACTTGAGGAGCCTTGACCCACTTGTTAAAACTGTGGTCCTGAAGAGAACCCTTGGAACGATAGGGTTCGAAACGCGTCGACCTGACCCGGTCCCGTGTCATTATTTTCTATATGGATATGTCATTTAATTGAAGGATCATTTTTTTCAAAAAACTGTGAAAAAAAGTTTGATTAACGTTTGAAATCAGCAAATGTTATTTTCTTTGTATTTTCACAACTGTGTTATGACAATGGGACCAGTATGAATGTGTTTTTGTATGATTGGATGGCCAAGAATGTGTTGAATGTGAGTTTGGGTGAATTATGTACATACCAAAGCTTGTTTTTTCCTGTTTGTATATAAATGTATAATATTTTTCTTCACAATTTTTGTATTCTCATGCCTTAAAAAACAAAGAAAGACTAAAAAGCAAAATAGTCTGCAAAGAATTAAAACAAACGTTGCAATTCCTAAAGCAAGTGTTCATGCTTATTTTTCATGCACATTTCAATAACTATTGTTTAGAAAATAACTGCTCAGCATAGGCAGGTGTGTTGTTTTTTCAGTCACCTTTGGAGACTGTGACATGGCTGGATGATACCTCCGCCATGAAGAGCTGATAGCAGTTTATATGAACCTAACTACAGCATTTTACTTTGTTGGTTTCATGCCCTGATGTTTGCATGGTATGGGCCGAGAGTAAGCATTGGCTTTATTGCCCTAAATTTGATGCTAGTTAAAACGAGTTCCTACTGCAGGAGCTACCCATTATGTACCATGCTAAGGTTATCCTGAATGGTTCTTTTATAACTGATGCAGTCTATGCGTAGTTACATTTGTGGCTCACTCTATGATGTGGGGCACAATGTTTTCAGATACTATTCATAACATGTGCAACTTCTAAGTATGGCTTCAGTACACTACCTGTTATGTTTATGACAATTGCCTGGTTGGCAAAGATTATGACCTATGTAATGTGATGATTGCTTTATGGCAAAGTGATTCATGTAATTGTGGTCCAAAATGTTTTATCTATAACACAAAGTATATTTTTATATAAAATTGTGGTGAAGTCTCTTGTGGTGTCCCTGATGTATCACTGGTGTATGTGTGAGTTCCACAAATGCCTTACACATTGCACCTGGGATAAACCTGACTGCTCTGCCAAGCTACCAAGGAGGTGAAGCAGGGGGTATCTTGTGTGTGTAACTCCCTTACCCTGACTGGACTGGTGGGCTCTTCCTGGCTTACGTTCACACCCTAGCAAACCGGACACCCCATTTCTTACACTGGTATGTATCAATGTTTTACAACTAAATTCCGGTTACAAAACAATAATATTTTTCCGACTCCTCGAGGGAGGTGGTTACCCATTCGACGGAGGTGGTTACCCATTTGCAAATGCAAAGGGGTCCCCAAAGTACACCTTGCCCTTTCAGAATGTAAAAGAAATATTTTTTTTTAAGAGCAAGCTGCCTGCTCTTAAAAAAAAATGAAACTTCAAAGTTTCATTTTTTTTAATGATGCATCCTGTTTGCCTTTAAGGGAAATGGGATACATCAAATAAAAAGGTTTAAAATAAATAAATAAAAAGGTTTGCTTTATTAAAAAGCAACCACAAACATGGTGGTCTGCTGAGTCCAGCAGGCCACCATCCCTCCGATTGCTGTGACTCCTAGTGGGTCACAAATTGAGAACTACTTCAATAATATTCATGAGGAAGGTCGATTTGTACCCCCACTAAAAATCACCATTTAAAAAATAATACTTTAGTACATTGGGAATTGTGATTTTCAAATTGCAATTCGGTAAGAATCACAATTTGGAAATTTGCAAATCCTAATGTTAGTACATCTAGCTGTTATTTTGCTTTTACTGCCTGCCTTTGACTTGGATTTATTAGCCAGTTGATTAACCAGATCTTGTGATCAGGATATCAGAGGCTATATCACATAAAGTGAGCACTGCGAGTGCTATGTTCAGACTCAGTCTCTTCCACAGTTCCAGTCTGACTGACGGCATAAGTAGTCGAAGTGCTAAAGTAGCTCTTGTTGACCATCTTATACAATGCAAAATGTTTACTTGCCACAGGAACTCTCAATACATATGCTACCTTTAGCTGGAAATCTAGCAGTATTTGTTCACATATCCAAAGTAAACAACAGACCATAACAAAATATCATATACAAGGCAAAATGCTGCATGCCTGTTTTTGTGTGTTTATTGTGTACCTATTAGAGCTTGGCATAACAGAGGCTATAGGACTTTTTTTGTGTTCTCCTAGAGTGGTATGGAAAATAACTTAATGTTAACTCGCGGGGTTTAGTAGTGGACAAACATTGTGCATATCCTGATGGTGTTAAAGCAATCAATTTAGGACAGGGTCAGTGCTTTTCTTTTATATTCAGGCCATAATATTGAGATGCCTTCCAAATATAAGTTAGGCATTTTCTACACCATGTGCCTTCATGGAACAAACAACCAGATTTAAATGTAAGAAAACTAGCAGCCCCTGCTACCTAGAACCACAGGCCCTTGATATGTAATTCAAAGCTGGCTTCATAGGAGTCCTTAGCACTTTGGGCGAAGCGGATGAGTACTCAAGGCCTGACTCAAGGCAAGTGGCATAGGATTAGTCGATTAACAAACAGTGCAACACATTTATCACTTACACAGTATCACAGGTGCAATAAAGATGTGAATAGCCCGCCGCAGTACAAAACACTTTTACAATATGGTACAAATGGAATGTAAGATGCTAATATGTGAAACACAAAAAAATGAAAGATTAATGCAGGGCGATACAGAGGTATAATTACAGTCTGTTGCTATGTCAACAGCTTAGAATTTGACATCACTAAATGCATGTGAACATTAGTATGATCATGAAAGTAAAAAGCACAATGCCACAAGATAGTTATGTCATTGTTGGAAAGGTTAATCAATGTTCCCAAGCAAGTAGTAATTGTGAGGTCCAAAATCGTGATTCTTCAGAAGGAGTCAAAGAAATGTATTTCACATCCTTAATGCTCGTGAACACTTGAAAATAAGAAGATGACCCGGAAATATGATTGCAAAGGGCTATACAGTGTAGCCAGTAATTTGAAAACATGGTGAATGTCTCAGCTGGGTGCTTTAACCCTCCAACTGCAGCAAGGACAAACAAAGAAGTTAAAACAAAAAAAACGTTGATGTAGAGAGGCCGTTGGGTCACAAAAATAAAGTCACCACGCGCTTGTGTTAATGGCTATTGTTATTGCGATTTAGAGAGAGATTACTCGAATCTTTCTTATGCCAAGTTTCAGGTGATACCACCAGCTGGAACATCTCTTCTGTGATTTGCTCCTGAAATTAATTCAGTGTGCTTTGAAATTGTGCCACCAAATCGTGTAGCTTCCAAACTGGGGGAACAATTTTCAAAAAGCAGTCGTTCTCTCATTACAAAAGATTGCGCAGAGTTAAGCAGGCATCTTTGGAAATTGTTGTAAGGCGAGTGCTAGCTGCGGAGGCATCCACCGAAAGCCGTAAAAAGACCAATTTCGAACCTTCAATTCGAAACTTCTAACTCACATCAACACGTGCACTTCTTGCAGCCATTACGCTTTTTCCGTGTACTTCTCAAGAATTATAATGTCAATCTCTCTCCACCTGAGCACCCACAGTCCCACATGGTGGGACAGAAGGCAAGGGAAATATAGTTAGGACAATATTGTCCCTGGTTATATTGTCAGATCCAGGTAGGTGCTGACCTTTAATTGAGTATAATACACTTTAAAAGTGGCAAGGTTAGAACAGCGAGGTGTGGCCAGTTTACACCAGGTACAAGTGCAAAGCGCAGGCCTGCGGTCTAAAAGAATTAAACAGCCATCAGTCCTTCGAAACAACATTGTTTGCTAGGTTGAATAGAAGGTACGCAATTAACAATTTGAAGATCCTTCTTGTTTGCAGGACCATGCAGTTGGCGGCCCCTCATTCACAGTGCTATTGGAATGGGAAGTACACAGTGCTATTGGAATGGCAGCCGACGGGTCGCTGCGTTCATGGTATGGCCCCTGTGAGTGGCAGGCATGCATTGACGGATCTGGGGAGACCCCTCAGGAGCTGAGCCAGGCGCCAAGTCTGTCACTGCGGTGGCCCAGCAACGAAGGTCAATGCCGCCCTGAGGGTTAACTGGAAAATACGAGCCCCGTGCTTTTTCTCACTCACTGAATCTTACCGTATGAAAGTAGATCAGGGAAAGCAAGAAAGCAACGCACCCCGGATCAAAAGAACAATCCATCGAACCAGCAATTCCACGTTAGCCACCTTTCAAGCCCAACACCACCTTCTGGGATGCTGTGTTAACCATTGAAAACAATAACAACAACGCGGTAGCATTTCACCAGGATTTAACGTGTGGTAGCAGCATGAATACTGTTTTAGGACATACTGCCTTGGAGTGACAGCAAACCGACAAGATCCGAGTCGTGGGCCACACAGCCTTGAAAGCTAAGACAAGTGGCACTGGAGAGAGTTCATCAACATGGAAACAGCACACCAAAGCACTGCTGTAAGAGTAGGTGTCACTTAAGCAAGCAAGTGACAAGAGACAGTATGCCCAGCAGCGACTTGCTCTCACCATCTCAGTGTGTCACACACATTTTTAGATTATACGAATTAAATTACACTGTATATATTTCAACGTGCACTATTCAATAAAGTAAATGCGCCCAGAATTCAAGACTTAACGTGCACAATGTAGTTAATAAATGAGGCTTCTTTTTCAATGGTGATAATCCTATACAAATATTGCACAATTAATGCTTAGCGTGTGCACGATCCTGTTCTCACAAATAGATCATCATGTCATGGCAGGAAGGGCTGCGTGCTCGCAAGGGTTTGATACAGTGTGCCTGCCTCATTTCTTCTCTCTACAATGGGTGGATGCACCTTTTTGGACTCGGGCTTGGAACTCTCTTCCGGTAGAGATGAGAGGGATCGCTGGTGCTGCTGCTTTTATGCCGGCATTAAAGGTAGGGGTGATTAAAGAGGCATTTGCAGTTTCGGTATGCGAGGCGTTTTAGGCACTGGGAGGATGGCGGGGTCAAACCTCCGTCTTTCTTTATTTGACTTTTTATAGACTATGCTCTTTGAAGATAATGCAGCCATGCGCCTTATCAAGCGCATCATTATATTACATTACATATCGAGGGAGAGGCAGTGCAGTGCAGAGCTTTCAATGCCATTTCATGCATTTCAACCGAATCCAAAACCCGTTGTGGAGCCAATGCGAAGACTTTGCAAAGGAAAAATGGCTGTAATGTATGCACGGGTTACAACAAAGCACCAAGGGCTTCTTAGCCCATAGTGGGGAAAATGGAAAAGGTCACAGGCAGCAGGTTTTTGATTTTGAAGGAGGGGTGGCAGAGTGTTCAGAAAGAGACCAGGAGAAGTCGGGTGCAGTAAACTAAGTATATCGTTATTCCCCAATATTTTGATTGTTCTCCTTGTAAGCCAGATATTGCTAATGCAGTTAGAGGAATTCATTCCTGTTACTTTCCTTCGCCAAACAAAGGAATTGCGTAATTTCCTCCATCACAAGCAAAGGGCAAAATCACCTGGGCACTGACGGTGATCCCAGGGTCTCTTCAGACTGCAGCAGATTAATGGCGTTACTGCTCTGGTAGGGGACACTGCTAACCACATCTTCCTATTTTGTGATGGCCAATCTGCACCTCTTGGGGTAGCCCCACATACCCATGTGCAGTTGTAGACCTTACAGGTATATTTGTGTTATTTTATAGACACAGTACCAATTATTTCACACAATGACATTTATATTTAATTGTCTTTAGTTCCAGGCAGTGACAGTGACGTGCACAATATAATAAGCGTTGGTCAAGAAAATCGAGACGGGACTACCCTTCAAAATACCTCATATTGGCATGCGCGCCATAAAGGTTTCCACAATCTCAGTATACATACAGAGATCAAGAATCCATTTGTGATAAGTTAACTTATTTGGGTATTAACATTTCACAGTTAACACCATAAACGGATAGTAAAAAAAAAATCAGCTATGGGGATTAAAGTGCGTTGCAAAACAAGTGGTGCATACGTGCAAGTGTGGTACAATCGTAATTCCACATTGTTCGAATTAAAAACTCGCTTGAGATCTTTGTTTTGCATTCAATGTTAATTCCAAATCAACATGTTAAAAAAGTCCTATCGTAAAATCGTTGGGAAACTTGCATTCATACCTGAATTAAGTTGCTCCTTATAAGAGCAGGGTTACAGCAGAGGAGGGAAATGGGAGGGATTATCAGGTAGATTCATCAAGCCGAAATCGGCTCGCAAAGGGCCAGATTCTGAGAATCTGGCCCTTGGCGAGCTCTATTTTTGCATTTGGGATTCATCATCCCAAATGCAAAAATCGCTATTATAGAATTCGCAAATTTGCGAGGAATTTCATTTAAGGAATCTCTATTTGAGATTCCTTAAATGCAATTCATGAAACATGTAAAAATTGCGAATTCGCAATTTTGGGCCGCTATTTACCTCGAAGTCAAACCTCGTGGTAAATAGCGGAAACATTTTTCTAAGTTGTATGTTACACTCACACATGTCCTTGGGACATGTGTGTGCGCAACACCAGCATCCAATATCATTTCAGGGGTGCAACAGGGTGTCCTTTGGACACCCCTGAACCCTTGAAATCGCAAACTCTACATGCAATTCGCTAATAGCGATTCGCACATTGATATGTCGCACATTGATATGTCTTCCCATTCATTCCTATGGGCCTTCCGGCCAATAGGAATGAATGGGGAGTTATTCCTTATTTGCGATTAGCAATTAGCTAATCGCAAATAAGGAAGCTGTGGAAATCGCAAAAAAATTGCGATATCTACATGAATCCCGTTTTGTGAGTCTGTAATAGCGATTCCTTAATAATCGCTATTACAGACTCGCAAAACATGCCAATGATGAATCTATGTGTATGTGTATTAAAATTATCTTTGCTCCGTCATTTGGTCCCTTTTCCTGATACCCCACATGTGACCGAGAATTTTGGCGGCTGCACAGACAACAACAGACTTGCGTCAGCTTTTAAAATTGGCATGGCTTCTGAATGATTGCATGTTTCTATATGTTTGTAGATAGGTCTTAACTATTTGGATCTAGGGAGTGCGTAAGATGAACAAGCAAACGGAACATGCAGCACAGATTCCGTAGGTGTCTTGCAACCTAGGCAATTACGTGATGTTGGTGCACTATGCCATCTGTCTAAAAAATTGTTCAAGGGGAGAGTGCCAAACCTAAACTGGATATACAGATTCCTATCCTTTGGTATTTGTATTAAGTCAAGATAGGGCTCCAGGGAACTATCCTGTTTGTGCACCCTAAATTCTGTTGTTAACTTCTCCCAAGAGGATCTTCAGAATTCTACTTGGGCAACCCAGTCCCAATAGCATCTCTTCACTAATTTTTTTGGGGCAACAAAAATGGGTCATTGTTTTCCCAGGTTCCCTGTAGCCCTATATCCAATAAGAGCCTCCTTATGTTGCCTAACCAGCCATTCTTGTTGTAACTGTCCAGACGGGTTATTTCCACCAGGGCGTTGGCATGCAGAGACAATTCTGTTGTACGCCTAATTCTAATCCAGATTAATAGTGGGTGGAGCTTGGCTATATCAATAATAGATCTTCTTCCCATGTCCAGCCTTAAGGGGTGAAGTACGGTGGTCTGGGACAGCATCACAAGATTTTTTTAGAAATGTATGCTCTCATCTGCTGAGCTCCTCTATTTTTTTCAAACCCCACAATTCAGACCGGTACAAGGCCGAACTAACTGCCTTTGAGTTGTAGACTTGCAAGGCTGCGGAAACAGGTTTACTCGAGGAGGTGCAGTGTTCTTTCTCTAGAGCCCCTACTATCTGCTTATGTCTTAAAGCCATTTTCATTATGTGGGGTTTCCAACACATTTTCTCAGAAAATATAACCCCTAGGTAATCAAAGGTACTTATTCTCTTCCATAATGCCTCTCCCAGGGTTGGCATTCCCTAATAAGATTTGTGGGTATTTTGCTTTTGACATATTTATCTCTAAACCCTGCATGTTGCAGAAGTCTTGGAATTGATTAAGAAGCAACTGTATCCCCTCCTCAGAGTTTTAGACACCAGTAGGGTGTCATCTTTGAACAATAAGCTCACTACCTTATCCCCACCTAGAGTTGGGGCATCAACATGTTCCTGGAATAGAATTTGTACCTTTTCATTCATGTAGAGAGAGAAGAGTGTGGGCGTCAGTACACGCCCTTGGCATACTCCCCTACTGACAAGGATTGGATCCGTGAGTTGCTCCTGTGATCCCCACCTCACCCGGGCAAAGTTGACTTCGTGGAGTTGTATAACCAAATTCAGTAATTTGCTCTGAATCCCCGTGTCTTTAAGGACTTGCCACATATTCTTTCTGAGGACTAAGTTTCAGGCTGTCTTTAAGTCAATAAAAGCAATATACTGCCTGCCCCAGCCAAGACCACTGTTTTCTAGTACGAAAGGAGGAGGAGGAACACTTGGTCTATTGTCCCCATCTTTTCCCTGATACCTGCTTGGTAGGGTTTTAAAATTGATTTTTCCTCAGCCCATTCCTGGATCTTTTGTAAAAGAACTCGGCAGAATACTTTTTGGATAGAGTCTATTAGGCTGATAAGCCTGAAGTTACATGTTAGATCTCTGTCCTTTTTCTTCAAGAAGGGGACCAACTCTGCCCCCCTCCTGGACCATGGGACCGGAGCACCTCTTGCTATTGCATTTCGGAGTATTAGAATGTAACCAAACACACTAGGGCTATCTTACAGAAAATGTCCCCTGGTATATCCTCAGGACCGGGAGCTTTCGCCTGAACAATTTGGCTAATAGAAGCCTCGATATCACTCAGGGAGAAGAGGTCCCTGTCGATAATAAGAGGCAGGCTTGAAACATCTGCCAGAGGCCACAGAGGCAAGTGTCTCAGCGTTCTAATAGAGAATTTTGAAGTTCTCATACCAGTCTGAGTCCAAGATGTGGTTTGAGGTTCATGAAACCCCTGATTCGTCGCTCCATACAACCAGTGACCAAAAGGTTTTTGAGTCCCTAGCAGCATAAACCTCTTTAATTAGCTGCCATTGGGTTTTTCCCACTCTCTTTTGGCTTTTTGTATGGCTCATTTTTAAATCTTCCTTGTAATTTGAATTTGTCCACAATAAATAGATTGTATTGCCTTAGCCAGTTGAATTCTGGAGGGTCTACACTCTTTACTGAACCATGTTTTTGGATCCCGGGTTTTGTGTCGGGGATTTGTGTAATGCCCAGGTTCAGTAAAATAGGAGCCCAATTGCTAAAAAAAGTGGGATTGGGCATCGTTGACTTCCGCTAATCCTCCTGGCTTTTGAAGCAGGGCTAAAAACTCTGTTGTACCAACCAACAAACCCTGATACATACTGGAAAGCTTGTCTTCACATATGATTATCTTGTGCCACTTAAGGCGACGATTGTCATTAGCTGGTGACAAAGGGTCTTCTTGCTTGTGCCATCCCCAGTTCAGACCCAGCCATATGCAGATCACTCTTGACACTGTGCGTCTTGGGAACAGTCCAAGCCAAACTGCCAATCCAGGTCTTCCCTGGACCAGAAACAAGCATCCAGGGATCACTTTTGGGGTGACACCCCTCATCAGCCAGGCTAGCTTGAATCCGGTGCAAAGTGAGCAAGGGACCCATGTCTGGGAATACCTGCCAACTCAGGACAAACAAAGTAAACACAAGGAGATGATGGATGGAGCGCTGAAACTTTTCAAACACTCACCCCCAGTCACAGATCTGGGTTGAATCCATCATCATTTTTTAGATCACTGCACCACCCTAGTTCAGACCCGGGCATATGCAAATCAATCTTGAGCCTGTGCCTCATGGGAACAGTTGAGTCCGAACTGCCAAGTCACGTCTTCCCAGTACCGGAAACAAGCATCTTGTGACCGGTTTCGGGGTAACACCCCCATCAGCCAGGCTAGCTTGAATCCATTGACAAAGTGGGCAAGGGACCCACGTCTGGGCATACCATGCCAACTTTGGGTGAACAATGCAAACACAAGGAGATGATGGACGGAGCGCTGAAACTTGTCAGACACTCACCCCCAGTCACAGATCTGGGTTGAATCCATCATTATTCTTTAGCTCACTTTGCCACTCCAGTTCAGACCCAGCCATATGCAGAAATCAGTCTTGACCCTGTGCCTCATGGGAACAATCCAGCTCAAACTGCCAAGCCAGACCTTCCCTGGAGTGGAAACAAGTATCCTGGGACCAGTTTCGGGGTAACACCCCTCATCCGCCAGGCTAGGTTGAGTCCAGTGGCAAAGTGAGCAAGGGACCCACATGTGGCATACCCTACCAACTCAGGGTGAACAAAGCAAACACAAGGAGATGATGGATGGAGCGCTGAAACTTGTTAGACACTCACCCCAATCACAGATCTGGGTTGAATCCATCATCGTTCTTTAGCTCACTTCGCCACTCCAGTTCAGACCCAGCCATATGCAAATCACTCTTGACATTGTGCATCATGGGAACAGTCCAGGCTCTACTGCCAAGCCAGGTTTTCCCTGCACCAGAAACAAGCATCCTGGGACCGGTTTTGGGGTAACACCCCTCATCAGCCAGGCTATGGTATAAGTATTATCACCCAATCTGTCAGATTTTGTCCTGTCATTTGCTGCCCTTAACCCTAATTCCATACTTGGAGATTTAACTGGAGCGCAGCCTGGGACCATTTCTTGAACAGGGGAGATCTAGTGGGGCAACAGATCACAAGGCATCCTTCTTGACTCATTCCGGACTTTGCTTCAATGGAGGCTGCACTATGTGCAGCGATGAACCGCTGGCCTGTTCAATGTAATCCACTAAGACGCATGGTAGAAATTTACATCACAGTAGAGTGCTCACTAAGGGCCCGATGTAGGTAAAATTGATTTATCGATTTTAAATTACCGAATTTTACCGATTCGGTAATTTAAAATCGGTAAATCAATGGGTCCGATATGTAGGTATTCCAGATGTGCTGGAATACCGAATCGGATGAATTCGGTATTTACCGATTCGGTAAATACCGAATCGGTAATGCCCATTCATTCCTATGGGCTTTGAAGCCCATAGGAATGAATGGACATTACCGATTCGGTATTTACCGAATCGGTAAATACCGAATTTCTCAAGGGTGCAGGGGGTGTCACTTTGACACCCTCTGGCACCCCCAAAACAGGCACGGGTGCCATGTGGCAGGCATACCTGCCCTAAGGGCAGGTCTGCCTGTCACATGGCATAGGTGTGCATGCACACATGTGCATGCACACCGGAATCGTTATTTTACCATCAAATAGGATTTGATGGTAAAATACCGATTCGTTAAGGCTCCTGGGACTCTGAAGAGTCCCACCTACATATGGGTGGCTCCGAATCGGTAAAACTACCGAATCGGTATTTTACCGATTCGGTAAAATAGTGCACCTACATGTCAAATCATGTATACCGATCGGTAACGGCCGAAAATACCGATTTTCGGCCGTTACCGACCGACCTACATCGGGCCCTAAGTCTCAGAGACCAGGAATGTTACCTTTGGTTCTGAGAGGACTGGTGCCTGCTTGTGGATCTTTTCAAGGGGTATGTTCCCCTTTACCTATTGCCACTCTAGCAGTTTTCTTCAGAACATCATACATACGTGTTGTTGCCACTTTGCCGTCCCATCTCTACAGTACTCTGTGTACTATTGGAGTATACCATTTGAACGCCCTGGGAATTCACTGAAAAGCGTATTGGCACATATCAGTCCAGGGGCATTAGAATATTAACAACATATGAAGAAGCCTATACCAAATGATCACAACTATGAATATTATAATGTTCTTCTGCGGCATCTGTATTAGGCATTAAACTATTGCATTAGTGGCTCCTGGAGAGAGTACTGCGGGCGGTGGGGCAGGGCAGGGGAGGGGCAGGTTGGGGGATAGTAAACTCCGGCCTATGGCTGAAGTGAGGTAAGTACATGAATAAATAAATAAAACAAATTACATTGCACACGCTGCATAGCCATTTGGCGCTGCAGCATGCGCAATGTAATTCGTTTCATTTATTTATTTATGTACTTACCTCCATTCGACCGTACACCAGAGTTTACTACTCTCCATGCTGCCCCTCCCCCTCCCCACCCGCCCCGCCCCACCGCCTTGCAAGACTCCCTTCAGGAGCTGATACTGCTCTATTGTATGTATTGGAGAATATATATCAATAGTTGGAGTTCATATTATACAACAATACTTGGATGACTTCCTCTTGTACTGGTCCTGTTATATACCACTGGGTTTTGTACCCACATTGTGGACCCACAAAAGGATAGTATGAAGAGTGTGAGTGATGAGAATTGAGTATGTATGGTAAAAGAGAAGTGGGGTGGGAGTAGGAATGGTTGATGAGGTATGAATGGTGTTTTGAGTAGGGGTTGAGAATTATCTTTATTTCTGTGTTTTTTCTTTCTCTTTGATTCAATATGGATTCTGGATTATAATATATGTTTAATGAAATGATATTATGTAAAGTGATTCCATTTTGTATTAAATATATAGAATTTTTAAAGTTGTGTATAGTAGCTTATTTTTTTATCTTATGTTGGTTTGGTCAGCACACGGGGATGTATTATCTCATTAAAGAGTGAGATATTCAGTTTTTGGACACTAGTGCCAGGGGAATCTTCCTTTGTTTTCATCGTCCTCGTTTGTCTCCGTCACATCATTTCAATCTAGAGGTTTGAATGTCACATTGAGATCACCCGCTATAATCAATGCGGTTGATGTAGTTCTCTCAACCAGCAGCTCCTCAAGTTGTTAGATAGTAGCTGATGGTCTGCCCCCAGTTGTTCCACTGGCATATATATTATAGATATCAGTGGTTTTGCCTGAGCGTCCCTTAAGACATATCACCAACATATCCTGGCTTTCTGAGCGGAGGAGTGTAATTTTACAGCCAGTGGCTATTTTGACCCATAATATCAGTCCCACTGCTGGACAACCTAATTTATTTACCACACCTGGGAGACAATAACTAACATACCCCACCTTATGTATAGGGATAATGCTACAAGTTTTCTGTAGTGAGCAATTATCAAAGCCTTCTATAAAGTTGTTCCAATGGGGGAGGGATAGTTTACTCTATAACCCTGCCACATTCCAGTAGACTGACATACGTTTTGGGGCAGCTCCTGTACTAACGTGCACAGCAGTGCTTGGGCTTTCAGGATTTCTGGTGGTTGATACGACTGGCATATTCTTATCTAGCGAGTGGGCGCCTAATGCCGCCCCTCAAGTCTGTATGTATGCTCTGCTATTAGTGACTAAATAGCCCACTCCTTCACACTTCTACTGCTTGGTGGCAATCTACTATTCAGTCATGAGCGGGAGAGGGCTTCGATAGTTCAGTGGTTTGGTGCGGGAGTACCTGTCGGCAGCCACGGTCGGCAGTAGGAGATTCTGCAGGGCGGTGACGTGGGTTGGGGGAGGGGCAGGGTGGGGGGTAGTAATGTATGGATTACGGAGTTTAACAGGTAAGTAAATATATAAATAAATAAAACGAATTTCGTTGCGCGCACTGCATCACCAAATGCAATCACAGGTGAGGTGCTCATGTTTGTATATGTGTTAGAAAAGGGGCAAACGGGGACACGGGGGAACCTATGCTGGTTTATCTAAAAAAATATCTTTCCTTTCCCTACTGGTCCTCTGCCCCGCCATCTACTGCTTTTCTTTTACCCATCCTCATATGTATTAAAAGTAGGATTTTTACAAAAACATTAACAAGTGAGGTTAGGTAATGTAACTAAGGGAGGCCTATCCCCTGATCCTGGTACACATGTCTTTAGTTTGGACAGTACCTTAATGTCCAGGAGAAGAAAGGCTTAGGGGAGTGGCAAACCCAGCTTCTACTGGGCTCTGACAGGCGCAGGTGGGCCCGAGTTGGCCTGGAATTTGCCTGGGCGCGGCCCGATCATGCACACGCGAGTCCCGCGCTGTGGGAGTGTCCTGATGCCTTTATGGTGCTTGGAAGGTCATCCCCACCTCTTTCCTTGAACATGCCTCACAGGGGACTGAGTACCACCCGAGCTGGACATCAGCAGCAGCAGTGGAGAACCAGTAGGGTGCAGGAGGCCTCGGACTGGCCAGGAAATTAATCCCGAGCTGCAGGAGTGTCCTGATGCCTTTACAGCATTTGGAAGGTCAGTCTCGCCTCTTTCCTCCAATGACTCACTGGAAGACCGAGTCCCAGCCTAGCTGGACACCAGCAGCAGCAACGAGGAACCGGTAGGGTGCAGGCAGCCTAGAATGGCCCAAGAAGTTAATCCAGAGCTGCAGGAGTTTTCTGATGCCTTTATTTGGAAGGTCAGACCTGCATCCTTCCTTCAATGGCTCAATGAGGGACAAACCCCCACATGCATCAATCTAGGATTTTGCATTTCTTAAATAGCGAAAATTAAGGAATCGCTATTTAGGAAATACAAAATGCTATGCATCAAGAAATCCTAAAAGTTTTTAGGATTTCTTAATTTTCGGAAATTGCGATTCCTTAATTGCGAAGTGCAATTAAGGAATGGCATTACATTGATTCCTATGGGCCTAGAGGCCCATAGGAATCAATGTAGTCAATTGGAAGGCAGTAGCGAATTGCGAGTGGCACTTAGAAAATTTCATGGGTGCAGGGTGGGGTCCAAAGGACCCCCCCCCTGCACCCCTGAAATGCAATTGAAAGTGCATGTTTCACACACACATGTCCTAAGGACATGTGTGTCTGTAACTGGACAGTTTAAAAAATGCATTTTCAAGCATTTTTAAACAATTTCGCAAATTACCACGAGGTTGAACCTCGTGGTAATTTGCACTTCCAATTTGAATAATCGCAATTTATTTTTTTAATGATGCATTGCTTTTAAGGAATCGCAAATTTGCAATTCTTTAAAAGCAATCTGCATTTTTGGAATTCGGTAAAAATACCGAATTACTCAAAAATGCTTGATGCATCCCAAACACATATTTAGAAAGTGCAAACAGCCGAATTTACCGATTCGCACAGTTTGCACTTCCTAAATAGGTTGATGCATGTGCCCCTTAGTCCCACCCCAGCTGGACACCGGCAGCAGCAGCGAGGAACCGGTAGAATGCAGGGGTCCTCCTATGGCCCAAGAAGTTAATCCTGCACTGCGGGAGTGTCCTGCCGTGTGTATGGCATTTGGAAGGTCAGCCCCGCCTCCTTCCTCCAATGGCTCGCTGGGGGACTGGGTACCGTCCCAGCTGGAGACCGGCAGCAGCAAGGGACCAGTCGGGTGCAGGGGGTCTCTGATGGCCAAGAAGTTAATAAGAAAGGAATACCATTATCCCTTAATATTGCATCCAAAATGTTGAGGACAAAAGATGGACAGGTAAGTCCACTTATATGTACTTGGTGATGTAGATAATCTAATCTATTCTTCCCTATATACATTTCCCAGTCAATATTTTTATCCTCGATATTATGGCTTTGTTATTAAGGTATAACTCAATATTCTGGACTACAATCATTTTACATTGTGTGCCAATGGTGTTAAGGGGCCTTCTTAAATAAGTATAGCCCCAGAGTTCTATACCATTTTCAACTTCTCATTGCTTTGAATTCTAAGAACATACACTGCTATTGCAACCAGTGCAACTTTTAATTCAGAAATGTGCATGAAGAGATATGCACCAGAACATACAGGTACATACAAAGAAACAGCATCAATATCGCTAACGGTTGTTAGCTGAATTATTTCTCACAATTATATTGCATTCTATTGTATTTATGTAGCACTTTATGGTGGGTATCAGACTACTCTGTAGCTCACACATAGGGCTCTATTATGAGTCTGGCGGTCCACAGACATGCCCCACTCATGAGGGCACATGGTGGCGGTCTTCCGACCACCCTATCTCGGTTAGGGCAGTCGGATCACCAATGCCCTGTCACAGCCACCAGAGAACCACTGTTCCCTTGTGGCATTGCAGCTTCCAGGAGGATGCAATATGCTTGGCTGGACCACCGCAGTCCGACCAAGCATATTACAAGTTTCTTCTCCACTGGCAGTGTTATGGAGATTATGGAGATTCCACTCCATGAACACCATTGCAAAGAGGAAACAAAGGGGGACCTGCAGGACACACAGGGCCCTCCGTGCCTCCTCCACTTGGGGATGCATGCAGACCCCTGTATGCACCCCAGTTAAAAGTGCTGGAACTGTTTTAGGCATTACCATTGTGGTGCCCATTTTCAGGGCACCGCTGTGGGAACATAAAAAAGCCTGCCTCACAGGAGGAAACTCCTAATCTGGCAGGCTGCCCGACAATAGCGTTGGCGGTGCGGACACACAGCGGATGCAGCGTCGCACCGCCAAAGTCGTAATCAGGTCCTTAGTGGTTAATCCACTAGTTGTGAACTATTGTGGAAGATCTGTTGGTTAATGGGTCAGCCTTGTGCTCTAAAGAACCTGAAGAATGTACTCAATTTTCAAGTGGTGATATATTAAGTTAATAGGAGTAAAGTGCAATTATTAGAGTAAATTAATGCCAGTGGAAAAAGAAAGCAGAGTAAATAGGATGGAGGAGGTTAGATATTGTGGGATAGTAAGGAAAGGTTGGAACATGATGAGAAGTTGTGATTTGTAGGAGCAGGAATAATATTAGATTAGGGCTCAGATACACTATACATTCTTGAGAAAAAACTCAACTCAATTTCAAACGTTTTCCTAACAAAGTGTCATTAACAGCATCTAATTCACTGAGAAAAAGCAAACACTTGAGCAATATTTATTTAATATTTTAATGATATTTCTCTCAATCTTTCAGTCAGATGAGTTTTTATAGGGTGTAGATGAGAACTAATCTAGATTCATGGTGACAATCAGCCTGAAATACTCTGTCTCAAACACACAAGTATACAAACATAAACTATTAAAAGATACATTGGGAAGACAGCTGACAAAAAAAGGTATCATGCTTACAGCAGAAAACTAAAAAAATATTCTAAAGCAAATTATAAACATTTGGAAGCAATGCAACCAGAAAATAATATTAAAAACATGCAGGAGAGGGTGCGAGCACAATTAAACAATTTCAGAAAAATAACATAGGTTTTGGTTTCTCGTTTCAGAAAATAAATTGCTGACAGGTATCAGTGGAAGGGACTTGAAGGAACAAATAGAGGACAATGGTCTTGCAGTGTGTTTAAAAAAGTTTGACTGTCTCATTCAATTTCTTTTGGTTTCCCTGCCTCATTGAGAGGTGGGGAACCTTGTTATTCTGATGGTGGAGTTTCAGCATTCTCCGGTACCAGAAGCACCATCCTGAATGGTCAGTTCATGGCCCAAGAAGCCCCACCATATTTAGGGTAGGGCTTTGTTTTCTTCTGCCTGTTAATGCTATGCATGGGATGGAGGTCATGGACAATAAAAAGAGCACCATGTCCCTGATGTGTTGAGAGAAACTTCACAGGTTTAGATCCCAATTCGAGCAATGGGAAATAGGTGTTTGTAATAAATTCCAAACCATAAGTTACTTCCGGATTCAAGTTGCAAAGGAGAGGCAGAGACATGTGGTTTCATAATTTCCTCTTGGGCTTAACCCTTCTTTGATAGTAATCACTCATTGAAGAATGGATTTTAAATATGTGTGATCTAAAAAACTTTGATTGTTTTGCTGGAACATTTGAGTAACTAGAAGATTTGTAGTGTGTAAAAGACACCTACATCATGTTTACAGCCAAAGTACATCTTCGATGCATATTGTGTGCTGAAAGTTTAAAGGCTGTTAAAAATTCCAAAGGTTCAATAGTTCATCGCACAATAAGAACAACCACACCATTATTTTCACTTAGCATAAAAGCTCACTTTATTAAGCCATGCAACAGAAATTACCATTTTGCTATAATAACAATTATTGATACAAATATCCTGTTGTCATTACTCTTTGAAACTTTTTGATATACAACCAAATATTCCCCACAAGACTTCTCCTCAAAATACCCCATGAAATTGACAAACCCAATCAACCTTTCCAAACCCCTCTCCCCTACCGCAGAGGGAAGGATAAGCCCGCTCCAGACTATCCAACCCCCAAAGAAAAAACACCACCCAGGAAAACCAAAGAGTTTTCCTGGCCTCCCCCCAACTGAAATCTTTTGCTGCAAAAAAATATTAACTAGTAGTAAACAAACACCAAAGATTTTCACACCAAAAATCAGCCAATAGATCACTCAGCACATTAAATAGTATGCCTGGCCCACTTGTGACAAGTGAACCCCGTCTTCCCTGAAAAGATTATATTCTGCACCTGTGATGTTATCATGAGCTAAAAACTTGATACCCATTGCAGAACAAAAGATTTTCATTTCCCAATTGAGTTTCCTGAGATCCCTCTCCATCGCCGTGTGGTTGCTAGCTCCCCTCCAATGGTGCCTGTAAATAAATTCAGTCCAAACCAGAGTTGTACCTGCCCAATTATTCTTGATCACCGCCAAATCCAATTTCATTTTCTTTAAAAGGGATAAACCAGACAATGATACAAGATCATTTTCCCCCAAATGAATAATTAATAAATCTGGGTAACCTCTAGGAGAAGACAGCCCAGAGAGCATGGGAAATAACGTATCCCACCTTGTACCCCCTCCCTTGCCAGAAATCTTCATGTCCCTTGCAAGGCAAACCAAGAGCTCAGCCATAAATCTGCTGTTGGGCGAAGCTGGCTGATCATTTACCAAAAGAATGGCCCACCATCCATGTCTGCCTCTCTGATGATACTGAACTTTCAACACCACCTAGGTAGGAAAAAAACAAAATTAGTCCACATATTAAATAAAATATCTAATTTCCTCACATAACGTGTACAGCAATCAGATTTCCATCTCCCAATTTTTTTTATGTCGTCCCATCCCCATCTCAATCTGGACTCTTCAGTCGCTGCCCCTATCTGAAAAGAGTGAGTCCCAAATAGTGAGGGGTTTCTCCACAACAATGTCAAAGCTTTACGTAAAACTGCCAATAGTTGACCACTAGTAATTTTGCTCCCATTAATATGCATGAATATTTCCCCATTAGGTTGCCAACTTAATGAAACATAAAATGACTCCCATTCCCTTAATGGACAACAGTCCTAAACTCCGCTACCATTCAGATAGATATAAGTGCCTTTACCCAGCTGGTCAGTTTTTGAATCCTCAAAAGAATCCTAAGCTTCCCTCCTTGCACCCATATATCCTCTACTTGCATACCTTTCTGACTCCACAAACCTAACAACTCGGAAATTCTAAAAACACAGAAAAACAACCAAATCATACAAAGTCTAAAATGTGAAATCTCCCACAAATCAAAACAGCAAGCTGTTAGCTGCTCTAAAATTTGTCGCAAAAATTGAAAAGTGATTGGCTCACCTAACTGCGAACAAAACGAACGCTCCCTCCCCAGACCCTTCAA